>NC_053157.1:105012929-105361929 GCF_016835505.1 Polypterus senegalus
CAAACAACAAACTGCTCAAAAATCAAGAACTGAGGTGAAGTCCAGCTTCATTAACTGAATGTTTTGAATCAGCACTAGTCTAAATCTTTTGAATCTGGGTCATGTTCAAATCTGAGTGGTTTGATCTCAGAAAACGTTTTGACTTCTGAATTATGGCAGAATGATTACACAAATTATGATTAATGTATCTGCACTACACCATTTAATAATCTGCTTTAAAGTTCCAAACCAATTCACATAAGATGTTGTTTTTCCACCATAGTCTTTGCTAATTTAATCAATAAAAGCCATCTTCATTTACTTAAGATAAAAAATTATCAACAAAATAACATGTGTTAATATTAACTTTGCACTTACGAAACAATAATATATCAGACTATTTTACAGAAATTAACAAATGTTGCTTCTTCTAATTAAAGAAGATAAAAAATACATCAAGTTTTCATCTGCCATTGAGTTCTTTAATTCACAATTGAGATCCCTGTTATTTATTTTATCTGACACAGACCTTGAGACAGACAGGCACAGTTATTAGTACTCTTCCATGACAGCATCCTCCATCCCCCACACCTTCTCTTTCTATCTGTAAGTGGAGAGAGTCCAATGTACAGATGGCACTCTTCTTGCTGTCTTTGGAGGCACCCACTTGTTTTCCTGCAATTTCTTCATTCCTTTTTTAGGTTGTTTTCTGTAAAAATCTAATGTCTTAAAAACACTGGTAATGTAGTAGAAAATGTTGATATTGATCAGGAAAACTCATTCTCACTGATACAGCATACAGTATTTACATCTACTTTGCATTGTCTTTATTGTGTGATCAAACTTTAAAAGATGAAGTGAAGCTAAATATGATTTTATAAGCTAGGAATAGGATGATAGCTATTTCTTGAACTTTATCAAATTAAACCGTAACTGTGTACTGTTAGGTATTCCTCTTAACTATTACAATTATTACAAAAAATCCAAATTGTTCTAATTACTATAGAAGTACATGTAAAGCTATATACACTGAATGTGGATTATGAAGTACTGCACACTGTTGCTATCTTTATACTGTGTTTTAATGTTCACTTCTTTGCTTAGATGTTCCTTTAATCAATTTTCATACACGAGAATGAAAAAGAGAAATAGCAATTGTGAAAATATCTGACAAAACAATTGCATGATCACATCTCAATCTTTTACAGCCTAGATTCAAATTACTTACCATTTAGTGTATTTTTGTTAGTATTTAGTTTCCATAACATGCATAACATTTTTTTTTTAATTTCTGTTCTCTTATGTAGAGCAAATGGTGTGGGAGGAATTGATATATGAAGAAAATAGCAGGCAGCGTGGCTAATCCTGAAGACTTTAGAGCTTTCCAGCTACATAAATCAGAGTGACTTTTTGAATAGCCTCATAAAACACTGTCATTGGCATTCCGCTCACAGTGTAAGGGCTCTCCCTTTAGCATACAGATCATTAGGAAACTTCTAAGCAATCAAGTAATGTGAGTCTGATGAAATTACTCAATCAATTCTCATGCTCTGGGGAAAAGCATTATGAAGAATTGTACACATCCTGATATGTCACATAACCTATTTTTTATTTTGGGGGTTCAAAAGATTACAATTGGGCAATCTATTTATGTTTGAAATTTAACATGGTTTAGTTTTCTTCCAAAATAATCTGTTCCACCACCAGTGCAACACATCATCCGGGGAAAAAATGTATTGGACCGGTATTGTTAATGCAGTTTTTGTGAGATCAAGGCTTTTGAAATCTTAATAAATTTTAGTATAATATAAACGTGGAAATGCAAATACAATAGCGAAGCTTATATGCATTCTTCTATGTATAAATGGGAAGAATGTTCCTTCCCCATGATATATACAATTAGTAACACTTTATTATATTTTAAAATACATTTTCAGCGCTTAACTGGAGATATTAACAAAACAAGACAAACACTTTCATTTAGATATAATTAAACACTAAATTATAAAAACCCAAACTGATGTTTGCAAGTACCGTTTGCTGTAACATTAATAAACATAACGGTGCACAAGAGTGTTAAATTAATGCCAGCCCACAGCAAACTTGTCAGTTTTTAACAACCAACGCAGTTACACTGCCATATAACGAAATCCCACTAAGAAGTAGAAAGCTTGTCATGCCACCAGTGTCGATTGCCTTAGTCATGCTTGCTGTGAAAATCTTCTACACATTACTTTGTGAAAACAGTAGGGTTTAGATCGCAGTACGATTATCAGCAAATACTGTGTATGGGGTAAAGGAGATTCACAACTGCCACATATTTTAGTTTGCTTGACCTCTAGGATCAACAGAGCTGGCATTGTCAGTACAGATGAATGGTGCTAACGTGTGGCGATTTATGAAATGTTAGTGTTCGTGTTGCTCATCTGTTTCTCACACATACAGTCTGCAGCGTGTAGCCCTTGACGCGCTCGAAGTGCATAATCGCTATGATGTTCTACTACTTAATCGAGTGCCGCTTTCCTTTGATGAAATATCCTTGCGTTTGTCGGATAACTCATCTTTTGGGAATGTAGTTTCTTAGGCAAGTACCGCCACGACTCTCTTGCTGCACCTGCCACGCAATCCAGCAGCTCTGTGATCAGCGGGCTAATGGCTCCTCCTTTGGACAATGAATTCGGCTTGTCTACTACTTGTCGGAGATCAGGCTTGCTCTGAGCTTTGGCAGGCAAGATGAACAAGCAACAGAAGGCAATAGATTCCCCGCTAGAGAACTCACTTTGGCACGTCCAATAACTGGTATTTTTATATTGCGTTCTCGATTGTGCCTTCTTTCTTGAATGATTGTATACAATAGCATTACTCGAAACACCGATAGAACATAAACAAAATGCCGATGGCCACATTTACACGACGAAAAAAAACCTTGGATTTTCAACGAACAACAGATTTTCAACAGACACAAGTGGCGCATAGCCGTGGCTTGTTAGCATGACAATGTTTATAAAAAGGAAGATGCAAGTCTGTTTCTTAAGTTGTCACCTGGGAAAGTTAAAGGAATCTACTGCGCTGTCACCTGGGAATACTATTTCTACCTGCAGTGGCATCTGTGCGTTTGTTTTTTTCCTTCGCAACATGTGTGAAGTTCGACAGATAACGGCTGTTAGTTTGGTTTGAAATGAAATTGTAAGAAAGCTGACACCTGTCAACTTTTAAGCAGATGATGCTCTTGATACGCGTCACAGGCCCAGTATGTCCTCCATTAATTCATGGGTGTTGTAATAAAAAGGGATTTATTATTACGAGTCATCGTGTTAGTAGGTTAGAATTAGAATACACTATGTACTCCCAATGCGACCAAGAAGGGTGCTCTTAATGGTATTTGCGGTTAAAAGCATCCTCCAAAAATGTAACGTTAAAAATGCACACCAGCGACTAGTGTAATGCGCTATTAGTGAAATGTGTTCTAATAGGTTCTTTACGTAACACATAACTGACAATTTGCATGACCACAGCCTTTAGATGCCAGTGTGTTTTCAGTACATGAAACTGAACCACTTCTCTTCTTGGTTATAAGTCGTTTTAAGTGCGTACTGGATGCGGCTACAATGTTATTTAAAAAAAAACATTCAGGGTATCTTTTCCGAAACTTACTTATGACAAACGTACCATTAAAAGGTAAAAGTACCTCAAAATATAGTAACTAAATTTTGGGATAAGAGTGCATTTCTTGTATTCACTGCTCGTTCTGCCGTATAAAGGCCATGCAAATAAATAAAAGTTACGCCACTGATTACCGGCGATCAAAACGAGTCCAAATGTAACAATTTGACGATATATTTTGCATGAGCAGTTTTCAGTGGGTTCGATTCCTACTACAGCACGAGCACCTCCTCGTCCTCCTTGTCATCCTCCTCCACCTCAAAGCCTAAATATTAAAATCTAAGAAAAAACAGCGGGAGCGGTTACCGAGCGCTTAAACCACCTGTTTTCCTGCAGCGCACTTCCCGGGCCGCTCTTCCGCTCCAAAACCTCAACAGCGTAATGTAAGCAAGGAGAATGATTTAGGAGGCTCACTACTTAAACGCATTTGCCACAGGAGTGCAGGAACAGAGTTGCAGAAGACAATAACACGAGCAGCAACAGCAAATGTTACACAGATCAAGCTCGCCGGGCATGGAGATAAAGGAGCTAGAAACTGACGGCGGCAATCGGCGACATCATTTACAGCTACCTGACTGACTGCATGAAGGAAAATCAAAGCACCACGCAGCGCATCTATTTGCTGCACTACAAAGTGATGCAAAACTTACCTATATGAATAATAGAATCCGAAACCACCGAGTCCCAGGTTAGAGTCCAGAATAGGGGCAAAACCAACATTACCGAGAAAACTTCCATCTCCGTTTCCTTTTAAAATCGAAGGCGGAACGACACGCACAAAATACTTTTAACTCCTGGTTGCCTCGTGAATAGCTGGCAAAGGTATAAAGACTCCAGAAAAGGGGCGTTTTGTCTTCTTTGCAGAGATCGCGTCACTTTTTGGCGCTTTTGCATAAAGAAATAGCCGTATTGAATCCACTTGGCTTCCGTCTCACAATCGCAATCAGTAATCAAAACATGTTGAACTTGGTTATATATTCCTCAAATATTGGGCGCTAAAAAGAAAATCCACGACAGACACGGCGAGAGATGAACAGAAGCACTGCAAAGTCGGATATTTCCTTTGGTCGGATTCTTCAAAAGCGAGCACAGCTCTAGTGTGTATAATTGAATGGCAGTATCATAGACACATAACACATTCTCCGCAATCGACCTAAAATTCCAAAAGAATTAAGCAAACTTCCCTGTTCACAAATTTACGGAAATGTAGAAAATGACATAGCCTTGCTTTTAGGCTTGCTTTAAACGTGAGAAAGATTTGTAAATCAAAATCCCGACAGTTATACACGTTAAACAACTGTTGGAGAAGGTACATATAATCGAGCAAATGCCACCAGACAGCTACTTGAAGAATTAAAGCAGGATGGTGTTGAGGAGCTTGTAGTCGAGATGCAGGACAGCAGCGCAAAGAGAGCAGCAACGATCGGCAGCATCAGCACCCAGTAGCACGTTGCCTGGAAATGGATCACCAATAAGAAAAAAGAGAGGGGGAGAGAGAGAGGGGGTGGAGGGAAGGAGGTGGGGGCCAAGAGAGAGAGAGAGAGAAATAGTCTGAGCAAGGAAAGCGTAGTCGAGCTCCTCCCGAAAAGCGCCCTCCTCCATCCGCAGTACACTCATCACGGCTTAAAAACGAGAGGATCAAAGGATGCTGTTATAGGTGTCGAAAAATATAACGGGATTAAGCATAGTCGAAGACTTATCATTCAGAATTAAAAAGCCAAGACATGATAGTTTGAAATGGTCGATGGCCGTTTTACTCTTCATTTGGAAGACCCAGGAATCACTGAGTCGTCTGTCACCAGATGTTCCTTACAGCTGAAGTGCTTGATACAATATTCATGAGTCGCATGGTTCTCAAACGGAAATTAATAGTAATGATCTTGGCGGCCGGCTTGGCACTGGTGCTTTGGCGATATTAGTGGAAATTACACACACCATTATTTTTTCAATATTGCCTGTAGGGCAGCCTGGGCATACGTGTGACATTTTTAGTGTAATATTTGTGACTTTAAAGGACAATGTAATGCAATATCTGACCTGCTTGATGTGACTGATAACACTGCAGCAAGTAGAACATTTCAGAGCACAATGCCGTTTCAGATGATGTATCTTCAAGAGATATCTATTTATAATCGCTTTAATTGAATTGTCACCATTACTGCACAATAATTAAAACACGCCGGAGTTTACCGAACAAGGCTACACTAACCGAAGTTTTATTTTAAACGTGTTTGAAATGCACACACTGTTCCGGATTTAAATCATGCGAAGAATTATGTAACGAGCGCTGTCAAACTCCTCCAAACTCACAATTACTTAAGATAATTGTTTAATTAATTTGAAAAAGCATCAATTCGTCCTTTATCAAATTAAGCTTTTATATCATATTTCAAGCACGCTGAAGAAATAAACGCATCGTCCTTTTGCATTGAGCAATCCATTTAATCAATTAGGTTAATTGTAAGAATTGTTTAAAATGAAAACCTCAACTCTTTGCTTTCTTCCTCGGCTGGGGTTTGACATTGATGGCTTAGATTTTGTATGCACGGGGAATTATTTGGTTAATAATAAAGGTCAGCGAATTGCACTCAGCTGACAGTAAGACTTGCCTGCAGGAAATAAAATAATAAAATAATTTTAAAAGAACGGCAACTTATTTCTTTCCTGTTTGAATGTGACAAGATTTGAGGTACAAGCACTGTAATTTGCAAATATATACTTAATGGAAGAAAATGTAAAATAGTGCTTACTAAATAAAGAGCAGCATAGAGTTGTGCAATTAGGCACAATTTCAAGTAATTTCAGGTAAAGTTTATAATCCATGAATTTAATATATACTCTTTCCAACTTTGGATTTCAGATTTCTTTAATTTATTGTAGCCGGTTTTAATATTTCTGGAAAAATACATTTTCTGAGGGCAAATTTTGTTGGAATCCAAGGAAAACATTAACTCATAGCTCCCCGATCAGTGGCCACCAGCGCTTTGCATGTTCTTTCTATGTAAGTATGGATTTCCTCATAAGCCCTTTACTTCCCACCACAGCTTTTCAAGCATATACTGTTACATTTATTGACATACTTGGTTGGTCAGGAGTACATGAGCATTGCCTGTGATAAACTGATTTTCCGTCCATGGCTGGTTCCCTGCTGACATCCATTGCTGACCGGACAGCTCAGTAACCATGAAATAGTCATACAGTTCCAACTAATGTTTAAGGTTATCAGTAAGAAGGGTTAAGAGCAGGGTTAATAAAACTAAAATCCTTTTTAGGGGCAAATTTCTCTTTTTCTATTTCAATGTTCTGAGAGTGTTTTAAAAGTAAAGAATTAGGCCAGGAATTATTTGCAATTATTGGCTTCATTATTTTTGGGCTTTTTTGAATATTGTTAAATGTAAAAAAATATATATATATTATTCTCAGTTTACAAATATTAATCAATCCCATATTTATAAAAGCAATTTATAAATACTGCATTGCACAGTAGCATCTCATAATATTTACCATATTTGTTGGAGCAGCCATTTCGGAGTTGCAATTTTCTTAAGTATTGCATCTCATGATTTCATATATAAAGTTGAAAAATATTATTTTGGCAATTGATATACATTGATATGTACATGTATTTAATTGTTCTGTTTATATTTAGTTAGCAATAAGTAAATCCTGATATTTTATTGCTTTTGGCATATATTTCCATACATTTCTCAAAGAATGCTGATTCTGTTTGTTTAGTCTGTGGGCAACATAGGAAATATGATTATTTCTAAGGAAAGTAAGGAAAAATTACTTTTTGTCTGATTATATTTATAAGAGATTTGATTGCTTTACAGCAATTCAATTAGGTTTCATATGAGAAGTATGAACATTGCTGTCTCCCAAATAGACTATATAACTCTGATTTCTTACATTCATTTAAATATTAAAGTGGTTTATGAGCGAAACATTAATTCACTATATGGAAGACATATAAAACATTTCCGGTGAAAATAAAGCAATTTGCCTTTTCTTCTTCATATTAGATCATAACTGCAGAAATATATTTTAAAAATAGCAGCGTTAAAACTAAAGTATGGTATTTTAATAAAATGATTGTAAACATTAAATTTAACTGTGAAAAAACAGGTTGTCCCATTTGAAAATGACTGCAACATATTTCAGGGTAGTGGCAGCTGAAGTATAGAATAATATATGTTAAGTAGTACTGACAGGAGATATGGATAAAATACCTGGTTTCTTCGGCTGTGCTTGTTATGCCATATGAAGCATTTGGATTTCCTGCAAATTCAGTTGTGGAGAATTTGCTAACATCTAGAAATTGACAACACACAGATAGACAGTGATCGTAATCATTCGAGCTTGGTCTTTGTATAGAGCTGGGCCTCATTACTTATTTTTAGAATATCAGGTTGTTCTGAAAGATGGGGTGATATATAGGGAGCAATTGTAATAAATGAAAAAGAGAATTACGCAAAAGATTGAGAATGGAGGAACATCTCACGGGAAGTATAGATACATCTGCTTTATTATTTAAATGCAATGGAATGCATGTGGTTGAGGAAACTAGAAATAACTGTCAGTTTAACAAAATCCTTTTCACATTTATATGGATGGTGTATTTAACACATACACTGGGGACATATCCCAGCATTTCTTTATGAAAAATGCATTTTTTATGAATACATTTTAGAAATCATGTGGATACAACAGATTGTTATGATGTTAAGCCAATTCTTTCCTGAAAATCTCCAAGACTACCTTCTCACTTTTCTACCCAAATTTTATAATAAAATATTTTTTGTTGTTAACAGTGTTACATGTGCACTAGTGGCCCCTTACATAATTACAAGAAAGGTATTAACTTTCCTACATCTGTATAATGGAATAAACGGACTTGGACAATGGATGGACAGATGAAATATAGAAGTCACTTATAATTACGATATATGATTTAGTGTTAGCAAACTGAAATTATTTATAATGCTGAGAGCACTTTCAGTGCCAAGGTGAAGTAAGACACCTGACTCAAACACACAAAATATGTCAAAAACTGACCTTTTCAACACAGGGACATCTGAAGATATAGACTGAGAAGCTGGAAGCTGAAATACACCGTTGGTTAGGAGAATGGGAGGTGCATGAATGTGAGAGTAGGAAATGGGTCAAGACTGAGTGGAGTCATTAATATCACACAGAAATAAAGGTGAAACAACAGTAAGAGAATGATATGAGGAAAGGAAAGTGTAGGCGTAGAGGCATCAATAAAGATTATTAATCTAAGTTTAAAACAAGTCCAAGTAAGCATGGTACCTTTAATAAGAATATTACATTCTTTTTTGTATCTGTGCTCATAAATCTTCAGAATAACACATTATTGTTTTGCTTTGTAATGGTATCTTTGGAAAAGTAACCTTCTGTAGCTTCAGGGAACATTTTAGAAGCAGGTTAGAAGTCATGGCTTTCTGTGCACAGTCTTGAGAAGTCAGGCAAAATGACACCTATGATCAGCTAACTGAACAGATTACAATATGCAAGCTTTCAAGGCAGCTTAGGTCCCTTCTTCAGGCATCTTTTAATTCTATTATCAACCACCTTGTCCAAGGTCTAAACATAAACTAAACATAGCTAAATCTAGTACTATGACAAATTTAATTTCAGCTCAATTTCCCACCTGTTTCATTCAATTTCTTTCACATTGGTATTAATTTTTTGCTGAACTCTTTACTGATACAATGAATTATATTAGTTTTCATACTTAAATATTATCTCTCAAAGATGATGTCAAAAGATGGGTATTTTCCTCCTGAAATCATCTGTATCTTATTGAATGTTAAATGACTTTGCTGGAAATCCTAGTTTTTCTATACCAGCTGCTTACAGTTACACTGTCTTTCAAAAAAATAAAATAAAACAAAAAAAAACAAAGAAACATTTTCTGACTGCCTTATCTATATGCTTCTAACATCAATTAACAGATTGCTGTTATGCTCTGTAATAAACATGACTGTGACTTCCCTGCTATTAAAATATGACCATCAGCAAAGTAACTCTAACCCTTCCCTAATCTACCGTGTATACTCACGTAGAAGTCGGGTCTTGAAACCCACAAAATCAATCATAAAATCAGACCTTGACTTATACGCCCGTTCAAAAATGCGACACTTACATTTTTTTTTTTTTACATCTTCTTGCCTCCTCCAATCTCGCATCAGTTTCTCAGACGCATTGAATTTTGTTGCTGCAGCACAGTTACCAATTTCTTTTGCTACTTCAATGACGTTTAATTTAAAACCAACTTCATATTTTCTTGTGATCGAACGCTCCATCGCAGGTAAGGGATGCTCTTACGATAAAGGTGTATGAGGGTGTGAGATACAAAAAACACAAATCAGTGCAAATGTTGCTTCAGAATAGTTTGGGTATTACTGTGTGGTCACTTAGGCACAATACATGGAGAAAAAATGGCAGTATGCACCGTGGTTATTCTCTCAGGTGGGCATTAGCATATCATAATCTCTTGGACCAGTAGCGTGAGTTTTCCGCATTCAACTTATACAACCGACATTATAAAATAGAAATTATACAGTAAAATCAAGTCCCAACTTATCCGCGGAAGAACTTATCCACAAGTATATACGGTAATCTAAACCTGCCCCCTAACCCTTTGCCGCTGGGACAGTGCCCCTTTTCTGTTGGGAAGCAAGTTTTTAAAATTGTTAAGAAGTAAACAAGTTTAGTTTGGACTGCTAATACGTTAATTTGAAAATGAATATTATGAGCAACAACAGAAGAAGTGAGAATTTTACATATTCTGATCATGTTAGTCAGACACTCCTCAACTGTGTGTCATCTCCTTAACAGAACACTCCAAAACTGCCTTCCATTGTGCTGGAATCCAGAGGTCAAGAGGCACCACAGTGCCTAATCATGCCTTGCTTGCTGTGTTAAACTAAATATATTTACACACATGGGGTGATCAAAAAGTTTGGAGCATGAACTTAAAAGGTGACGATTTTGCCAGCAGGCAAAATTTAGATATTGTATGCATAAAAATGTGGAATTTAAGTTTCTAACATTTCTGGTTTGTAGTTCGTGCTTTTTTAGAGCCAGGTAAACACAGATGTTGCAAACCAAAACAGTCAAGTATCACGCTACCTTTGAATTACTAATACCAAAGAACAATATCATTCAGGAAATCATTCTCACCGAGTCAGTATGTATCAGACTAGGATGAATAAGAAGAAGAGTTTCAACAGCTGGGTATGAAACATTGGAACATCACCAAGACCAATCACAATTGCAGGTCTCCAACATAAAAAATAATAATAATTGGACAAGCAAGTACCAGAACACTCATGTGCACAATTTTAAAGTGGTGTAAATGTCTCAAAACACATAACATGTCAGCATTATACTGTTTCTATTTGCTGCTTACAACAATCAATCAGAGAAGAACAGAAAGGAAATCAACTATCTCAGTTCTGCTTCCTGACAGTGCTTCCCCTTATACTGCTGGAATTGCAAAGGCTTTTCTGCAAAACTATGGATTCAAAGGGATTTCACACCCATTGTACTCTTTCAACTTAGCCTTGTGTTACTACCATCTTTTACCCAATCAAGTAAAAGAAATCCTTGAGACACACTATGTCATTAATAAAGACATTAAGTTTTCTTTTTGAAGAGTGGGTACAAATGCACAAAAATATTTTATGTCAGTTGTGTAGAAAATCCTTGTGTTTGCAGGGATTTTATTGAAAAATGAAATGTTTTTATGTTTCTTGGTGTTAATCTCAACAGGAAATGAAACATTTTTCTCCTTGTATAAAATCAAAAATGAAGATAATGTTATTTATTATTATTGATATATTTGTATGTGCTTCTACATATGTGAAATTCTTTTAAAATGGCAGAATCTATTTTTTTCATGAAAAAACACGAATATTCTGTTTTACATTCTTCAATACTTGACAGTGTTCTTGTCTTGAAAACTGGACACTTTCAGTTAATTTTAAGGCTTTTGTTTTATGTTTGGATTTGTGCCCTTTGGGTCCAATTATAAACTGTAAACGTAGACACTGTATTTTCAAAAATTGTTAAAAAATTTACTTTACAAAACAATTTCATATAGCAAATTAATGTACAGTACATCATGATTTTGAAAAAATAGCTTTGACTTAAAAAATACAAATGCACATATCCTTTAACTCTCAAGCAGGCAGCTGAGCACCCATTATGATGGCATTGATGCTCTGTTATGATCAGGTAACTTGTCTCCATGGTTAACATGCATATTAAATTCAACATTTGACTGAAACTTGCACTCGACAAGCAAAACATGCTGCTAAGTCCCAGTTCTTAGGAGAGGATGAATTTGGGGCCACACATGTTATCAAGAACATATGCAATCACTTTACCTGATTTTTTGGCAATACTGTCAGCTGTACATCTTGCTGGAGCATTTTATATCTTTTGTTTGACCAGATACATTTACCAGTCTTCACCAGGTTAATGACCCTTTATTGTGATATAATTCTTATTTGTTAGAAAAATCCAAAAATTAGTTGTGAGTGCAAATTGGTTAACTGATTAACTGAGTTTTGAGTTCTTGTATCATCTCTGTAAAATGGTTCATAATAATGGATTAGCTCCAAAGAGCCTTTGCTGTCTAAACAAGTGATTGTTAGCATGTTTGCTCTGTCATTGTACACACCATCCATTTGATTTTCTCTGACCACAAGCCAAAACAGTTTTACCATGCTACTGCTGCAGATATGGCAGTTTACTGTAATGTGACATTATTTTATATGTGATCATATTGTAGATGTGTTGTTTTTATGTTTTAGCAAAAAACATTTTGTTGCACATTTGCAGTAAGTGCTCCCAATTCAATCTATATTTAGCATGTTACATTTTTGCAAAAGGCATCAATTCTGCTTCCAGATGTGAAATGATCTAATGTGTAGCTTACATATTGTCTTCATGTGTCTATTTAATGTGACATTGTGTCTCAAAATAAGTCTCACAAAACTTTATGTAATAGCATGCTTTTAGCTGTTTAGCAAACAGAAACATATTTGTGCAAAGGACTCAAGGTCTGAGTATTCCACACATGAATCTGCCTTATCACGTTGTCCCTTAGCTTACATCTGAACGCGTTAACAAAAGGAGCCAAGAAATCAAGTTTTACAAGGGATGTTAAAGGGGCTCAAGGTTTGTGTATAATAAATGTGTTGACTGTTACATTTTATAATGATATTATATCACGCATTCTAGGGGTATAAAACTGGACCCCACCCAACAGACGGGGTTCGGAAAAGCCCTGACGCTGTCATGTATATTTGATTGTCTGCTTTTCTGAAACTCTTCTTACCGTGACTCTGAAAAATAAAGCTGCTTTATAACCGCACCTGCTGTCTGGTCTGAGTTTTCGTCCACAGTTTCAACACAGTAATTTAAGTAAATTTCTCTTGACCTTGGCAAGGTGGGGAAAAGGACTGCCTCAGTGACCCTTAAACCTACAGTATGCTGTCTGAAGATAAGCATTCCTGGTAGGGTTTTACATGACAGAATGATCTAATGGGACAGCCCAGACAAAGAACAATCTACACTGTATAAAGGATTCTCATAAAAGTTTAATTTTAATCAAAGAAAATTTTGCCTTTAGCGCCATGTTTGAACATAAGAATGCTCTGATTTCATTGGTTACCAGAGTAACGTGGGCCGAACACTGTGTATCATTTGATGTATGGTTGAATGTTCTACAGTGGTAAACAGAGGTGCAGATATGTCAACTGATTATCACTTGAGTTTGATGAGTTGGTTCAGAATGACCTTAACATAGTATTTTTTAATTCATCTTCTACACTGGGCAAACCATAAACATACTGGAAGGAATATATCACTTAGCTGTCCTGAAAGTATATGGGAATTCCCTATGAGGTGTTGGAAATAGTTATTAAGAGTGGGTTATTGCAATTGGATCATTTTGTTTTCCATCTAATGATATAAATATAATTTACATATTCTTAGATTTTGAAAAGTTAATTAGATTAAACAGCCAGCACAGATTTCATGAAGATTATATATGGTACCTTTGCTTAGACCTACATTATCTTGGCAATTATATGTGGAACTGGTATTTTGAGCCTGTTGGCTAGTACTTAAATAATGATTTTGACAACTATATTAAATGACAGAGGACAATGCTTGCTGGATGAGGTTGTAACATAGCCAGGCTTTGAGTGTACTAATTTGGTTATTGTCTGTGATTATATGTGGTTGGATTTCTGAGTTGTTATGTATCTGCTGTAATTCTAACAAAAAAGTTGATAATATATGTCAAACTGTTGCACAATTTGGCTGGGAAATCATCAGACCATGGATCTTTATTATTTACTAAAAGATTGAAGATTTTGCGGTGGGTTGGCACCCTGCCTGGGATTGTTTCCTGCCTTGTGCCCTGTGTTGGTTGGGATTGGCTCCAGCAGACCCCCGTGACCCTGTGTTCGGATTCAGCGGGTTGGAAAATGGATGGATGGATTGAATATTTATGAGAATCATCTGAATTAGTTTGATTAGTTGTATATTCAATGCATATGCTTGCTTGACATCAGTTTTCAAAATGTGTGGACTACTAAAGAGGATTCAATATATTTAGGGTCGGATTCTAGATGTGACACCTAAGATTTGTTATGCTATGCTCAGAAAGTGTGATTTATGTCTGTAAAATGGTGTTTTAGGTGTCACACACGTGCACATAGGGTTAGTTTAAGGGCTCAGATTATTGTAAACTTCCCCCTGAAAGCCAGCGGTGGCTTTGGACCCGCCTCTTCCTACCAAGATCCTTTTCTACTGCCTAACAACACCATCTTACCTAGTCTGCTATGGAGATTTGTGTTGTTAAAACATTTGTTTTCTTTTTAAAGTGCTTTACCCTTATTTTCCTTTGAATATGCAGTTAGCCTTCTACTATAGGTGCCTCAAAGATCCTTAATTTCTTTGTGTTCTTTTGTTACAGTGTTGTTCTACAAATGTTGCAGACAGATGGAGCAATAGGAGCAAGTACATACCATGATGGCAGAAAGTTCTGGGTATAATTATAGATAAAAAATCACTGTCTCAAACTGTCCCCACACTGTGTCAGCAACCAGAAGTTGTATGCAATCACATAGTACGATGTGAGTGATATAACGCTGTTTCACACCAATGTCTCTTCAGACTGATGGCGAGGCATCTTGGAACGTCACTCCACCTATTGAGGTCCCTCCGGATCCACATGCCATTTTACATTTTCAATTTAGGCAAATTCCTTCATCATTCAAAAGAGAATGGAGGAATGACGTGTCTCTTAAGTTGGCCAAGAATTTAGTCAGCCTGATTGATGGCCAATGCAATTCCTATCCCATGCCACCAGGGCCCCACTTTATGCTTAAAAATGATCTCTTATATTGTGTAGCAGAAGGTAAGATTGTTGTTATTAATCCCACAAGCCTTTTGGCAGCAGGTTTGTGAACAAGCTCACCCACCTCCTAGGTGCTCATCTGGAAACCAAGAAGACCCTGGAGAAGAATAAATTCTAATTTTATTGGCCGGATGTAAACAAGGATGTCCATCACTTTTGTGCTTCCTGTCTGGAATGTCAACTGCGGTAGATTTCTAAGAAGGACCATGTTCATCTCATGCCTGTCCAGCTCATTGACATACCTTTTGAGCAAATAGGAGCTGATATTGTAGGACCACTAGAGCCCTCTTCATGTGGTTACAAATATATTTTAGTAATTGTAGACTATATTACATGGTACCATTAGGAAATTCCCCTGAGACTTACCAATTCCAAAAATATTTCACGGGAGTTGGGAGGGGACTTCACACATGTCGATAACCCTAAAGAAGTCTTTACAGACCAAGGGATAAACCTCACCTTGGAAATGTTCAGGGAAGCTGCTAAGTTACTTCACATTAAGCACCTAAAAACCTCAGTGCACCAACCTCAAATTGACAGTTTACTGGAGTTCAATCAAACGCTTAAACAAATGCATCATATTATGGTCACTAAAGATGGCAGAAACTGAGATGAACTACTCCCCCTCATGCATTTCACTTATCACAAGATCCCACAAGTCTCCACAGGCTTCTCCCCATTTGAATTATTCTATGGATGACAACCTCAGGGGCTAATGAACATTTTAAAAGAAGGTTGGGAAGGACAGGTACTTCCCTCCACCTAAAAAATATTTTGTTGAAGTGAAAAATTCATAGCAATGAGATACTATATTTGTTGCTATACTGCTTTCTTTAACTTGCATCCAGGCATTTGCCATCATTTCAATAGCTTCTTTCACGTTAATTTTCATCTCCTCCTGTCTGCAAGTTATACTGACGAGAATTTTCCTCAGCATTTCCTTTGCGATAATACATTTTCAGGGTGTGAATGTACATTTTCAGGGTGTGATGCCCAAATCCAATGGCTGAATCACTGTCATGTAATTGGGTGGGAGGAACTCAACTCAAACATTATCTAAATGTAGAAGTATGCTGTAAACAGCACAGTTATCAATCAGAAGCAGAATCTTCCTTTTCTTCTTTTTCATATTGTGAGGTTTCTGAACTCTTTTGGGAACCCCTCCCCCCAACAAGATAACGTGGCACATCTTTCTGCGTCTGTGGAAGATTGCCTGTTACAGAGCTGCAGCGGTTCGCCAAAGAAGCAAATTCGAGCCAATCGCAGTCAAGCATCTGTCGTTGATGGGTGATGCAAGGAACATGATAATGCAGGGAACATTATTACTTGGCCACTAACCTGCCTGACTGCTGTGCCTGTGTATAGGAGACTGGTAGATCCCGCTACAATAAATAACCATGTTTTTCCTGTTTCAAGCTGAATAAAGCTGCTTTTGCTAAAGTACTGAGACTCAGCCTCATATTTTGGGGTGCATGACAGTGACTCACATGTAACAATATCCTTGTCAAGTTGTCGCAGCCAGTTTCCCAAAATGTCTTGAGTCATCCAAGCTTGCTGGTTTGCTTTATACACTCACAGGGAAGGAATGTAATGTGCTTAAAACACTGAGGACTAGTCGACTTGCCAATGAGATAAATAACTGCTTTTCGACGTCTTCAAATACAGCAGTTCGTATACGTTTGGGGCTGAGGCCCAAGGTTTGCAACCTGAGATTATTCTTCTATTTTTGCTCGGTCTTTCAAGAAAGTTGACAATGACAATGGTGAAGTTCCAAATTCACTGGCAACATCTTTTTTCTTTTTGCCGGAATCAAGAGCCACAAAAAAATGTACATTTTTTTTCTAATATGAACCGTTGTCATTTTTCGTGTCTGTCCTTTCCTATAGGAGAGTGACAATGACTTAAACTCCAATGGATGTTTTTCTAATGTTGACGAGCAATAAGCAAAAGATATCACTGAAAACCACAGAAAACAAAAACAGCAAAAAACAGTACAAGGAAAGTTTGAAGAAAGAGAAAAATTTATAATGTTTCTGTTCGGGGATCATTGTGCTCTAACGAGCTACGACCATGGAACTAACTGCTCGGTGGATGATTCATTCTCTTGACTGCTCTGTGGATGATTCATTCAGGCATTTCAAGGTCTTTTGGGCACTTTGTTGTAATGAAAATATCTGCTGAATGTATTTCGTAGTAATGAGATTTTCATAGACTCTTATGGGAAAGCTGTCAGGATCCTAAAAACAATTAATTGTAATGAATATTTCATTGCAAAGATATTCGTTGTAACAGAATTTGACCTGTATGTCAATGCAAAGTCCAGTACTGCAAAGGGCACCCAAAACAGTTATACAATGGAGCCCAAAAATGATTATATGCAGTATTTATAGTTCTGACAGAAAGTCCCGAAGAAAAATGAAAGTGCACACGAACTAGTGAAACCCATATTTACACAAAAACCAAAAATAAAGCTGTCTTCCTCCACAGTAATCCAAGTCCGAAAGCGCTGGCAACTCCAAACAGTGTATAATACAGGGTTTACCAACAAAAATACTCAAAATACAGAAAAAGAAAAAGTGTATATACAACAATAAACAGTGCATCATTAATCACAACCCAATAAATGCCTCCACCAAAGCTAATCCAGAGATATCTATCAAAATATATACAAGACAAAAAATATTTACAACAATCAAGGCTTAAGCCACAGTGCTTGGTAAACTCACGAGAACGCTCTACCAAGTACTTCACTCACCACAGTCTAGCCAGAAGACACCCTCTAGAGGCCGGAAATTCCTTTTTGTATTCGGCGCACTTAGGTGCAATTGTATTCAGCAGTTATGCTGTTGTACGTCATCCTTATATGGGCACACGATGTGAACGCGTCCATGAAGAATAATGTGTCCTGCCCTGCAAAATTCCTATAAAAATGCGAAAGGCCGGCGCACGCACTTAGCTATGCTCACATTTGAGATGTGTACTGCACTTCTCCCTAAAGTGAAAGTAAGCCTGTTTTCTTTCTCACCCGAGCTAACGCCCAGACAACTACAAATATGGGATCCCTTAATATGCCGCGGTAAGCCGATACTAAAGTGCTTTGCACTTTCTCTTACTCTTCCAGCACTATGAGGTCACTGGAGGCAGACAACGCCACCCCGGCCAGACAAGGGCAGAGCTGTCTTTCCACTCCTACACGATGCTCCCCAGAAGTCGCTCATATTGTCAACAAAGACGTCCCTCTGCGCTTTCTAAATGAAAAAAAGGCAAGCTCAGTTTCTTTATACTTATTTGTCTTTTGTTCTGCAAACTAATGCCTCTCTCAGCACTTTGAGCTACATTTTTTTGTATGAATATGTGCTATATAAATAAATGTTGATTGATTGAAATGTTGCTCTTAACACTGCAGAGAACACAAAACTACCTTTTTTGTTGGTAATGCCAGTAAGGCACAGATAGAGCCCCTCATCCCTACTCCAGATATCATCATCAGACATTTGACATCACTCAGGGCCATGAACTCAAAGAAGCCCTCTTGCCTGTTGTGGAACTGGTGAATGTGTGACCCTGATTGCACATGACATCTATTGAACCTGGGGCCATCATCAGAGAATGGCTGTATTATATTGAAAAGAGCGGAAGTGGAACTTGCTATCAGGATGAAGCTGGGCCTTAATATTATTGTGGAAAGTTTTTTTTCCTGGACCAGTCCTATAGTTCTAGTACCTAAGCCAGATGGGAGTTGGAGCTTTTACAATGAGTTCGAACGACTTAATCAAGTCTTCCAAATTGATGCTTAAGTGATTCTGCAAATGGACAAATTCCTCCAGTGACAGTAAGGCTCAGTATTTGACCACTCTTAACATGACAGAAGGGTACTAGCATATTCCCTTAATGGAATCTGCCGAAGTAAAGACTGCATTCAGC
Source organism: Polypterus senegalus (assembly GCF_016835505.1). Lineage (NCBI taxonomy): Eukaryota > Metazoa > Chordata > Cladistia > Polypteriformes > Polypteridae > Polypterus > Polypterus senegalus. Next base: position 105,031,957 of record NC_053157.1, read on the forward strand.
ACCACTAGTGACCATTGGCAGTATTGTTTTCTCCCATTTGGGTCACATGGGGCTCCTGCAACTTCCTAGGATCTGGTGGATAAAATATTGCAGCCAAACAAAAACTATAGTGCTGCCTACATGGATGAAGTTATCATCTATTCTGGCACATGGGAGGAACACTTGTGGCAGGTTTGCACTGTGCTTCTGACACTTAGAGAAGCCATCCTATGTATAAACCTGAAGAAGTGTTTCATCAGATTGACTGAGGCTAAAAGTTTGGACTACTTGGTTGGCAGGGGATGCATGCATCTACAATGCAACAAAATAAATGCCTCCTGAATTGACCCCGTACGAAGGACAAGAAATAGGTTCAGGCTTTCTTTGATTTATCAGGTTACTACCGCTGGTTTTTCCCCCAGTTTTTTGAGAGAGCAGCTCCCTTGTCAGACCTCACAAAGAAGAATGTTCTTAACATGGTGGCTAAAATTGGGGCTGCATTCCGTGATTTTAAACAGGCCCTAACATCAGTATTGGTGTTAATTACTCCTGGCTTTTCTTCTCTTTTAATTTTACAGACCAAAGCTTCAGACACAGGTCTTGGTACCGTACTTAGCCAAAGCGTCTACAGTGTTGAACGACCCATCATGTTCCTGATCCAGAAACTACTGGATCAGGAACCCAGCTATGTGGAGGTGGAAAGGGAAGCCTTGGTAATTAAATGAGCTATTAACTACTTGTGTTACTACCTCATAGGATATGAGTTCACTCTGGTGATGGATGTGGAAGACGAATGTTCTCTTCGTTCCCTTGTACTAATTCATGTCTGAGAAGTAAGCTTTACAAATCCATGTAATAGCATGCTTTGTTTTAGCAAACAGAAAAATGTTTGTGCAAAGGACTCAAGGTCTGAGCATTCCACACATGAGTCTGCCTTATCACGTTTTCCCTTAGCTTACATCTGAACGCCATAACAAAAGGAGCCAAGAAATCAAGTTGCACAAGGGGCGTTGAAGGGGCTAAAGGTTTGTGTATAATAAATGTGTTGACTGTTACATTTTATAATGATATTAAATTACGCATTCTAGGGGTATAAAACTGGACCCCACCCAACAGACGGGGTTCAGAAGAGCCCTGACGCTGTCATGTATATTTGATTGTCTGCTTTTCTGAAACTCTTCTCACCGTGACTCTGAAAATAAAGCTGCTTTATAACCGCACCTGCTGTCGGGTCTGAGATTTCGTCCACAGTTTTGGCGCCCAAACGTGGGGCAGGAGATGGCAGACGGCTCCTTGTGCAGGATCGTCCAGATGACCGTGGTGGAGCCGATTCCGGCCGGATCGGGTCCAGCTTCGTAAATGTAGGATTGGCCTGCCTTGGGCGTTTCCTGCGTGGGGAGTCCCTGACCTCCTCCTAGCCGATACGAGGCACGACTTGACGGGCATTTCCATGCAGGTGGATGGAGTCACGGTGAGTAGATCGGGGGATTCCTGTTAGTTTGACTGGTGTGCTGGAAGTAATATGAATATAGAAGGAAAAGGAATAACAAGCATATGCAAAATAAAGAATAAGAAAGCATACTGTATGGAAAATACATAGGAGGTTCTAAGGGCTCACGGAAAGTGACTTGGGACCCTACGGAAAACGGCACAGTGTGAATGTTAGCTAGTCACCCCTGTGGAAAGGATTAGAAAAGGGGCGAGTGGCACGCTCCTATAATAATTTGAGGAACGGGGTGAAAGGGCTATTTAGAGAATGTGTGTCTAAATAAACGGGAGGTCGAGTTTTCATCTGCTGTCTGGTCATACTCTTGTTTCAACGGGTTGCTAAGGTGACGGAGACAATACCCTGGCAGATTGACGCATACAAACCGTCTGATGAAGGGATCGGGGTAAAAACCTCCATATCCTGGACTCCACGGGGCGTATTGATGTAGGATTCTGCTGATGCAAATAACGGACACAAGTCACCTGAAGCTGTAATCCGGGAATAGGAGCGGACGGCGGGTGGAACGGGGTTTATCGAGGGCTGAGTCACTTTCTGCTGAGATCCTGCCACTCACTATGGGAAAAACAATCAGTAGCCAGTCAAACAGTCCCCAAGAGTCCTAAAACCTAACGTTAGAAGGATTATTTTCGGGGATCGCCAGGCTCCTAGTGCGCTGTCGGGATCGAAGGCGGGTTCCCTAGAAAGCTCATTGAAAAGAAGACAGGATTAAAAAAGCATGTAGGAGGTGGAATAAGGACAGTGGAGGTGGATGGCCAGTGGAAGGAACTGGAGATATGAATTAGAAAAATACTGTGCAGAAATACACAGGGTTGTTGTAATGGAGGTCCTTATCGGATGGATATTTATGACAGATGGGAATTGGTTATTAAAGACCGTACGTTGGGAGCGGCACAAAACGGAATGAGCTTTTAGTTGCTGAACTTAAGAATAGAAAGGAAAAGAACAGCTGCTTATAGCTTTACAGAAAGTGTAGGCTGATACGGGACCCCAGTCTGAAGGAAGGAGGAGAAGGAGTGATAAAAATAAAAAAACTTTTATATCCAGTGCTCTCTTCCCCAACACTTTACCCACAACCCCTTCCACTGCCACATTCACTCATTGCCCCAACGGCTCCTGTGGTTACCGATGCCCCAGTTACTGATGATTTCTTTGATGAACAATATCAATGTGACCCTCCTCACTTACAGATCCTGATGATGAGACTGACGGCCACTTGTTAGGGGCTATGGGAGGCTTTTCTAACTTACACAAAAGCCCTCCATTTCACAACGTGCTAGAACCAAAACCCTCAGAGATAAGACCCCTGAAAACCTTACCCCATTTAAGTCCCCTAAACCTTTAGCACCCACATTTTCATGCCCTTTAATTGAGGTTCCTAACCCCGACACGATCCCACACTGCCCCCAGGAAATGATAACCCCACTACTGTAATGATACACGTAACTGGGATATTCAAGAGCTGAAAGACGTAGTGTCCGAATTGCCTGATCGTAAGGTAATCGGTGGGTTGAAGTTTGTGGAACAGGTGCAGCAACTAGACAACATATATAACCCAGTGGGCCGAGTGGACCCAGGTGCTACGCAGAAAGTTGGGCACCACTTGGGCTACTGTCAATTATGGGCAGCATAATGGAGTACAGTGGCATTGGAATGAGGCATTGCCTCGTGGACAAAATAATGAGGGTCTTTTCCTTGCCAAATGGGAATCTGTGAAAACTGCAATAGCTGCAAAATATAAAAAGGGCACCGACTACCTTTTCAGCTGCCAAACAAAAGAAAAATGAGACAGTAGATGAATGGGCACACCGCATTCAGGACTTGTTGACAAACCATTCTGGCTTAGACAGCCCTGACGACTGTAAAAAGGCAGGAGTTCTTCCTTTTCTGTCAGGACTCAGAAGTGATATTCAAAATAAAGTACGCACGTCCTGTATTTGGATGGGAAAGTGCCACTTTTGATGAAGTTAAAAGACACGCGGAGCATGCTGAACGACAGACTAAACAAAAAGAGTCAGACACTCAGACCAAGTTAATCGCGGCACAAATGAATTATTATGCAGGTGGAGCTCAGGCAGGGGGAGAGGACGTGAAAGACGTGGATTTTTCCGAGAACAGGGGGGAAGCCGGGGGAGAGGTCGTGGATTTTTGCTTCCTAATCCGAATTCTTCATCTGCTCAGCCGCCTCTCCCCTCAGATCAAGCACCTACACATCTTGCCTGTTACGATGGGACACTTCTGCAGCAATTGCCCACATCAGCTTCCTCCCCGCCTTCCTTACCTGAACCTGAGGATATTCCTTTCACAGGGACCCCCAGCCACTCTTTTCAGTTGCCTTTGCTCACTTGCCATGCGGACACAGATCCTTTATTGACTTTGCTGAATGGCACTGAAACTGCTTTTCTAATCTGCCTCGAACGATACACTGACTGTTCTTAGTGCTTCTGGACAACCACATTTTTTACTGGTGTCTAAACCTCTTCGAGTTCAGCTTCATTTCAGTGGTTCCACTTTGATGCACCGTTTTTTGTTAAATCAGCTCTGCCCTGTTAATCTGTTCAGGAAGGGATGATGACTACGCTCTCCCTCTCTATTTCTCTAACCAAACGAGGGTTTCACTGTTCTATTCCTAAATTCCTGTGCCAAACCTCCCCCCACACTAAGCCCTCTTTTGCAGCCTGGACCCTGAACATCTCCTCACACACCATTCTTCTAAAGCCCTACACTCTTATATTCTTTTCCCCACTTGCAAGTCCCCAACACCCTCCACTGCACTGCCCAGTACTTCCCTTCTGAAGTGGACACACCTTGGTTAGAATCTTTTCTCTCTTCAGGTAATAGCCCAGAGACCCTTCATATCCCTTGCATTTTTTCCTCATGCAACACAGCTGCTGCTGTCAGTGCACTTCACATATTCCCAAAGCGTTTTCTATTTAGGAGGTTCGGTTCCCCATGTTTTTCTTTAGCCAATTATAGCACCGTTCACTGAGTTGAAATTGGGGATTGGGTGGAACAATGTTTCAATAGGACGGACTGGCTACATGTTGCTTCGGTATCTTTGATACCTCGGATCATTTGATAACTAAAGTTTGTGCTTCAAAATGATTTTTAGTACATCGTGCATTGTGCCGTCCTTCCCTTTCTGCTTTTCATTGCAAACCGCCTCTCCCACTTGGCTTTCCTCACTTCCCAATGCACTTTGGTCCCAGGGGAAAATGATTATGGAAGGATAGCACACTGTGAGCCACTGGTGATTTACCCAAAATCCTCCTTCCGCCCGCATCGCTCCCAGTATCCTCTGTCTCCAGCAGCAGAGGCTGGCATCTCCACAGTACATTCCGATCTCGTGAAACGTGGAGCAGTCATTCAAGTTAAATACTCTCCAGTCAACTCCCCCGTTTTACCTGTTTAAAAGGCTGACGGTTCATGGCGTTTTTGTTTAAGATCTTCGACACGTAAATTCTGCAGTTTTTCCTAGGGCACCTATTGTTACTAATCCTTCCACTATTCTTTCTACGATACCCTCGTCCGCCTGTTATTTCTCTGTTATTGACTTTGCTAATGCTTATTTTGTATTCCTTTGCACCCGACTCTCAATTCTGGTTTGCCTTTACTTTCCAAAACCCGCCGTTGGACATGGACCGTTATGCCTCAGGGATATATTGTAGCCCTTGTGTATTGGATAAGCTCTTGCTCAAAATTTAAAAGGCTTTTGGCGGAAAAAGACAGTGTATTGATACAGTATGTGGAATGTTGTGTAGTACTACGAAGCAGATTGTGCACGGATACTCAGCAATTGTTATTATTTAGCAGAAAATGGCCACAAAGTTTCTAAAACAAAACTGCAGTTAATTCAAACAACTGTGAAATATTCAGGTCATGACATTTCTTGTGAAACAAGAGCTCTCTCTCTCTCTAGCGACCGTATAAACACCATTCAAAATCTTCCTAGACCAAGACATGTTACAAAGCAACAGGTTGTGTCTGTATTAGGCATTATAGGATACTGCCGGCAATGGATTTTAAACTTCAATGAAAGAGCACAGCTTTTGCAAACTTTAGCGGTCACCCCTGATCTCCCCCTTTCTGGTCAGGTGGCATGGAATGATCAAGCTGGGAAGGCTCTATGTAACTTAAAAAAAAAAATGCCCTACTGTTTGCATGCGTTGGGACTGTTGACTGTCTCGTCCATTCACTCTGTTTGTGGACAAAAAGGGGGATATATGAATGCATTTTTTACACAACTCCATGGAGAAAAAACAAAGGCTTAGCCTATTTTTTTGAAAAAATTGGATCCAGTGGCTATGGGACTTCCAACCTGTCTCAGAGCTGTAGCAGCCACAACAGAGGCCGTGCTAGCCAGTACAGATAGTGCTCATGAGCCCCCTAGTGGTAAAAGTGCCTCACGCCGTACACTCCATTTTAGTACAGGCTAAAACCTCACATCTCACTACTGCTAGGGAAATACACTACCAAAATATACTCTGTACATTGTCAAACGTTACCATAGAAAGGTGCTCCACCTTAAATCCAGCTACATTGCTTCCAACTGAAAATCAAGGGGACACAACTGTCATGATAAAATAACTAAGGTTATAAAACCTAGACCAGACCTACAGGAAACACCCTTAGGAACAGGAGAGATAATTTTTGTGGATGGATGTTCTTTATGATTGGAAAATGGAACACCTTCAACCAGCTATGCAGTGGTCAAAGGTGACCACCTGCTGGAAGCAAACCGAATTTCTTCAAGTTTAAGTGCGCAGGCAGCTGAGTTGATAGCTCTCACCGAGCTTGTCAGTTGTCAGAGGGAAAAATTGTAACTATCTATACTGATTCTAGATATGCTTTTGGAGTCTGCCATGATCATGGGGCATTATGGAAACTCAGGGATTCAAGACCAGTACTGGCAAGCCCATTCAAAAAAAACTAAAAGAATCCCTCTTAGAGGCCATAACGAAACCATCAAAGCTAGCGATTGTTAAATGTCAAGCTCACATAGGAAAACAGGATCCTGTCAGCAAAGGAAACAAATTAGCTGATCATTTTGCTAAACGGGCTGCGTATAATAACACACCAATCTTTTTATTCCAACAGAGAAATGACCAGGACACTGATAATCAAATTATTTCTTTACAGAATGCAGCCACGGACACAGAGAAGAGAAAATGGTCCAAAGAAGGGTCCCTCTCTGATGGAGTCTGGACCCATAAGCAAACTAACAAACCTTTCCTCCCAAAAGCTTCTTTCCCAGGTATGGAAAAATCGCCCATGGCCTAGACCATGCTGGAAAAGACGCCATGGTTCAAGATGTTGAAAAATATTGGGAAGCTGTAGGTTTCTCTACATATGCAGAGCAGTTCTGCAGGTGCTGTGCATTATGTCAAAAGTTTAATGTAGGAAAGGGCACCCAGGTAAGTCCCGCCATTACACCTAACCTAATGGGTCCATTCGAACACCTTCAAATGGACTTCATTGAATTAACACCATCAAAGGGTACCGATACTGTTAAGTAATTGTTGATGTGTTCTCCGATGGGTGGAAGCTTTCCCTTCCAAACATGCAGATGCCAAACCTGTGGCAAAAGCTTTGATAAAGGAAATCATTCCTAGATGGGGAATACCACAGAAATTACAAACTGATAATGGCACCCACTAAATTCCATTATAAATGAATTAACCACCTGGCTCCAGATAAATGTGCATCATTATTGCAAATACCACCCCCAGAGTGGAGGTATTGTGGAACGATGCAATGGTACCTTGCAATCTAAATTGGCTAAAATCTGTGAGCAAACAAATTTAACTTGGCCTGATGCTCTGCCTCTGGCCTTGATGGGATTAAGGGGAAGAACACATTGGCAGTTAGGGCTGTCGCCATTCGAAATTCTGACCGGATGGACCATGCCAGTCGGCATGGTCATAGGTAATGTTACACTGCATACTGTGGACAATGATCTTCTTTCCAGTCTTACAGGTCTCCGAGCTTCTCTGAAGGAAGTCCACGAGCAGGTGAATCAGGCCTGGAGAACTAGTCCTCCATCAAAGGACTCCCGATTCCATTAGGAACCTGGATTCTGGCTAGAGATACTCGAAGGAAACATTGGCATCACCCTCGTGGAGAGGACCGTTCCAAGTTCTGCTGTAGACACCACATGCTGTTAAAGTTGAGGGACTGCCTGCTTGGATTCACATCTCACATTGCAAAAGATGGCACCCTTGATTGTGGTCCTACTATGTCTTTCCATCCCCTTGTCGACTGCTCTGGTCACCTTGACTTTTCCTTTCGGAATCACCACATCAGTTCAGGTGGATTTCTGTTCTATTATTGACTGTGGGACTGATCGACAAATCCAGTGGAACTGGTCTGACAAATGTGTGTGTAACTGTTACAAACTCTGGATTCAGAAGTAACTGTGACATGTGGGACTGGGTTTTGGCTAATACTGGAACTGATGACTGGGGTTTATTAACCCTATAAGGCCCAGAAGTATGGTCTGAAATATCGTTTTCTATTATAAAAGGACATGCCCCTCATGAATGTGCCGAATACCATTGTAACCCTTTGATCATTACTCTGAAGAACCCTTCTTTACATGATTCAGGAACCTGTATTTTAGGGGCATATGTATCTGGAATAGATCCTCTAGGGAGATTTCAAATTAAGGTTGAGAACCCTGTTACTAACACCTCCCATTTCCCCACACACACACCCTCTCTCCTACCCCTGGTCCAAACCGCCCCTGTCAAGGTCATGAATATTTCCACCTCTTCTTCCACTTTTTCTATTGAAATTGGGTATGGGGATCAGAACCGTTGGCTGCAATGGGTATTATATTCGGCTAGACAAGTGAATCAATCTGATTGCTATGCATGTGCTATAGCTAGGCCACATTTGGCCACTGTCCCTTTTCCTCTTTCTAACATATCTGATCCTACTGGCCTTCCTTGCCTACTTGCCCTTTTTATCTCTTCCTCTATTCCAATCGACTCTAATTACATTACACTTTCCCTTCTTTTCCCCTACTCTTCCCATGACTCGCCCGATATTCCAGCCTGATGAAGGTATTTATACCTGTTTTTTTAGAAACCTCACTTCCTCTCGTGGCACAAATGTTGGTAATATCCCATCCTCTTTTGTTTCCAAACTTTTCCGATTAATTCTTCCTCTTTAGCTTCCAAATTATCAATTTTTCTGATTACTCAGAATACTGATATTTGGTGGATGTGCCATAGGTCTAAATTGCTTGACATCCTTCCACCTGACTGGACTGGCACTTCTGCTTTAATACAATTTGTTATGCCTTTCCGACTTTTCCCTTTAACTGCCTTCCATGTGTCGACCATGTTTGGCCGACATGTCAACCCCATTCTGTGGACCCTTCCCAGTTTTCCCTACATGGCCCTGGGGTGTATTTTGATTCCATTCGAGTCCCTCGTGGAGTCCCTGATAAGTTCAAGGCAAGGGACCAAGTTGTTGCCGAATTTGAGTCTATTTTTCCTCAGGTTACTATAAACAAAAATGTAGATTGGATTAATTACCTCTATTATAATCAACAAAGATTCTTAAATTTTACTAAAGAAGCTGTTGAAGGTATCCATGAGCAACTTGATAAAACATCCCTCATGACCTGGCAAAATCGATTGGCTTTAGATATGCTCTTGGCTGAGAAAGGAGGCGTTTGTGCTATGTTTGGTGATGCATGCTGTACCTATATCCCTAATAATACAGCTCCTGATGGATCAATCACCCGTGCTTTAGCTGATTTGACATGAACTAGCTACTAATTCTGGCATTTCTAATCCTTGGGACAAATGGTTTATGTCCACTTTTGGGTCCTGGGGCCAATGGCTTAAATCAGTTTTCATCTCTCTTACGGTTGCTTTAATTGTTCTCCTGCTTGTAGCTTGCTGTATTGTTCCCTTGATAAGATACATTGTATCCAAGTATTTTACTGCCTCGATGGCAAAGGCTTATTTTTTACACAAAAAAAAAATGCTTCAGATCATAACATCCGCCCCACACTCCTCCGCCCACTCCACTCCATCCTCCTCTCCTACCCTTTCCTACTCAGCTCTCCCTGATCAAATATTTTTGTTTGCTAAAAAAGGGGGGAATGTGGAAGACGAATGTTCTCTTCGTTCCCTTGTACTAATTCATGTCTGAGAAGTAAGCTTTACAAAACCATGTAATAGCATGCTTTGTTTTAGCAAACAGAAAAATGTTTGTGCAAAGGACTCAAGGTCTGAGCATTCCACACATGAGTCTGCCTTATCACGTTTTCCCTTAGCTTACATCTGAACGCCATAACAAAAGGAGCCAAGAAATCAAGTTGCACAAGGGGCGTTGAAGGGGCTAAAGGTTTGTGTATAATAAATGTGTTGACTGTTACATTTTATAATGATATTAAATTACGCATTCTAGGGGTATAAAACTGGACCCCACCCAACAGACGGGGTTCAGAAGAGCCCTGACGCTGTCATGTATATTTGATTGTCTGCTTTTCTGAAACTCTTCTCACCGTGACTCTGAAAATAAAGCTGCTTTATAACCGCACCTGCTGTCGGGTCTGAGATTTCGTCCACATGGACCACTCACCCCTACAGTAGATGGAACTTCATAAGGAGTCAATTCGTTGCATGAACAGGTGGTTCCTGGATCTGCAACCATTTACTTTCCAAGTCATTTAGTCGAGGCACTCTCCACACCAACGCTGATGCTCTATTAAGACCTCATGGTTTGGGTTGAGGGGGTGGGTCTGTCCTACGCATTTGCATAAGGGACAGTTTATGGGCTTGGATAGTTGTAATCTTCCCCTAGAAAGCCAGAGTGTGTTGGACAAATCTTTGAACTGTTAGAGCTATGTAAATACATAGTTTTCCACAACGGCAGAAAAAAGAGTAAGGAGCATTTGAATATGACACATCTACTTCAAATCACAGATTATGGCTGTACCAGACAAACTGAAATTAAAACACTCCTTTCCAGCTACTTGAATACTGTATTGCTTGTGGTTCTAGAAACAGACCAAAGTCCTATTTTGCACACATACGTAGCTTCAGTACAATTTCTTTGTCACTGTATTCTTGTGGAGCAGTCACATTTTGACTGTTGCACAGCTAATATGCACAGCTGGTGACTGCCTTAACAGCCTGTAAATAATCAATTAATAGTGCTATTAAAAAAAATAATGCATTGATTTTCAGCTTATATTATAGAGATAATGAACATTACTTTTAGATCAACTCCTCCCCAAGCAAACATCATATGCCAGTTTATCAGCATAATAAAATTTCAGAAGGCAGAAAATGTTATACCCCATATTTACAATAAAGAGGTGTTTGCATTCATGACATGCCTCTTTCCTGCTTGTCTGTTCATCTGGTAATAATAATATGCCACACTGTAGCTGCCTTGTCATTCTAAATACTGCCAAAAAGAGACGCACACTGATTTAATTTCATGTGAATTCAAATTTAATATTTCATGTTTTTTATTAAGCTATAATTTAAAGATATATGTCAAGACATTTCAGCCTTAAACTTATTTTAATATTTCATCATTTTAATACAGAATCTTAAATTCTGCAATTATATCTGAAAATAAAACTAAGAATAGCAGAATGAAGTGTTGGGCTCAAAGGCATTGGCACCATTTAATGATGGTTGTAAAAAATAAATTGAAGAGAACAACTCATCAGGACGGATGTGTTCTGAGGTTATCATTTTTTATAAGAATTATAACATATGGCATATGGCCGGTCATTCATCCTGGCCAATACCCCCAGGCCGCCAGATGGAGCTCTCCCTGCAGCATGGAGGTGGCCCTGAAGGCCAGCAGGGAATCCTGGACAATGGAATTTTTATCCACAGCCCTGCTGGATACCATGGGGGCCGCTAGAGGATGCTGCAGGGAGGAACAAGAAGTATTTTCCATACAGCTTGGAAGTACGTCACAGTCACATGGACAGAGGAAATGACGTGCTTCTGGGTTGAAGAAGACAAGTTTTTACCTGACCCGGACTATAATGGGCTCTGGGAAATCCCAGACGGACGAGCTGAGTCGGGAGGAAGGGTGGCAACGCGTCTGGAAGAGGAGGATTTGATTATTGATTATTGTATTGTGTACTGTATATTTATGAGTATTGTGGCGTGGAGGGTGCTTGGTGCACATTATTATTATAAAATAAATAATAATTGGACTTTTATCTGGTGTCTGACGTTTGGTCTGAGTGTTCAAGGGGACAATAGCGCCCCCTATCTGTCACAAACATTATAACAAACTAGACGAGAACAGGCCATTCAGCCATTCATCCCTACAAAGCTCACCAGACCTAACTACTTAATTCTTCCAAAATAACATCAAGTCTAGTTTTGAAAGTGCCTAAACTCCTACTGTCTACCACACTACTTAGTACGTTAGTCCATGTATTTATGGTTCTCTGTGTAAAGAAAAAATTTGTAATGTTTGTGTGAAATTTACCCTTAACAAGTTTCCAACTGAGGTGGCACAGTGGCGCAGTGGTAGTGGCGCTGCCTCACAGTTAGGAGACCCAGGTTTGCTTCCCAGGTCCTCCCTGCGTGGAGTTTGCATGTTCTCCCTGTGTCTACGTGGGTTTCCTCCCACAGTCCAAAGACATGCAGGTTAGGTGCATTGGTGATTCTAAATTGTCCCTAGTGTGTGCTTGGTGTGTGGGTGTGTGTGTGTGTGTGTGAGCCCTGCAGTGGGTTGGCGCCCTGTTCAGGGTTTATTTCCTGCCTTACGCCCTGTGTTGGCTGGGATTGGCTCCAACAGACCCCCGTGACCCTGTAGTTAGGATATAGCAGGTTGGATAATGGATGGATGGATGGAAGTTTCCAACTGTGTCCCCGTGTTCTTGATGAACTAATTTTAAAGTAACAGTCTCAAACCATTGTACTAATTATTTTCATAATTGTAAACAATTCAGTCATGTCTCCTTTTGCTTAATCTGAAAAGGCTCAGCTCTTTCCAGCTAATCTTTCCTCATAATTGATCCCCTATAGCCCTGAAATCAGCCTAGTCACTCTTCTCTGGACTTTTCTAGTGCTGCTACAGTATGTCCTCCTTGTAGCCTGGAGACTAAAACTGCACACAGTACTCCAAATGAGTTATAACCAGTATGCTATAAAGCTTAACTCCCAAGGACTACTCTACCCATCATGCTATATACATTAACCTAACATTCTGTTACCCTTTTTAATGACTTCTGGATACTGTTTGGCAGTTGATACTGCTATAACTCCTAAATCCTTCTCATAAGGTGTACTTTCAATTTTCAGACTTTATATTGCATATTCAAACCCAATATTTTAAAATCCTATATGTAATACTTTATATTTCCATTGAATTTCATCACTCACAAATCATTCCAAGTCCCTACAGATAGAACTTTATTCGTCCCCAGGGGGATATATGTGTTTTTACAGAAGCTGTTTAAATAATAAATACATACTGTAAATAGATAGATAAGTAAGTAAGTAAATAAATAAATATACACACACACTTTGTCTGAACACAGGAATGAATATAAAGCAAGAAAATTAAAAAGAAGGAAAAGTTCTGACTTGGCTGTCACAGTCACAGTCAGGCATTATGCAGACATATTGCTGTTAGTACAAAGGAGCCACAGTAGCATTTCTTGACTCACTTCTGCTGAATAATTTGTTGGTTGAAAGTACTCAATGATAGTGTGTCAGAGAGAGGATGTGCTGCATTGTTCATAATGGCACTCACTTTTGTTTTAATTAATTCTCTCCTTTGCTACTACAACCAGAGGTTCCAGAGTGTGTACTATAACTGAGTCTGCCCTTTTAATTAGTTTGTTGATTTGGTGGGCCTCTCTTGAAGTGATGCTACCAGCCCAGAATACCAAAGCGTAGAAAATAACACTGGCCATCACAGGGATATGAAGGATGTGAAAATTATCAATTCCCACATTAAAGGAATGCAGTCTTCTAATGAAAAAGAGTTTGCTCTGCCCTTTCTTATATAGTTAATCTGTGTTCCAAGACCATTCCAACCTGTCATTAACATGGACCCCCAACTACTTGTAGGAGTAGAAATAGACCTCCTATACATCCACTTTTTGAATTGTGAAATGGACATAGAGAAAAAACTCAATAACCCATTCCTTGGCTTTACTGATGTTAGGATACAAACAGTTTGCACCAAGAAACAAAGTTCTCCACCTGACTTCTATATTTTGTCTCATTCCCTTTATCAATACACCCCATTAGTGCAGAGTCATCTGAGAATTTTTGCAAGTGACATGACCTGGTTTTAAATTTGTAGTCAGAGGTATACAGAGAAAAGGAGACAGGACTGTTCCTTAAGCTGCTCCAGTGTTGCTCACTGAGAAACACAGCACTTGAGTCTCACAAACTGCAGTCTGCCCAATGGATAGTGCAACAGATAGATATAATTGCATCCTCCACTCAAATCTTTGTCCAATAGAGAAACTGCAGTGGGTCCATGTGGTCTACCACAAGAGGACTTGCATAGTTCATGACTAGTCTCGCAAAGGTCTTCATAATGTGAGATGTAAGTACCACTGGTGTGAAGTAATTAGGTAAAGAGGCATCTGCCTTCTTTGGAACAGGAACAATGCAGGATCTTTTCCACAGCAGTGGCACTTTCTAAAACCTTAGAGACAGACTGAACAGCTGACACAAGCCACCACAAAGTTGATCCTGTGTGTATTTACCTCAGTTGTCTCCCTACTTGGTCTTCAGTTAAACAAGCTACACTGATGGTCTGAGGTGGACTTGTCTAATAACCAGGCTTGTAGTTTGGAATAAGATGAATCAGGTTTTGGACCGATTTGCCTTAAAGAGACAGTAGAATGTACTTAAAAACATTTTTAACATTTGAATACAGCGGGTCCAGCTTGTTATTTCCTCAAGTGGAACTAGTCAGAAACTGACAGAAATTTGTCATTGTTCCTTACAAAGTTACATGGTTGCAGTCATCACATATTATAACTGCTGGGTCAGAGTGAATCCTCATTGAAGTGCAGAGGTGGGTAGAGTAGCCAAAAATTGTACTCAGGTAAGAGCAGCGTTATTTCAAAATAATATTACTCAAGTAGAAGTAAAAAGTAGTCATCCAAAAAACTACTCAAGTAAGAGTAAAAAAGTATTTGGTGAAAAGACTACTCAAGTACTGAGTAACTGTTTGATCATAATAAATGATTTATTTTTTAGAAATGTTGTAGTAAGACAAGACAAAAATATAAAATAATGTGCAAATTCTGCTATTTCCAAATAATAAAATAAAAAGTGAATAAAAATAAATAACATCTTTACAAAATAAAGATACACAAATAAGGCAAAGTTCCAAATCTCAGTCTGTTTGAACAGTGCAAACTACTTACAGTGACAAGATATCCTGTACACTGACAGTATTATACTGCATATTCACTTGCCCTCCAAATAGCACAGCTGATAGAAAATAACATTAGAACAAGGCAGCTTGTGCACGTACAAGAAGTCTCACTTTACCCTGACTGTCTGAGCCTGTGCATGTTTGGTTAAAACATGCTTGTTCATCACTCAGTACTTCACTTCAGCAGATGTTGGCTCTCATTTTTCATGTACAGTGGAACCTTGGATTGCGAGTAACTTGGTTTGCGAGTTTTTTGCAAGACGAGCTAAAACTTTTAATACATTTTTATTTGATAAACGAGCGAGGTCTTGCAATATGAGTAGTTCATATACGCTTTGTCTGCCGAGCGTCACGTGATCACAACTGAGCTGATGGTTCTTCTCTCTCTTGCTGCAGGATTGTGGGCAATTGTTAGTCGAACTGCTACAGCACTGGGTAACTCTGGTTGCTTCGGGACGCTCTTCTGCGTGTTGTCCCATTAGGTGAAAACCTACCAGAGTTTAGAAACTCACTCACACCAGCCATGATTCTTTTCAAAGGTATAGTGCAGTTTAATTTGTTTTATGTATTTTTACTTTATATTTTGTATTAATCTTTTTTATATGAATAGTTTTGGGTTGTGGAACTGATCATCTAAGTTTCCATTATTTCTTATGGGGAAATTTACTTTGATATACGATTGCTTTGGAATGCGAGCATGTTTCTGGAACAAATTATGCTCACAAACTGAGGTTGCACTTGTATTCTTTCTTTCCCTGTCCGCTGTCTGTGAGTGCCTCTATGCTCCCACAGTTTGTGTATGGTCATGTGGCTGCATGGCTACGTCTGATTTGTGAAACGGAGCCATGTGATTATTGTTGCTACATCTGATTGGTGAAACGGAGTATTGTGATTATTATTGCTACGTCTGATTGGTGAAACAGTCATACAGTAGATCCACTGGCAGCTTCTCTCTGGCAAAAATATATCTAATGTGTAAATGGAAAAAAAAGTAACGGGTCAAGTGTTGCCCAATGTAGCGGAGTAAGAGTAGCATTTCTTCCTCACAAACGTACTCAAGTAAAAGTAAAAAGTATGGTGCAGTAAAACTACTCTTAGAAGTACATTTTTTTTAAAAAAGTTACTCAAGTAAATGTAAAAGAGTAAATGTAACTCGTTACTACACACCTCTGTTGAAATGTGGATGACAGAATGAATAATTTCTGTTGCTAGTTCCCCATTTGCAGAGGGAGGAATATAACCATTAATTAGGACAATTTAATTTATCTCCCTGGGTAAATAAGGTGGATGAATTCCAACAGCCAGAATTTTAATGTTTGAATTACAAATTGTAGTTTTAATTGTAATATGCTCTCTTTTACACAATCATTATCTCCATTCAAACAGAGGACCGGTCTCCTGCCTTTCTTTTCTCCACACTGCACTGGGTCTCTGCCTGCTTAAATAAGACGACATCCTTGACTCTCTCCCTTGACTATTATTTTTCTACTACTTTGCTAACATAAATACACTTCTGAGGCACAAGCACCATTAACATCAGTGGCAAGATTGGTAATGAACATAGACTGCTGAATCTGTCTGTTTCTTTTATCTCGGGCAGGGTGAAAGGGACTGGACTTCCAACTCCATAGCTGAACTGATATCAGAGATTTTACTTGAATTTGACCTCTGTTCTAAATATTAAAAGGGAAAGGTGTCAACAGCTGTGTCGCCTTACTCTCCATTATCAACCTTTTATATAAAATGTGCTTATCTCTGCTTAAAAAGTTACTTTTCAATAATTACTGTATGTTTCTTTGAAAGTGGAGAATCATCTTTTACCATTTTATTATTTTATTTCTTAGTTGTTGTTCCTTGTGTTTTATTATAACTGCATTAATGTGCATTTATGTTTTATCATTGTTTTTTAATGATTTTTTTCATTTAATATTATCTCTACTATATTGGTGATTATGGACTGTAACTTTAATTTTACCTCCATTTCATTAATTTTGTGGGTGGAATCCCAGGAGGTGGGACCACACTGATGTAACCACTCCTGAGCACTCACTCTAGATATTTAAGACAAAAGAAGTGAAAGCTCAGGTAGCAGATCATTGAGTTTGTACTTGGAGTTGTGTGAGTATTGCTGTTTCTTTGGATTTTTCTGGTTTTGTGATTTATTTTGTTATGTTGTCTTGTTTGCTCTGGATGGCCTTCTTAGGCAAATTCTTTTTGTTCTTTTGAGCATTCTGCTTTTTTTTTATTTTTGTTAAATAAATCTTTCATGTTGAACATTTTAGTTTTGAGTATTATCTTTGTTTCACAATTTATCTCATTGTGTGAAATATTTTAATACTAGCTGCATGTGGTCTTTCGGACAAAATACAACCCGAAGAGTCCCCAGCAGTTTTACTATATTAAATAAGTGTATAGATAAGTGTGCCAGAATAGGTTGTATCTTGTCCGAGACAGACATGTAGTTGAGTGCAGCTGTGGCACAAATTGAGCAGGACAGGCTGGAACCTGTCTCAGACAAACATATGGTAGTGCATTGTGTGAAAGTACAGCATGTACGTACCACAAGGCTGAGTTTGTCTGCTTGGGTTGAATGAGAAGTGAGGTGTATACAAATGAAATAATGTAAAAGTGCATGCATGTTCCATCTGGTGGCTGTGGCTGTGGTTGAGCATGAGAAGACCAAACTGCTCCACACACTTACATACGCACACGTCTTTCATTTATATATTTTAATATATTGTGTGCCTTTCTTTTTATGTTGAACTTTTAAATCCAACTCCCCATTTTATTTTGTGTGACTCTATTTCATAACACGTTACTATTATATTTAGAAATATTGTCTGGTCATGAATAATATAAGAAGAGTACAACATTTCATTTCATTTTAATAAGCTATATTACTTTAAAGTTTTCATATAAGTGGGCCTGCTCATTATAAAAGCATAAAACTGAAGCATAATTACTGAAGTGGCAATGAAAACTAAATATTTAGCTTAAATTTGTTTCATTCATCTAACTTCATGCTTTACCTTAACAGTAATAATTCCTGTAATATAACAAAAGTTACATAAGAATTTTTAGCTTTGATATAATAGGAGCAAATTATTAGAACTTTTCATTTGTACTTTATTAAGAAAAACGTTTGAAAAACTGGATTCAGATTTTTAACAATTTACATTACCCACTTTATTACAGGGATTGAACGTCAAATGGAAATAAAGATATGAATTTCAAAACAGCTTGTGGCACAGTTATTCATTTTTATAATTTAAAACTATACTACAAGATGAACACAAAATGGTGTTGTAGTGCTAATATTTTTGCATTCTTTGTTAGTTGAAGGAGTAGTCTTAAGTTTCTGGTAACATTTTTATTACCTTTTCCAAGTTCCATTTACAGATAAAAAAACTGAATCTATCTTTGAAGTCGTTACACAGAAAAACAACTGAGGTATTTAATAAAGAAAAAACACCTACACTTTTGTCTTTTACAAAATGGATAAGGTCAAACATTTCTTATATTATTGCAGTTGCACCTAGTTTTTAGCAATGGTTGTAGCAGAGTAACTAAAAATTAAACTACAATTCTCAAAAAAAATGATTTTTGTTGTTTTGTTTTTAAGTCTCAGTTCAGCAGTTTACAATGAGCTTTTCCATGTCTAAGCAATGCTCCAAATGAATTCAAACTGTTTCAAGAAAGAGAAATTTTATAGATAACTTAAAAGTTGCAACAGCAACTGCTGGACACTGGCTACTAGAGCATCAGATCTAATGGCCAGGTTGCCAGCAGAGCTACTATGTACACAGCCGGAGTCTCATTCCACAACAAGAGAAGAAGGTACAGATTGTACCTGCCTTCACTTATCATGCCAAAGGGAATACAAACACAGCAGTCTTCTGTGTTTCACTGAGATGTGGCTTAAAGCTGAAATACTGGACTCCACGGATGCACTGAATGGATTTAAAATTGTGTAGGTGGACAGAAGCAGGAGCAAAAAAAAGCAGCAGCAAGAAGAAAGGAGGTGAACTTGCCATTTTGTGGGTAAAAAGTGGTGCAACCCTGAACACAATACAATGAAAGCACAGGAATGCTCACAGTGGGCTTATGACCTTATTGTATGCCGAGAGAGATTTCACATGCCATTGCGCTGGAAGCAGACACAGCAACTGCAACAGACAATGCTGTAATAAGCATACTCACTACTGACAATCCCAGTGCTTTCATTACAATTTCTAGGGACTTTAACCATGTTTCACTTTCCTCCATCTTCACCCATTTTTATCAGTTTGTGGACTGTACAACAAGATGAAACAGGACACTGGACTTTGTGATGGACAATACACATGGCTCCTATGGCACTGCAAGAAACAGGGAGAACATCTCACCCAGAAGACAGGCAGTAGAACGCCGATATTAGTATGGGTACACTGTTGTCCTGGTTGAGTTGGACTGAGGAACAATACCTGGCCAAGAGGTCAGCATAATGGAAGGACTAGGGAAAATGAACACTAGTGAATACCTTTTTCCCCCCATACACTGGTGGCAGTGTCTTTGGATTAGGATTTTCATGTGAATGCCTGTAGGGCATGCTGGAACCTGTTGTCCCATGATGCAGCCCTGTTGAGTCCCGTGTGGGCCATCAGGGGGTACTGAAGGGATTAATAATTCCTACTTTGTGGGACTTCCGATTGAACTGAAAGTGCTTCTGTTGGGCTGTGTTCTAGCACCGGAAGTACTCCAGGATAAAAGGAACTACCCTGCCACATCCAGGTGAGACAGAGTCGGGTGGAAGTGGACAAAGCTCGCCTGGGAGGTGTAGAGGAGGAGAGAAGAAAGTGCGGAAAAGATTTGTGTTTATTGCACTTTTGGAGCCTCTTTTGGAAGGTTGTGTGAAAATAAACCTTTATTAACTGGGACTTGTGTCTGTGTGGTTGTGTCCGGGGTTAGGGGCTCCTTGACACCCCCATTTGGTTCACAGCTTGGTATAGGCAAATGTTAAAGAGGCACATAAATCTGTTGCTTTGCCACATTTTGGCCGATTGGACTATCACTTAGGTGATGTGTAATACAGGAGCACCTCAGTGAACTGCTCTGTCTCTCTTTCTTTTTACCCTCTACACAATAGACTTCCAGCACAATACCAACACTTGCCATCTACAGAAATTTTCAGATGACTCGTCCACCATAGACTGCATTAATAATGGAGATGAGTCAGAGTGTGGAGGACTTTGTCTTGTGGCGCAGGGACAACAATCTGCAACTCTACATCAGCAAGACAAAAGAGCTGGTGGTGGACTTCCAACATGCCAAGAAGCGTCTGAGTCCAGTCACCATTCAGGGAGAAGATGTGGAAGTGCCGCAGAACTAAAAATACCTGGGGGTTCACATGAACAACAAACTGGACTGGTCTGACAACACAGTGGTGATGTACAAGAAGGGCCACAGCAGACTCTAATTGATAAGGAAACTCAGGTTTTTTGATGCGTGCAGCAAGATGCTGGAAATGTCAGTCCATAGTAGCCAGTGTGGTGTTTAACACTGCAGTCTCCTGGGGAAGTAACTTGAGTGCAAAAGATACACAATGCCTGAAAAAACTTATCAAAAAGGTCTCCTCATTACATCCCTGGCCACACTGGAACCAGTTGTGGAAACGAGGATGGTGGCAAAATTAAATGCCATCATGAAAAACCTCATCCATAAGGCACTCTCTTGGAGCACTTTTAGCCACAGGGTCATTCCGCCACTGTCTGCTAAGAAGCACTTCTGGGGTTCTTTTCTGCCCACTGCTATTGGGCAATTCAGTGCTTCTACCCAAGGTACTCATTAAGCTTATTTATTTATTGATTGATTGATTAATTTATTGATTGATTTGCTGTATTATTTGTCCTGTGTGTCTGTGTTTTTTTGTGTTTCTTCTGCTGTATGCATCTGAATTTCCCCATGGGATTAAAAAAGTATACCTAATCTAATCTAATCTAATCTAATCAATCCATAGAGGTTAGACACTGACCTTGGTTGCTCATACCAACATTGCAGCAGTTTTAACTTTTAAGTCTTCCTATGTTTTTGTAGTGATTAAAGTTCTATAAGTAAAAATAATAATTACATGCCTTAAATCTAAATTTTTAAATATATTTTTAAAACTTTAATTTTCCATTCATTTGTGTTGAAGCCTCATTGAACTGTTACACTGAGCATTCTATTAGTTATCCCTTGATTCATCAAATTAATCCACGTTCTGAGTTGTTATAAGCTGGGGCCTATTCTCGGAGCATCAGGTGCAAGCCCAGAACCATCTTATATAGGGTATGCACAGGTGAGTATGGAATACTGTACATCTTTGCAATGTATGGTACAATCACATAAACAGCTCTGATATGGTGCTGACAATAATCTGGTTTGTTAAAAGTAATCTATTACTTTTTGTGAGTCTTGTGAGTTATGCTGCAGCTATTATTCATGTTTTCTGAAATGTCTGAGTCTTGGAAAAGTGTCATGCAACTTTCAATGTTTTACCTAAATGCAATTGAAAAAGGAATAGGGACTAGTAATTACTGATCAACAGATAATACAGAGCTGCACATAAGTGTGTTTTTGATTGAATAATGAGCTTTGTCTTTCTGTGCAATAGCAGACAAATATATTTAATGTAACTGTGTCCAACAAGGGGCACATGCTTCTTAGGAATGGGTTATTTTTAGAATTGCAGCTCATACTTTGAACCTATATACAGTATACTCCTTCAGTAATCATGGCAGAAATATTAGGTCAACATAAATAATGGTACAAAAGAAAACATATATTTAACTTGTTTTCAAATTGCAGCTTTAATTCCTAATATGCAGTATAGTGCATACAGCTGAAGAAAAGCCTTTGGAACCCTACAATTTACTTAAGGTTCTTCAGTACGGTCTTTGGCTATTAAATTTCTATCTTTTCAGAAGATCACAGATGCATTGTTCTTGGCACAGAGTTAACATCACATTTGTACTGACAGGGCTCTTGGCTTTGAGGCTGCCTAAAACGTTTTACACCTAAAATTCCAAAACTATATACATTAGGATCTAATTTTGCACATTCAGTGAGCTATTTACAGAATGTACTGACCAATGCTATGTATCGATTAAACTCTTTAAGACCCTTCTGTCTTGTCCTGTTAGATTGGAATGGTGCACCTGCTCTAGTCGCTAATGTTCATGTACACCCCTTAGATTGTGACTGCTGCTTGAAATTATTTTTTCTGCTTTCCTTTAATTAAGAATCATATGTATGCTAAACATAAATATTTAAAATAAAAACCATGCTTACATATCACAATACCGCACAGTTACTTTTTAATTCTGGTTACAGCAATTCATCTTATCAATATTTGCTAAGTGTACTGCAAAATATCAAAGAACAGGGTTCAAAATTTAATTGATTAAGTGCATGTTATTTCCACTCAGTGGGTTTGCAGTTCAGCTTATATTTGATCTGTTTTATTTCATAGTCTTAGGGGAGCTATCACACCTACTGTAGGGATCATAATTAGGCTATGATTTAAAGATCTATTCAAATTTAACTTTAACACAGATGTAATGTGTTAAAGAAGTCTTTAGTAACTTGTGTTATTAGCTATTAGCTGGGAGAATTATTATAGTTAATGATATCCTTCCAAATGTTTTCTTTTCTTTTCAGTGAATTCCAATAGATATCACTCAGCTCTTCTTTAAAAACAGGATGCAATTATAAATTAATTCAATAGAATAGAAAAAGTTATTCTTCAAAGATTTATATCTGATGTAAGCACAGTAGGACTCAACTCAGTTGTACCACAATGCTGCAAATATAGATGAAGGGACAAGACTGTGGAAGAAATCAGAAATTTACTTATACCTCTTCCGTTAACTATGGAAAAAAATCCTGCACAAAATCTATCCCAGAAGCTTTTTTTCTGACTACAATTAATTAACTACTACCATCTTTGTAGAAATCTAGTGGTTTGTCACGCTCACTCTCACTTCAAGTGTCTTCTTGCTGTCAGTGCAAGAAGACACTTGAAGACTGTTAAGTTACTGTCAAATTAAACTGCACCTTTACCCTTTAAATGCTAGTCCTCTTCAATTGGACAACACACTCCATCTTAGTAAGGACATCTGGCTTTGTCTGAAAAGCATCAAGAAAAGAGGTCTTATTTTAGAAGTGTGTTACAGAGTACCCAATGCAGATGGTAATTTCAATGCACATATGTTTAGTAATATTATAAAGGCAAGTTTACAGGAGGATATTATAGTCACTATCAAGTGAACATTATATAATGCAATTATCTGTGTTTTGGAAGGTTGAGGATGCAAAGATTAAAACTGTTAAATTTTACTTTGGTAGGATACATTTTGAGTAGATGTGGCAATGTCTAAGGAGGATAGACTGGAATAAGCTTATAAATGCTTGACTTACTGATGAATGTTATTCATATGTTACCTTCTCTGACATCTAGATGAAATGGTCACATGTGTCTTGATCTCTGATGTTATTTCCTATGTAGTTGCTGCCTTCTGTTGTTGCCTCTTTTTGGGTCACTCAAAAGAGCAATATTTATTTTAAATTTCACACGTGGGGTTCCGGGACACATGACATTGCACACAATTAATTGGTTAGCCGACCTTATGATGGGTGTCTCTGTTTAAAATCTTTGATCTTCATACCACTTTTCTTTCCCAGGTTATACACTAATTAAAACAGCTGTTTTAAGGTTATGAATTACTTGTGCAATACAAAACGAATGTACTGTATGAGAAATTGCCTCTACAGTTAAATTGCTTTTAAGAATTCAGTAAATTCAGTTTGTCTTGGTACATTTGAGCAAATTTAAAACTTAATATAAGCAGTCTGCAGTTTCAAAAATTGAAGATTTCCCACTCCAGGACAATAGGGTAACAAAATATCAATTAACATCAAATTTTAGTAGTTGGTATTTGTGGTTACTACTCTGTTTACTACATCCATCTATCCATCCATTATCCAACCCACTATATCCTAACTACAGGGTCACAGGGGTCTGTTGGAGCTAATCCCAGCCAACACAGGGCACTAGGCTAGAAACAAACCCCGGGCAGAGCGCCAGCCCACCACAGTGTTTACTACATATGAAAGCAAATACAGAGCTTCAGTTTTGTAGTTGCAAAGGTCCATTTCAACGGAAATGTCAGCACACCCTCTGCCCCAACCCTGTAATTTTTCCTAGTTATGGCACTGTTCTGCCGTATCATGTGAAATGTTCTTGGGTGCACTCTGTTGGGTAAGTGGCATTACTACAGGAAAACCCAGTAAACTCAACAATAATGAATGCTGATTGTATTCTGTGAGTCAGTTTGGAATGTCAATCTCACCGTGAACAAAGGTACTTGCCTTCTGCATGCCACTCTGGTTAAACAGAGGAACATCTTCAGCAAAAAATTATCAAAGTACGTAGCTGCAAAGAGCACTATTTGAGGTCATTTCTGCCAGAATCCATTAAGCTGTATAATGAGGCACTTAACTGCTATGGTGCTGTTGATATCTTACACTATAAAGGCTGGTGAGTTGTTGCTTACACTTTAAACTGACCTATCCATTTTTGCCTCAGTTGCAGTGTTCTGGGTTGTATGATTCCTCCTCTAACTTATACTATTATCTTTGGCATTAGTAAAATATATACCTGTCTCTTTCTCACAGTGGGAAAGGAATGTGTTTTTTTTCTTTAAATATTTTTTAAAACTCCGACAGGTAATTATTAGAGTTATCCTCAATTAGCTAAACATTCCGATTTCTAACCTTCTGGCTATTTCAATGTATTTGAGTAATTATTCCTATTAAATTCATTCTTTCTGTGCTATCAAGATAGGTAGGGAAGAAAAAGAGGAAGGAAAAAGTGTAATTGTTTAAATAAATCCTTAAAAATAAATTTAAAAAATGTAAAAATAACATTACCATACTGAATTATACCCTTATTCAGAAAATGTCGGAGTGTAAGGGTGAGCAGCGAGTTAATAACAAGTTTTTTTTTGAAACTGAAGAAATCCACAACGAAAGCATTTCAATTATTCACAGAAGCTTACGGTGAAGAGTGCATGTCTTGTGCACACATTTTTGAATGGTACAAGTCGGTGCACAAAGGAACCCATTTTTGGTTGGTGGAAAGCAAAATGTGAAAGCAAAAATGACAGAAATCCTCAACAACCTTTCAGAAAATGTTGGCAGCATTGTATGCAGCTATGTGTGTCAGCTCAGAAGGGAACTATTTTGAAGGTGATTGTTGTTCTTCTTCTTTCGTTAGCTCCCGTTAGAGGTCGCCACAGCAGATCATCTTGTTTCATATCTTTCTGTCCTTTACATCTTGCTTTGTCACACCTACCACCTTCATATCCTGTCTCACCACAACCATAAACTTTCTCTTAGGCCTTCCTCTTTTCCTCTTTCCTGGCAGCTCTATCTTTAATATCCTTTTCCCAATATACCCTGCATCTCTCCTCTGCACATGTCCAAACCAATGCAATGTTGCCTTTCTGACTTTGTCTCCCAACCATTCAACCAGAGCCGACCCTCTAATGTACTCATTTCTAATCCTGTCCATCCTTGTCACACCCAATGCAAATCT
This sequence comes from Polypterus senegalus, assembly GCF_016835505.1. Taxonomy (NCBI): domain Eukaryota; kingdom Metazoa; phylum Chordata; class Cladistia; order Polypteriformes; family Polypteridae; genus Polypterus; species Polypterus senegalus. The sequence goes on from NC_053157.1 coordinate 105,057,462, forward strand.
TAGCATCTTTAACTCGGCCACTTCCATCTCAGTCTCCTGCCTTCTGGTCAGTGCCACCGTCTCCAACCCATATGACAATGCTGGTCTCACTACTGTCCTGTAGACCTTGCTTTTCACTACTGCTGATAACCATCTGTCACAAATTACTCCTGACACTCTTCTCCACCCATTCCACCGTGCCTGCACTCTCTTTTTCACCTCTCTTCCACAATGCCCGTAAAGTATTTCAACTCATCCACCTTCACCAACTCTACTGCCTGCATCCTCACCATTCCACAAACCTCCCTCTCATTTACACACATGCATTCTGTCTTGTTCCTACTGACCTTCATTTCTCTCCTCTGTAAAGCATATCTCCACCTCTCCAGGGTCTCCTCTCCATGTAGAGGTGGAAATTTGCTCTAGAGAAGAGAGGAATGAAGGTCAGTAGGAACAAGACAGAATACCTGTGTGTAAATGAGAGGGAGGTCTGTGGAGTGGTGAAGATGCAGGGAGTAGATAATTGTTCTTAATTTGTTAAATCAAAAGGGTTACGGGCACAATCCCATTTTTTTGTGTCTAATTTTGCAAACTTAAGAAGAAGAAAGAAAAATATATTGCATGTGTTTTGGACTACCGAGCAATGCAGAGTCTGCTGATAGCAAAGCCAGCAGCAGAGCCATAAAATCTATGATAATTAAAGTATACATGTAGTGGAAACAAGGGGCACATCTACCATCCTGCCCCAAGACAACCGGCAGAGACACCAATTTAGTCCAACACAAAGCCTTTTATTCCAGGAAAGGCTCCCATACCAACAGTCACAAACATTCCTCCAGAATGTGCAGTCCCCATCCTTTTCCACATCTCATAGTTGAGCTTCTTTCACTTCCTCCCAATTCAGGCTTCCTTCTGTGAGGTAGCTGATGCCTTTTAAGCCATATCCGGGAGAACTCCAGGTGGCTCATTAGGGAGACCTGGAATGACTCCCAGGTGTACCAGAAGCCCAAAGTAGGTCTCTGCAGTTCCCCTGGTGGCTGACCTGACCAATACCAAGTCTCATATAGCCATGTGGAACTTCAAGAGTCTGTTCCACCCCAGGGGGACTGCCAAACAGCAGTTTGGAGAAGATATTGTCCTTTGTAAGTCATCTCCCCCGTCCTATTACAGAGACGTCCTGGTCGGGTAATGGTACCGGCTGCCATCCATCACAATGTCCATGTACACAGATGAATCAGATTACAAATTTACTAGGTCTGCAGTGATTTGAGATTGATGTACAACAGCTAACAAAATAAAATCAAGAAAAGCTGAATGGCAATTGTGGTGTTTTTAAAAAATATACATATAAAGGGTGATTAACTCCAGCAGCCAAAATGATTTAGAAAGTAAAAAAACTTTCAATAATAAAAGAAAGCAAAATAAACTTATGTAAAAATGTTATTCTAAATTTAAAATGTCCAATTACATTGTAGAAAAAAATTAAAGAGAAAATAAATGTATTACTCAGGAGCAGGAGAAGGTTTAGGTTTAATTTATTACTGAATAATAATGATAATATTGTTTAAGCTAATGGAATTGGTGGAAATGGTGTGAAAAAAGTGGCATAATTCAAACATTTGAAATTTAAGTTAAATTAAATTAAATGAAAAATAGAGAAATTATCAATAAAAGTTACAACATGGACAGGGCAGGGAAAATAATGCTGAAAGAAGTAAATGAGTGTTAAGAGGATCAGTAGGTAAAAGTGACAGTTTTCAATGACAGCATGACTAGTGAATTACAACACTTTGAAAAATTACGGAGAAAAAAATAATAAAATAATCAAATTTGGATGTGGAACAATAAGCTTGAAAAGGTATGAGTAATGGTATACTATATTAGAGGAGTTCACTTTTGAATGGTGACAGGCATATACTTCACAACTACAAGGCAAACAAATTAAAATAGACAGGAAACATCATTATTACCTGGTCATAGTACAATTTTGCACCAACTGAACTGTTCTATTTGTTAGGGCAGCACTGACTCTCTTTGAGAGAAATAGATATATTGTTTTACATACATACATATGAAAAAACACTCTTAACAATAATGCTTATGGTTCTTTACTGGGTGGTGTGGTTCTTTGTAGAACCATTTATTTAAAAAGTACCATATAATTCTGGGAAGGGTTCTTTGCTTGTGAAGTTGGTTTTTTGTGTTTTGAAAAAGTTCCTCTTATGTAGGAAAAATTTGAAATCATTAATGTATGGTAGGCTACCTAGCAGGACCTTAAAAGATTAAGAAAACCTGGAATAAACGTTTATTACCATATGTATGCATCCTGAGTCCCTTTAAAATAAGTAACCCGCTGATATTTCACAATTTTTTTCCCTTCTATTCATGTTTTTTTTTTTTTGTTTTTTTTACTGTATGGAGCCTGTTACAGATCTAAAATGTTCTTTCTGGAATCTTCACTTGGATAGGTTTTTGTCAAGTCGCTCTGAAGAACCACTGTGGCAACTTTATTTTAAAGAGTGTAGGGACTAAAATTAATATAGTGGTCTCAGTAGCTATGTTAATATACTGTACTATATATATACAGAGCCCTCCACTGTTATTGGCACCCTTTGTAAAAATTAGTAAGAAGGGTAAGAAAAAAATCACTGTTTGCTGAAGAAACCGGTTTTTTAATGATTTTTAAGCACAGGGAGAAAATTAACATTTGAAAAATCGATAATGTAATAAATCAGCAAGAAAAGCAACATTGTAACAATGCACGGAACAAACCAACAAACAATCCTCTGTGACTGAAAACTGGCGGATCACCATCGCTCATGTGCCCACCTCCAACTCGTCACTTGAGTCGTTGTCGTCTTTGCACAGTCCAGATGCACATGTGACTCACGTAGACTTTCCGTGTTCCTGCAAGAGCATCTAAGTCGCGGATGCGAATTGCTGTATGTAGCGTGTAAAACAGTTTGCTATGGTGGAAGCGTGTGCGTTGTAACCAAAAACTTGGTTTTTAAAGACTGCTTACTTCATTGTGTTTTAACCTCAGTTGTAAAGGATTGTTTTAAGGATCCCATGGGATACCCCTCGCAAACCGTTTTACACGCTGCATATGGCGATTCACCTCCGGCGTGGCTCCTTCCTGCGTGTGCCATAGGTGTCTTACTTGTCGGCGGCTTAGTAAATCCACGCCCCTTCCGGCGTGCTTTCCATGGGTGTCTTGCCTTAGTGAATTATATATATATATATAGATAAGTTCATTCAAAGAAAAACAAAGCCCTCATCAAGAAATACAGGTACAGTACATATTTTAACAAAGCACATGTCCAGCAGCCAAAATGATTTACAAAGTACAAATACTTTCAATAATAAAAGAAAGCAAAATAAACTTGGAATGTTATTTTAAATGTACAATGTCCAATAAAATTGAAGAAAAAAATGAAAGAGAAAATAAACATACTACTCAGGAGCAGGTTTTGGTTTAGTTTATTACTGAATAATGATGATAATATTTCTTAAGCTAATGAAATTGCTGAAAGTGGTGTGAAAAAAGTGAGGGATGACACATGAGAACCAGTGTCCCAGCAGGACTTCTCTTGGAAAACTTACCTGACAGGGGAAATTAATATATATTTAGGTTATTGTCTCCTACCCATACGCTATGTTGCAATATCCCTGGGCCATGATAACTCTGCAGTTACCCATGGAGCATCATGGGACTTGTAACTGCTTGTGCCAAACCTGCTGGGTCTCAAAGGTGCCATTAGGGGCGCCAAAGAGGTTTGGAGAGCCCTACTTTGTGGGGCTTCTGTATGACATGAAAGGACTTCAAATAGGTGAAGCGCTAGCATCAGAAGTACTCCTGGGTCATCAATAAAAGAGACTGCACTGATTTGTCCAGGTGAGTCAGAGAGGGGAGCAGAGACAGGCAACACTTGCCTTGGAGGAGTAGCAGTGTGGAGAGAGAGAAAGATGGAGAGAGAAAAAAGATGAGACAACCTGTGTCATTAATATAAAAGGTATTTGATAATAAATCCCGCATTTTATTTGAACTCTGGACTTGTTTTGTGTATTGTGTTTGGTATTTGGAGCTCAGTCGCTCCCCCTAGCCTTCACCACATATATAATTTTATACTTATATAATTTCTGGAATTGTAAAAAAATAAAGCATTATACAAATTTCAGCAATTTTCTTTAAGTCACTCTCAAAATAGTTCTTTTGAGATGTAATACACTTGTCCCAGCCTTTCCCCCATTACTATTAACATTTCCTATACTCATTTTTTATTACCATGTCTAGAGTCTCCTGTGATTTCTTCCTGAATTTCTACCATTGTAATACCGTAAATCATCTTTTCTTCAGTCTCAATTTAAATTTTGGGAACAAAAAAGTCACAGGGTGCAAGATCTGGCATGTATGAGAGGTGTGAAGCTCTAACCATAAATTTCTTTAGTTAAAAACCCTTTGACTGATAACCCACTGAGTGCAGGTATGCTTTCATGGCACAAGTGTTTATAGGTGTGCTGTCATGGGGCAAAATGCAGTTTGGAATGTGCCACAGTTGCTGAAGTTTTTTTCCTGATGCTTTCTTGGAGATGCCTCAGCAGTTCAATGTAATGTTGCTGATTACCAGTCTGTTAACTCTTTGGGTGTACTCACACTGGCAATTCTTTCACTTCTGCATATGTAACCCTGCAAAGTCTAGCTTGTTTGACTAGTGTGATCGCTACATGCCAGGCCAATCATACTGTACCCCAGCCCTCTTTGAAGAGGTTGGCCCGAACGGGAACAGTGTGATCGCTAAACGTGCCCAAGCATGGAAAACAGACATAACATTGATGATGCGAGAAGTCGGATAGTGTCAATTCTCATTTCATTCAATATCTTTTGAGTTAAAAATAAGTTTTTATTCTCACCGTAAACATGAATGTGAATTGTATTTGTCAAGAAAAGCTGCAAATTCCTTCCTTAACATCATTTGTCACCGTAAAAATCTTCTTGGACGTGCAGCACAATTAACAGCAAAAATGCTGCTCTGCACACTCAATAAATCTATAGGAGGGTAGAGTGTTATGCTGCTCTACACAACTCCAAAACAACCACAAAATAAGTAAAATCATTTTGACATGCATGCTGTCACACTGTGTTCAGATCTTGTTTTGGTTTTACGCAAAGTCACATGGTCATGACAAAAGCATGTTTGGGCCCAGAACGTTAAGTATGAATGCAGGCCAGGCCAGAATGGCAATCATGCTTGGGCATGGTATGGAACAAACGTGCCTTGTGTGAGTGCACCTTTTATTAACATGTCTGTTAACATCAAAAAACAAAATCACAATTTTCTTAATGTTCTATATATTAACTGTTGTGCTTTTTTCGGCTTACAGAAGAAAAAATTGTTGAAGTCAACTGAACAATTGTACAATAAATGTCAGAAATACACTCTCAATTGACTCAGCACAATGCCACTTGGCAGACTGATTAACAGCATTTTAGGCATTATATCTAGTGTGTGTTATCATACCATTACTTATAAAGCTAGAGATAGTCCCACATATGCTGAAAAATAATTATAGAAACCTTTTAAAATTACCCTTTCTTTCTAAAATACTTTGAAAAGTACCCATCACTGAGCTGCAATCTTGCCTTACCCATCACGGTTTATTTGAAAAATTCCAGCCTGGCTTCTGCACCGGTCACATAACAGAAACTGCTCTAACCCATGTTGTAAATGTCATTCTAATATCCTCTGATGAAGGAAATTCAATAGTAATCATGTTGTTAGATTTAAACACAGCGTTTATTACCGTTGACCATTCTATTTTATTACAAAGGCTAGAAAACTATAGTGGGGCTTGAATACACTGTTCTTGCCTGGTTTAGTTCTTATTTATCAAATAAAATTCAGTACTTACAGAAATGTGCTGACAGTATTCCATCATTATTCTCAGAAGTTAAATGCAATGTCAAACAGAAATCAGTATTGGGACCCTTACTGTTTTCACTGTGCATACTTCCTTTAGAGACATAACCTTAATTTTTATTAATACGAACACACCAACAAATTATACCTTTCGTTTAGACTAAATGATGTTTCTCCAGTGGTATCCTTAATTAATTGTTTCAGTAATTAAATGACTGGTTGAATGAGACCTTTTTGACCAAAACAACATTTTATCGGTTTTTAACTCAGTTGTAATCATGTTTTATTGATTGCAGCACACAATTTGGGTGTTATCTTTGACATTAGCATGTCTTTCAAAATACACATTACAAAACTGTGTAAAACAGGCTTGGGATGGCATTAATCCTTGCTCTTTTTCATTGACAGACCGATCATGCGAAATTCTGGTTGGGTCCAATGACGACATTTCTGGTTTCGCCTCCAAGGACACCACGTCCAGTTTTGGCTACGTCACTTCCAGTTCTGGACACGTCACTTCTAGCCCCAGCCCCGAAGATGTCATAACCGTTACCTGTCCGATGACATAATTTCCGGCTTCCCACTATAAAATTTTCATGTTTGCCTGTTTGCTTTGATCTTGTTCTGGACTAAGATCTGTATTAATGAATCACAACTTTCGTTTTATTTGGCAGCTAAATTCAAGTATACTGTATTTGTGTTCATGTCCAGGTTTTATAGTTTGTATGTTTGCTGTCCAGTAGGTAGGGCCATGCCACCTTCTGCTTTAGGTCTTTGTAGGATCACTCTTTGGATACATGGATGTTTTGAATTCCAAATAAATGAGGTTATGGTTGAATCTCATTTCTTAAAAAACTATTAATTTATGTATATTGAAATGTTTTGAAATAAAAAGAGAAGCTTTGGAAGGATTTTCATCTTAACAATGTTAATTCTTCCAGCTAAAGTGAGATGAAGGGTTGACCATCTATGCAAGTCTTGCTTAATTTTTTCCATAGAGTGGCAAAGTTTTGTTGAAAAAGCGCTTTATGTTTACTTGTTATGTTTACCCCTAGGTATTTAAATAGATCTACAATGATAAAAGGGGAGGTGTTCAATCTAATATTGTGTGGTTGAGAATTCACTGAAAGAGCACAGTTTTATTCAAATTAATTCTGAGACCAGAAATCTTTTGAAATTCTGTTAGTGTTGTTAGGATTGCTGGCACAGTATTTTGTGGATCTGATATGTACAGTACCATATCATCTGCATATAGAGAAATTTTCTCTTCAAGTCCTTCTCTGATTATCCCCTTTATCTCATAAGCATTTTGACAGTGAACTGCCAGTGGCTCAATGGTGATTGTGAAAAGCAGTGGTGAAAAGGGGCATCCTTGTCTGGTACCACGTTCTAGTTTAAAGTAGTCTGAATTAATGTTGTTAATACAAACTGATGCTTCTGGGTTGGTATACAGTAGTTTGATCCACGCACAAATGTTCAGGCCAAACCCAAATTTCTACAATGTAGTGAAAAGGTACCGTAGATACTCGCGTATAAGTGGAAAAATTTATGCCATAAATTCATTCAAAAAAACAGGGTCGACTTATCCACGGGGCAACACAATTTTCCATAGAATTTGGGTAATAGCATTGTACACTCAACGCTTCATGGTGTTAAGTCACCGGTCATCTTCCGTTTCCCATGGTCTTTGAAATAATTATAAGCCAGCAATACTATTGCTAATTAGCTAGTTTTTTTCTAATTTCATTAAATAATTCTTTAAACTGTGAAATACTTGAATTTGAGCATTAGCTTTTGCAGGTGTTGGATAACAAACATTCCATTAGCTGCCACGTGCAACCAGATTTGGAATCAAAAGAATCAAGGCAACGCGCATGTTTAAATTAGCGTCCACCATTAATATTCCATTAAATCGCCTAGCATCTAACGCTTATAAACGGGTTTTACTTAAATTACAAAACACGAGTCTATGAAATTTGAAATCCACTGACTGTAATTTGTAGTGCCAACTATCATAAAACACGGACCAACAGCAATACAATGAACATTTATTTTAATTTTTTATTGCTCAAACTAAATGAGGCGAAGCCCAGCTGACTTGAGCTATTGGCTATTGCTCTATTAGTTGATAACCACTGTCATCCGATACTGTGGTTCAGTTTAGTTTCACCTACCTGATATGCTTTGACTGCTCAATTAGGCCTACACGCGGTGGGGGTTAGTCATTATTGTAAGAGCAGGTGTTAAGAGTCCGCTACACTCATTTGGCGTCGGTTCTTCTTGGTTTGCGGGCGACCTCAGTAGTGTAGCCGACTTAGTCTTCGATGTGTGGAAAGGCACAAAGAGATGGTCACCCCAGTTTTGTGAACTATTTGCCAGTTATATTTATTTCTTTAAGAATACAACTGTGGACATACCGCACTGAGCTACACAAAAAAACACTTCTCTTTTTTTTTTCTCCTCCCTTAAACAAACTATCATTAACTTTATTGGAATTTCCTGATATGAACTCCTGCTTACATTATAAAGGAAATGCGAAACACTGAAACCGCAATTCGTTGGAAGAAGCTTGAAGACACCGTATGCTCTGCATTATTAGCCTACGTATATTTAATTGCAGTTTATTAGTAAAATAGATCGATATATTAAGTTAAACTTCTTACCGGTACAATCATGAGTTCTGAATAGGAGACAAGAGCTTCGTATCCAGCATCATTCAAACTGAAAGTTATTCAGTGTGCTGAGGAAACTAATAATTGTGTGGCTGGCAGAGAATTTTGCATTAGCGAAAAACTCGTAAGAGATTGGATAAAATATAAGTCTTCTCTACAAGCAATGCCAAAGTCTAAGAAAGCATTGCATTTTGGACTTTCGCCTTTCAGTGGACTGGAAAAGGACTTGAATTACTGGATTGTGGAATGCAGGCAAAATGGATTCATTGTGACTCATTCGAGCATTCAGATACGGCCACTTCAACTGGCAAAAAAAGGAAAGTATTTAACGATCGATGGTAAGCCTTTGTTGGAATTTCAAGCTTCGGCTGGCTGGTGTACGCGGTTTATGAACATATATGGGCTGTGCCTTCGTCAGTGAACAAAAATCACGAAGAAGCTGCCGAAAGATCTAGAAGAACAGGTCAGTTCCTTTCATAAATGTATTGTCAAGCAAAGACAAAGGCATGACTTTGATCTCAGTGACATTGGTAACATGGATGAACGCCAATGACATTTAATATGCCAGGGAATTGAACTGTAGCAGGTATTCGTGAGAAGACCATACTTATTAAGACAATGGGCCATGAAAAAACCCATTTAATCGTTGTCCTGCAGGCATTACTGTTTGTGTATACCCCAAAGACTGGATGGATGAGGCTGGAACAAAATTGTGGATTCAAGATGTGTGGGCTAGGCGATCAGGAGCAGGGCTAAGAAAACGCCCGTCACTTTTGGTGTGGACATGTACTGCGCTCATACATCGGAGGATATGAAGGATGAAGCAAGGAAATACGTTAACTGTTATTCCCGGCGGATTGACATTGATGATCCAGCCATTAGATGTTTGTTTGAACAGGCCATTCAAGGATAGAGTACGCAGCATGTGGCTGCAGTGGATGTGTTCTGGAGAAGTAAAATTAACAAAAGGAGGGAATTTGATGACACCAGACATTGATTTAGTAGCTAAATGGGCAAAGGAAGCTTGGGACTCAATTCCACCAGAAATGATCAAAAAGTTGCCCTTGAAATGTGGCATCAGTAATGCTATGGATGGATCAGAAGATGATGCCATCTATGAAGACAAAGAATCAGCAGCAGATAATTGAACAGATGGTGACAGCGAAGAGGACGATATTTATGCTGACCACGTCACGGAAGAAGACTTTCACGTTTTATTCGGACATTCTGATGACGAAGAATCGGACTTTGAAGGATTTGAAGAAAACACTTAGGGCCACTTTATTACATTATATGCAAGGGACTTAAATACGAATTTATTTGAAATATTCTAACTTTAAGTGTATAAATAAAAATGTTTTTGGAGTTTTAATTTTGGCTTTCTAAAATTCTTCAAAGATTAAAATGTTGAAAGTCTGGGCCCAGGATCATTGGGTATAATTTTGAAATTCAAAGAATTTGATAGCTGTCAAGTTTTACCCTCAACTTATACGCGGGTCATAACAAATTTCATAATTTTCGGCTTAAAAATACACTCGACTTATCTGCGAGATCAACTAATACGCGAGTATCTACGGTAGTTCCATTTAATCATATCAAATGCTTTTTCTGCTTCTAACGATAATAATATCTCTGGGGTGTTTGACTTTGCGGGTGAATATATTACATTAAACAAGCGGCAAAGATTGGATGCTAAGTGTCAGCCTTTAATAAATCCAGTTTGATCTTGTGATATTACTGAAGACAGCACTTTCTCCATCCTTCTAGCTAGGACTTTGGAGAGTATCTTAACATCATTATTCAGAAGTGGAATTGGTCTGTATGATGTACCTTGTAATACGTCCTTATTTTGTTTAGGAAAGACGGTGATCAATGCTTTTTGAAAAGTTTGAGGTGGAATTTTATTGTCTCTAGCTTCTGTAAATGTTGCTAATAAAACTGGCAGAGTGGAGAATTTCTTATAAAATTTGACAGGGTAGCCATCAGGGCCTGCTGCTTTTCCACTGTGAAGTGACTTTATAACATTTAGTAATGATAGTGCCAAAGGTTTATCCAATTCCTCTCCATTAAGAGTATCTATTTGTGGTATCTGTAATGCATCCAGGAATGTATTCGATTGTGTCTTGTCTTCTTTAAACTCAGTAGAATGAAAGGACTTGTAGTAGTCTCTACATGTGTGCATTTTATTTTTATGTCAATGATTTTGTCTCCATTTCTGTTGGTGATTGCTGGGATTGCATTGCAAACATCTTGCTTATGGATTTCTTGAGCTAAGATCTTATTAGGTTTCTCTCCGTGTTCATAGTAACGATATCTTGATTTAAAAATTAGTTGTTCAGTTTCTTTAGTTGTTAAGAGGTTGAGTTATGAATGCAAAGCATGCCTTTTCCTATGAAGAGCCTCACTTGGACACCTGGCATATTTTTGATCTATTCTAGTAATTTTGCTGTTTAGCTCTGATACCTTCTTGGTTTCCAATTTATTTCTGTGGGAAAGATATGAGATAATCTGTCCTCTTAAAAAGGCCTTCAGGGTTTCCCAGAGTATTCCTGCAGAGGCCTCTGAGGATGTATTTGTCTTTTAAAAAAAATAATTTCTTTGGATATAAATTCTGTACAGTTCTCGTCTGCTAATAAAAATGGGTTAAGATGCCATCTGTGAAATGAATATCTGGAGCATAATGATTTTAGCTCCAATATCAAAGGGGCATGGTTGGAAATAACAAATAATCAACTCTTAAGAAGCAATGATGCACTGGTGAGTAGAAGGAATATGCTCTGGAGTTTGGGTTTAAAAATCTCCAGGTGTCTGATAAGCTGTGGTCAGTTAAAAACTGTGTAATTGTCTTTGCAGTATTTGATGTCGTCACCCCTGTGACAGGAGACCTATCTAAGTCTGGATTTAAAATACAATTAAAGACCCCAGCCATTATAATTTTATGAGTGTTCACATTGGGAATGGATGCAAATACATTTTGGAGGAAGTCCCTATCATCCGCATTGAGTGCATAAACATTTATCAAAATCACTTTACAGTTAAATAAATTACCCATGACACTGTTCAATGTATAAGAATTCCCACACCTCTAGTTTTCTTTGTAAAGCTGGAATGGAACATTTGGCCAGTACAGTCTATTTGTAGCCGGAACTGATCCTTTCTTAATAAGTGGGTCTCCTGTAAAAATTCTATTTTAGCTTTTAGACCTGTTATGTGAAAGAATACTTTCTTTCTGTTTAATTCATGATTCAGGTCTTTAACATTCCAGCTCACACAGTTAAATGTCCGGTCATGGATACATTTATTTTGAATTTTTGATGTCATTTTGTAGTCTTAACTGAAAGTGAGAAAGTTTTGACCTTAATTTCCAGTTTTCCCAGGAGTTATTGCCTTGAAGCCTATTGTTACGTTGTGTACCCTGTTTTTCTGAGAGAATGGTGCTGCTTACTAATCTCACAAAGAAGAGGGCCCCTAACAATGTGGTATGGGATAATAACGTAGAAACTGCATTTCGTGACTTAAAACAGGCCCTTACATTGGCACCTATTTTAAAGGCTCCTAACTTTTCTTTACCTTTTATTCTCCAGACGGAAGCTTCGGACACAGGCCTGGGGGCTGTGTTGAGCCAAAGCGGCAATGTTGTGGAACACCCCGTCATGTTCCTTAGCCAGAAACTGCTGGAACGGGAAACCAGGTATGTGGCTGTGGAGTGGGAAGCCCTGGAGATCAAATGGGCAATTATACAGCTACTGTACTACCTATTGGGTCGGAAGTTCACCTTGGTCACAAATCATGCACCTTTACAGTGGATGGCTTTGCACAAAAAGTTGAACCCTCAAGTTACAAGGTGGTTTTCAGACTTGCAGCCTTATAAGTATTGACGCATTTACCGACAGGGCTGTCGTCACGCTAATGGAATGCCCAACCCGATGGGTCTGGGCTGAAGAGGGGGCCATGTCACACACATGCACGTGGGAGGCAGCTAAAAGGCTCAAAAGATTGCAATTCCACTCCAAGCCAGGGGATGGCAGAATGCACTAATCCTTGTTCTTTATAATTGGAAGACCAACCACAGCTTGGGTCTGATGACTCCACTTTCGGGGCACAGACAGCACTTCCAGTTTCCAACCCCAAAGACATCACTTCCGGTTCCAGCCATGTCACCCAGTTACGGGCCCCAAGGATGTCACTTCCGGTATCTTTCTAATGACATCATTTCCCATTTCCCATTATAAAACCACCATGTTTGCCTGTTTGCTTTGTTCTTGTCCTGGACTAAGATCTGTAACATTGAACCACAACTTTCTCTTTATTTGGAAGCCAAATTCAAGTACACGGTTGGCTGCCCCTAAACCTCTTTTTGTGTTGTGTGGAACTTATTACTATATATATATATATACAAAGGTGCCGGTCATAAAATTTGAATATCATGACAAAGTTGATTTATTTCAGTAATTCCATTCAAAAAGTGAAACTTGTATATTAGATTCATTCATTACTCACAGACTGAAATATTTCAAATGTTTATTTCTTTTAATTTTGATGATTATAACTGACAACTAATGAAAGTCCCAAATTCAGTATCTCGGAAAATTAGAATATATATATATATATATATTGTCACACACGCGTGTTTAGGAGACAATTAAAGGGCCTGAGTACATGTAATTCCACGCCGGAGTAGGGGGTGGCAAAGTGCACTAATTCTCCATCTCGATCTCTTGCAGACCATCCTAGGGAAATCCCACCAGGCTCTGGGGCAGCCAACGACGTCACTTCCGGTTCCAATCCTGATGACATGACTTCCCTTACTGGCCTTTAAAGTTGCCATCTTGCGTATACTAAGTCAGTTCTGTTTTGGACTCAGTTGTGTGAACATGTCTGATCTTTTGCTGAGTTTTGCAGCCAGGAAAAATTATACGGGTGGCTGCAACAAACCTTCTGAACATCTTAGGGTCATTTTTGTGACAATATATATATATATTGTGGGGTACAGAATGGACACAGACAGGTAGACATGATGGTTTCACCACACACAAATTTATTTACATTATTTATATTCACAAAATGTGAGAACAACCCAGTTCCACAGCACCAATCATCCCTAGAGCCCAGGCCTTCTCACTATGCCCTTCACTGTCTCTGGTCTGCCTCCACTCACCTCCTCCGAGTTCTGTCTTCCACCCGACTCCAGCCATCGTATGGAGGGAGGCGGCCCCTTTTATACATGTCCTGAAGGGCTCCAGGTGTTTTCCGACACTCCTCCACAGACACTCCCCTGTGTGGCGGAAGTCCCCCCCACATGGTTTGGGAAAGGTGCAAGCCCTCCTCCGGTCCTCCTGGGTGTCCCGGCCGGGTCGCCACCCCAGCCATCTCTGACAATATATATATACTGTATATATATATATATATATATATATATATATATATATATATATATATATATATATATATATATATATATATATATATATATATATATATATAGTGGCAGACGACCAGGACGCCCCTTCTACACTGGATCCGGGGGAGCAGCCATGGGTTGCATGCTACATCCTGTTTGGGCTCCGTGGCCACCGCCAGGGGGAGCTGCAAGGCTTCCTGAGCCAGAGTGGGTGGCAACAATGCAGCTACACCCGGAAGTGCAGTCTAATTTAGGTTAATTACTTCGGGTGGGTTATAAAATGGAGCCTGCAGCCACTACTCAGGGTGCCAGAGTCAGGAGGAGGAGGATGAAGTTGCCCAGGGAGGAGTGGATGAATAAGAGAGTGTGATTTGGGGTGTGATTTCCATCCATCCATCCATTTTCCAACCCGCTGAATCCAAACACAGGGTCACGCTGGAGCCAATCCCAGCAAACACAAGGCACAAGGCAGGAATCAATCCTGGGCAGGGTTCCAACCCACCGCAGGACACACACAAACACACCCACACACCAAGCACACACTAGGGCCAATTTAGAATTGCCAATCCACCTAGCCTGCATGTCTTTGGACTGTGGGAGGAAACCAGAGCGCCCAGAGGAAACCCACGCAGACACGGGGAGATCATGCAAACTCCACGCAGGGAGGACCCGGGAAGTGAACCCAGGTCTCCTAACTGCGAGGCAGCAGCGCTACCACTGTGTGATTTACTTTGAGCTATTTTTGGGACTATGTTAGGGCCAGTGGGACACAGGGAAGACTTCACCTATCGCTGAAGAAAAAAATAAATCTTTTTGTGTTTATTTTACCCACTCCTCTGTGTTGGGTCGGCATCAATAAAGCGCCTATACTGTATCACTATATACTGTATATATATATATATATATATATATATATATATATATATATATATATATATATATATATATATATATACGTATATATATTGTGGTGGATGGCCAGCTTCATATTGCGGCCCTCACCCCCAGGCCGCCAGGAGGAGCTCTCCTGACACGAGTTCCAGCAGGGAATGATGGACTCTGTAGTTTTTATACCCAGCCCTGCTGGATACCTTGGGGACCACAAGGAGTCGCTGTAGGGAGGCTCATAGACTCATATATGCCCTATAACCCGGAAGTACGTCATAATCCCGTGACAGGAAGAAATGACGTGTTTCCGGGGTGAAGATCAGGACTATTTAAACTGACCCAGAAGGAATAAGGAATTGTGGACTGATGGACAGGGACATCTCCGGGTCGGGGAGTATATAGGACTGTGGGAGCTCCCAGACAGTGAGCTGAGCTGGGTGGTAGGAGGGCAACGCGTCTAGGAGTTGGAGGATTGGTTATTGTTATTATTGGAGTATTGTATTTGGTTTATGAGTAGTATAGAGTGGAGGGTGCTTAGTGCACATTATTATAATAAAACAAATAATTTTAGCACTTTTACCTGGTGTCTGCCATGGTACCTGAGGGTTCAAGGGAGCGATAGTGCCCCCTACTGTCACTATATATATATATATATATATATATATATATATAGTCACAAAATGAGACAAAGACAGATAAAGGTTTGGGGCAGCCACCCATATAATTTGGTATCCTGGCTGCAAAGTCATTTTTTTAAAGCAACTAGCACTGAAGTGCATACAATGTAGTCCAAAACCAGACTGCGGGAGAAGGGAAAAGGGTAGGCTTTTAAAGGGGAAGACAGGAAGTGAGGTCATAAGGATCGGGCACTTGCCAATTATTAATTGGATCAGGCCCGGATGTGACATCAGGGGGGCCGGAGCTGGTAAGGTCTGTTTCCATTGGTTCGGTCCCAGAAGTGATGTCAAGAGAGCCAGGTGGAGCCTCCCAGGTTTGGTCTACAGGGAAGTGAGAAAGAGAGTTAGTGCACTCTGCCACATCCCGGCATGCCTCAGAACTGCCTTCACTCGAGCCCTTTAGCTGCCTCCCATGCACACGTGCGTGACAATATATATATATATATATATATATATAGGAGGACCAGAGGAGGGCTTGTACCTCCTCCAGACCGCGAGGGGGCGTCCGTCCTGGTTACGCTATTGGGCTCGGGTACAGGGCATGGAAGCCCAGTCCTGTAGGGGCCCGTGGTCACCACCAGGTGGTGCCCCACTTCCAGACCATCATCTGCCACATCCGGCCGAGGCAGGAGCCCGGCCGGGACGCCCAGGAGGACTGGAGGAGGGCCTGTACCTCCACCAGACCACGAGGGGGTGTCCGCCCTGGTTATGTTGGTGGCCTCGGGTAAGGGGCATGGAAGCCCAGCCCTGTAGGGACCCGAGGCCACCGCCAGGCGGTGCCCCGCTGCCTGAACAGCCCTGGAGCCCAGCACTTCCGCCACACCAGGAAGTGCTGGGGGGAAGACCACAGGGGACAACCGGATGGCTTCCGGGTGTGCAGCCAGCACTTCCGCCACACATGGGCGTGTCTGCGGAGGAATGCCGGGAAGCAGCTGGAGCCCATCCAGGTTTCTATTTAAGGGGCCGCCTCCTACCAGTCATTGTCGGAAGTCGGGTGGAAGAGAGACAGAGCTGGAGAGAGGACTGGAGGCGGCCAGGAGAGAGAGGCATTTTGACTGTGAAGCCTGGACATTGGGGGAACGGTGCAAGAGGCACTGGGGAGTGCACTGTAAATTATTGAAAATAAACGTGTGTTGGGTGAACTTACAATGTCCGCCTGTCTGTGTCCAGGTTCAAGTCCACAATATATATATATATAGTATATACATACATCTACTTCTCACTTTCTCTCTCAGATTATTCCATTTGGCAGAATTCCCATCCTTTCCTAAATTTGTATGGGACTCAGCAATTATATTCTTCCCCTGAGACTCCCTTTCTTTTGGTTTGCTTATTTGCTTTTGTTTTCATATTATAATTAAGTGTTGATTTCCAAACGAAAGTGGCATTATTGACTTCACTGTTGACAAGTGAAAAGGTAGAAATTAGTTTTCTTCAATTTGAAAACACTGAACAATATAAATACACCCTTAAATATCAATAAAGTACAAAAAACACAAACTGGCGGTTAATGTCACTTGAATTTTTATTTACGGTAGCTGAAGTTAACACTTATAGTGTTATAGTTTAAGCTCATGCATCAGCCAATACTAAAACACATATTTTTAATTTTGTATGTAACATATTGTACTCATGCTTTATTGTTGAATTCATTGGATACATTCCTTCTTGTTGGTTTGCCCATTCAGGATGAAGTCTGGTTTATGCTACATTTTTGTTATTAGCTACAAAGAGCACAAAGCATTCATTTAAAGTTGTCACTGTGCATTTCTTAAGTGTCTGACCTTTTTTTTTTAATATGTTCTGTATAAACAAGGACAACACTTAGCAAATAATATGTACAGTGGTGTGAAAACTATTTGCCCCTTCCTGATTTCTTATTCTTTTGCATGTTTGTCACACAAAATGTTTCTGATCATCAAACACATTTAACCTTTAGTCAAATATAACACAAGTAAACACAAAATGCAGTTTTTAAATGATGGTTTTATTATTTAGGAGAAAAAATCCAAACCTACATGGCCCTGTGTGAAAAAGTAATTGCCCCCTGAACCTAATAACTGGTTGGGCCACCCTTAGCAGCAATAACTGCAATCAAGCGTTTGCGATAACTTGCAATGAGTCTTTTACAGCGCTCTGGAGGAATTTTGGCCCACTCATCTTTGCAGAATTGTTGTAATTCAGTTTTATTTGAGGGTTTTCTTGCATTAACCGCCTTTTTAAGGTCATGCCATAGCATCTCAATTGGATTCAGGTCAGGACTTTGACTAGGCCACTCCAAAGTCTTCATTTTGTTTTTCTTCAGCCATTCAGAGGTGGATTTGCTGGTGTGTTTTGGGTCATTGTCCTGTTGCAGCACCCAAGATCACTTCAGCTTCAGTTGACGAACAGATGGCCGGACATTATCCTTCAGGATTTTTTGGTAGACAGTAGAATTCATGGTTCCATCTATCACAGCAAGCCTTCCAGGTCCTGAAGTAGCAAAACAACCCCAGACCATCACACTACCACCACCATATTTTACTGTTGGTATGATGTTCTTTTTCTGAAATGCTGCATTCCTTTTACGCCAGATGTAACGGGACATTTGCCTTCCAAAAAGTTCAACTTTTGTCTCATCAGTCCACAAGGTATTTTCCCAAAAGACTTGGCAATCATTGAGATGTTTCTTAGCAAAACTGAGACGAGCCCTAATGTTCTTTTTGCTTAACAGTGGTTTGCGTCTTGGAAATCTGCCATGCAGGCCGTTTTTGCCCAGTCTCTTTCTTATGGTGGGGTCGTGAACACTGACCTTAATTGAGGCAAGTGAGGCCTGCAGTTCTTTAGACGTTGTCCTGGGGTCTTTTGTGACCTCTCGGATGAGTCGTCTCTGCGCTCTTGGGGTAATTTTGGTCGGCCGGCCACTCCTGGGAAGGTTCACCACTGTTCCATGTTTTTGCCATTTGTGGATAATGGCTCTCACTGTGGTTCGCTGGAGTCCCAAAGCTTTAGAAATGGCTTTATAACCTTTACCAGACTGACAGATCTCAATTACTTCTGTTCTCATTTGTTCCTGAATTTCTTTGGATCTTGGCATGATGTCTAGCTTTTGAGGTGCTTTTGGTCTACTTCTCTGTGTCAGGCAGCTCCTATTTAAGTGATTTCTTGATTGAAACAGGTGTGGCAGTAATCAGGCCTGGGGTGGCTATGGAAATTGAACTCAGGTGTGATACACCACAGTTAGGTTATTTTTAACAGGGGGCAATTACTTTTTCACACAGGGCCATGTAGGTTTGGATTTTTTCTCCCTAAATAATAAAAACCATCATTTAAAAACTGCATTTTGGGTTTACTTGTGTTATACTTGACTAATGGTTAAATGTGTTTGATGATCAGAAACATTTTGTGTGACAAACATGCAAAAGAATAAGAAATCAGGAAGGGGCAAATAGTTTTTCACACCACTGTATGTAGTGTAAGGGACCAACTCCATTATTCTAGCTGCTTGTGATTTAGATGTACCTGAGGAACAATATCCTGATAATGTCAACCATCTTATGTGAAATTATCTGAACATATAATAGCATATCAAGTTTTATTTCCTATATTTAACCAGTAAATTAGTTTTTATTCATGTCTGTCTTCTTGATAAAAACACAAAGAATGTAAATTAAATAGTTGATGGCAACTTTGAACATGTACCTTACAGTCTGATGAAATATTAAATGTATTTTTTCTTTTGACTGAGAGATATTTTGGTTACGCAGGCAATTAACATGCTAACAAATCATCTGTATAAGACATTTGCCATACCATTTTTAAAACCTATTTAGGAATAACTTTATTTTTTAAAATTCAATTGAAATATATTGAGAATACACATTCATTGATAAAGAACTATTTATAAGTACACGTAAAATACAGGTACTTCACTTTTAAAATTTCTGATATTTTGCCAGTTGTCACTTCAAGTGATGTACATAATTATAATGATTTTCACATTCAGGGCTAAATCTGCAAAAATTACCAAAACACTTCTTGGTTTTTAAGTACTAGAAGTGTTTTCACGGAAAATGACCTTCATTAAGTACCTTTAATTTATAAAGACAGACTGAATGACTAATGCAAACAATATTCTGCATGACATAATTGAGGAATTTTAAATGTGACTCACTACCCATACGCTCACCTTTAAAAACCTTTTTATTTTAATACTGTATTTTTTGAATAGTGTAGTTTTCATTTAAATGATTATTTCATGATTTAAATGTAATGGCATTTCTAGTCTACTTTCTCAGTACTTTTTACTGTTTGAGCTAAGTTGTGGAGCACACACATTGCTAATGCAATAAGGATGAAAACAAAGCAGAATGGTGCAAGTTGAATTAACATTTTAAGATATCTGGAAATGGATTCAAAATATATATGTCTGAAAAAAAATCTATTTCAAAGAATAATACATGCATTTTTAAATATCTCAAACAGATTTCAGGATATCTTGTAATAATTCTCTATTCACTAAAATAACTTTAAGTCCATTTTTGGGTATGGGCAATGGATTTCAAGATATTTTAAAATTATATCTTGCACAGGAAAGCATTTCAAGATATTTTGAATTGCATTTGAGGTATCTTGAAATGTATTTAAGACACCATGAAATGATCAGGAATTCTGAAGCATCTTTAAATGCTTTTCAGATATCTGAAAATGGAAAGGAAGATATCTTAAAGCACTTCAAGATATCCTAAAATACATTTTAAGATATCTGAACATATTATTTCAACTTGCCATACAAAATAATTTTCTTCTTATTTCGAATTATCTCAAATATATTTCATTATATCCTAAAATGGACCCGAAGTCCTATTGAAAGAATAGGAAATTTTATGGAAAGTGATTTCATGATATCTATAAATGAATTTCAAACATCTTAAAATGCATGCAAGGTCAATTTGAGATATCTCAAAATGTATTTGGGATATCTTAAAATGCACAGGAAGCAATTTTAAGATATATAAAAATGTATTTAACATTTCTAGAAATGGATTACAGATATCTTAAAATGAGTTGCAGATATCATAAAATGCAAAGAATATATTTTGAAGTATCTGAGAACAAATTTAAGATAGCTTAAAAGGTGAACATTCATTTTGAGATATTTTTAAATATTAATTTGGCATGCAATAGCAGAACACTATTGGCCATTCACTGTATTTTACATTGAATGTAATGCATAAATAATATAATGCTGATTCTCACAGTTGTTAAGTTAAATACTGCACATTTAAATACAAGGTCGGGACTGTTTTTACTTTAAATCACTGTCAACACTGCTCACTTTATAGCTACACTTGTTATCTAATGCAACAAGGCCATCCGAGTCAACTAAGGTCTGTATGACAAGTAAATGAATAAGACAGGCTGATAGTGAAATTAAAATGAGGGACAGACTTTTTTGTCATTAGTGGAGTAAAACACCATGTTTTGTAGCAGCAGCTAGCTTCAAGAACAGTGATGAAGAAGCAGACAGTAGTGGTATTGAAAAAACTTTCATTGGGACACAAATAGATGGTCAAAATCTGTGAGGGCAGACAACTTTGTGGAAATACAGCAGAAGTGTATTTCTTTACACACTTTTCTTATAATATCTGTTCTGTTGCTTGTACAAGAGAAGGCATGACGGTGCCTGAACTGAACAAACAACATACCCATTGTGTAATTGTTGTCTACAATAGTGCAAGGCTTAGCTACTTCAATAGTTTCCCTGACATGAACATTGGCAGTTGCTGCATTGTGAACAGTGCTTAGGGGGCTAATATCTTTTGTGTACTTCTGTTTAATTGCCAGTCATTTTACCTTTTTACCATGTAGATACCACACCCCATCGCAGTGTTACACAACTAAAGTCACCAGGCATATCATGGTGGTTCTTTTGTACAGTGCCGTATGCATCAGTTTCACTATCCTTGTCAATATCTGGTTAGTAATTCACATTGACATCACTATTCAGCTATTGGTTCAAAGTAATATTCAGGTTTAACACTTTATATTGGATCACAACAGCTTAACCCAAGTAACACTTGGGGTTAATTGTTTGGTTTAACACCAAGGAGATTAAGTTAGTTAAATGGTATTGTTGTGAGTCAACATGCCCCCTATTGATTAGGATTCTGTGCAGAGGTTGTCTGCTAGGTTCCCTGTAATGGATATCTGTTTGGCTTGCTTTTTTATGCGTCATTAGGAAGTATGTCTTATGTTTATATGATGAAGACAAATGGATAAATATACATAATACCTTGTGAATTTGTACCTGTACAAACAGCTGAAATATAAAATATATACAGTGGGCTAAGAAAATATTCAGATTCCATCAGTTTCTGCACACATTATTGTGCTGTACATTTAATTTTAAAATTTTGCCATTTTTGCCAATTAACAAAGTCAAAGTGAAAACATGTTTTTCAGAAAGGTTGCAAATTTACTAAAAATAGAAAACTGAAATCTCTTATTTATGCAAGTATTCAGACTCTTAATTAATTTCTTTGTAGATGCCACTTTGGCAGCAGTTAGAGCTTCGTGTCATCTTGAATAAATCTTTGCAAGCTTTGTACACCTAGATTTAAGTAGCTTATCCCATTCTTCCTGGCAGATCTTCTCATGCTCTGTGAGATTAGATGTAGATAAGTGTTTGTTGTACAAATATTAGGAAGTTTTTCTTTACACAGAGAATCATAGACACATGGAATAAACTACCAAGTAATGTGGTAAACAGTAGGACTTTACAGACTTTCAAAACTAGACTTGATGTTATTTTGACAGTTAGGTGGATAGGACTGGTGAGCTTTGTTGGGCTGAAAGACCTGTTCTTGTTTAGATTGTTGTAATGTTTTAACACTAGACTTACTGAAGCCTACAAAAAAACCCGGCCCACCTTAAATCCCTTTGTAACTCTCCATTAGCATTTTTGTTTTGTAAATGTATTGATCAGCACAAGCAGCAAGCGGCCTGCTGTGCCATCCCCTGCCTTGACAGAGCTCAACTCTCCCAGCTCAAGCCAAGGCTCCTTATCTGTGTGTGAGGTTCCTGGACTGAATAATGCAATATATAATTATTTGGAATACATGCATTTCATGTGTATTCCGTGTCTACAAAGATCCTGGGTAAGTGTAGGATGAAAGGAAATGGGAGTCAAGAAATGCTGAACACAAACCCAAAGCAGAAACGTTTTCCATGTTATACTAATAATTATGTGAAGTGTAAAATGTGTGAAGACTTTAGTCCAAATATCAAATAAACACATGCGCCTTTATTCAAGAATATAACAAAAGGAAAAAAAACATTTGATTTATATGTTGCTGTCAAAGAGTTAAAAACCCAAGGTCAATTGTCAATCAACGGGGAGTTAATATGTGCTTTTGAATGGTGCAGAGGTAAGAACCACTGCTTTTTAACCCAAAGGTCCCGGGCTCGAGAATGGGCGCTCCGCATTTTAGGTAGTGAGCTGCTATTATTATTATTACTATAATATAATTAAAACAAACATTTGATTTGATCCCGTAACACCAAGTATAAACTTTGGCTACTTGTAAAAGTTAGTCCTTTTTTTTATTATTCAGTTTTATTCTCTCAGTGACGTTCATGTGGTACAATGAACTTGCCTCTCCCTGTCTGAGTTGATGCCGTTTATCTCCATTCTTTTCACAACAGCAGCGATGACCACAGTTGGTTCTGTGGCTGACGCCTACTCAGAAGTATTTGTTGTACCGGCAATCAAAGATACAATGTCTCGTGACCACTATCAGACTACCATACGGCATACCTGTGCAGAACGTGTGAAAAATGACAGATTTGCTGCGCTCTTCGGACATTTGGCAACGTTTTGTTGACAACTGTGTTTTGAGTTGGAACCCAAGGCAAAGTCTTTCCAAGTCTGTCATCATAAAGCTGTAACTACAGACAGCATCTTTACAGCATTTTCCCTGGCTAACAGACTGATGCACTGTGACACAACTCTGATTGAAACCAGAAGTAAAATGGGACTTCCTCCTGCAGCTAAAGTCACTTCAGTACGCGAGCAATTTGCCACGCTAGTGTTTAGATCTGGCAATGCCATGCTGATGATATGCCCAAAAGGAAGAAGCCTTTGATTTCAGTCTGTAACAGCCGGTGTAAAGTTCTGCAATCTTTAAAAGATATCGCTGAAGGGGTAGAACCAGGCATACAAACTCTGGTGAACCAGGTCTTAGTATCTTCTTGTCACTTGAATTTTTTGTTATTCAGTTTTGTTCTTGAGTAAAAGCACACTTGGTTTGTTATACCTTTGCGAAAGTGTTTATTTTATATTCCAGTAA
Organism: Polypterus senegalus; assembly: GCF_016835505.1. NCBI lineage: Eukaryota > Metazoa > Chordata > Cladistia > Polypteriformes > Polypteridae > Polypterus > Polypterus senegalus. Next base: position 105,081,327 of record NC_053157.1, read on the forward strand.
CCACTTGAATGAGATCGAATCCATCTCTGCCACTCTCGCACACACACATCATTATTTGAAAACACTATGCTAGATTTTGCCTGTACTCCACGTTATGGTGCATGATACTGAAAATGCAGACAGAGTGGAATACAGGCAAGATCGAAAAAAAAATGTTCAAATGACAACTCATGTTCAAATGGCATAGCATTTTTTCGTTCTTCCGTATCTACCAAGTGTACATACATTTGGGCTATCTGTAGGGTCCATCTCATCAAAAACATGACAAAAAAAACGATTTATCTCTCTGCTGTGCTATTTAAATATCACATTTAATTTTTCACAGTACAATGCTTGACCCTGTGTGCCAGGTTTGCCATTGGATTTGACTAGGATATTCAAGGTTGCCTTTTTAACATGGGTATATTTCTTGTCTGAACACAGTGGAAATTAAAGTAGCCCGATTTGGATTTAACTCTTTAGATGTACGTTAAATCCCACAGTTCACTGGTGTAGATAAGCGATTGAGTGTACCATGTTTACCAGAGAATTATATTAGTGAACCTGCAATGGACTGGGTAAACTTCACATGCACTCAATACGTGAAATATGAATTCCTTTCATAACTTGAATGAATAAGAAGCTGCGGGCTTCTAGATAGATAGATAGATAGATAGACAGACAGATAGATAGATAGATAGATAGATAGATAGATAGATAGATAGATGGGACTATCTAAGGGGAAATTCACATACTCCAGCAGCAGCATACTGATAAAGAACAATATTAGATTAAAGTGAGATAACAATAAAGGTATAACAGACAGACAATAATTTTGTATAATATTAACATTTACCCCTCCCCCCAGGTGGAATTGAAGAGTCGCATAGTGTGGGGGAGGAACAATCTACTCAATCTGTCAGTGGGGCAGGATAGTGACAGCAGTCTGTCACTGAAGCTGCTCCTCTGTCTGGAGATGATCCTGTTCAGTGGATGCAGTGGATTTTCCATTATTGACAGGAGCCTGCTCAGTGCCCGTCGCTCTTCCACGGATGTCAAACTGTCCAGCTCTGTGCCTACAATAAAGCCTGCCTTCCTCACCAGTTTGTCCAGACATGAGGCATCCCTCTTCTTTATGCTGCCTCCCCAGCACAACACCGCATAGAAGAGGGTGCTCACCACAACTGTCTGATAGAACATCTGCAGCATCTTATTGTAGATGTTGAAGGACACCAGCCTTCTAAGGAAGTATAGTCGACTCTGTCCTTTCTTACACAGAGCATCAGTATTGGCAGTCCAGTCCAATTTATCATCCAGCTACACTCCCAGGTATTTATAGGTCTGCACTCTCTGCCCACAGTCACCTCTGATGATCACGGGGTCCATGAGGGGCCCTGGGCCTCCTAAAATCCACCACCAGCTCCTTGGTTTTGCTGGTGTTCAGTTGCAGGTGGTTTGAGTCGCACCATTTAACAAAGTTCTTGATTAGTTTCCTATACTCCTCCTCCTGCCCACTCCTGATGCAGCCCACGATAGCAGTGTCATCTGCAAACGTTTGCAGGTGGCAGGACTCCGAGTTGTATTGGAAGTCCGATGTATATAGGCTGAATAGGACCAGAGAAAGTACAGTCCCCTGCGGCGCTACTATGTTGCTGACCACAATGTCAGACCTGCAGTTCCTGAGACACACATACTGAGGTCTGGCTAACTAATGTCGTTTCCTTTTACTATATATTGTGCAGTGGTTAGCGCTGCTACTTCATGGATCCAATGATCTGGGCTTGAATGCATAGCCTGCTTTTACAAACATGCCAATATCCTTTTCTGTGGAATGTAGCCATGTGAGGAAAACATCAAACTGTTCAGTGATATTTCCTGTTTTCAGAAAAGGATTTGATGCTCATCTGAATGTATGCGGTGCACGCGCGATATAAGCTGGTGCGACCTTTGAGCACCTGGTGCACAGGCTATGGTAAATTGTGGGCATGAGATAGTAAGTTGTACACACTAAATTGTTTCAAGGAAGAAAAACACAATGCACCATATCTCCTCAGGGGCAACTTATGAGTGTGCAGATGGATACCTGTCAACATAAAGCACATATTTAAACCCTTTGAGTCAGATAACTCTCCCACAACCCTAATCTTAACCATAGTGTAACCGGCATGCGATGGGCATTTCATGACTGATGTTGTGGGCATTATCTGACGTACATCATTGGTATAGAAGTTAGACCCATCTCAAACCATCCTACACTCCTTTAATAAATAAAAGCCTACCCATGTGCTTTTTATATCACCACGCTACAAGAGATGGGAGTGACATCAAACTGAAGCGCTGTAGCCTTAGAAAAGGTGTAATTAGGTAGTCCTGAAATGCACTTTTGTAAATTTTTAATGTAACGTACATACAGTACGTGAAAGTATCTCATACGAACATGAAAACATCTTGTATGTATGTAAAAGCATCCCGTAAATACATAAAAACATGTTCCCTAATGTATCTCGTAAGTACTCTAAACATCTCCTATGTATATGAAAGTATCCCATACGTACAGGATATTTTCACGTATGTACAAGATAAGGGCTATCCCATTATTTTTTTCACTGTGGAGTTCAGAGCTTCCATAATAAAGTACACATAATTGGAATAATTTAGCTTTTCTTCTTGTTAATTGAACTGTTAAATGGAAACTAGATTATTTTAATCTATTTGTAAACTCACTTAGAAAAATGTATTGTTATTGGTGGAGCTAATTTGCAAAAGATTTTAATAGTGTTTAAGACAAGATAAATAAGCTGCATTAATTAATTATTTTTTAGTTACTTCATTCCTTAACTGCTGCCATGAGTCAAATGTCACATAACCTTTCACAACATCAACAACTACAATTTTTATTTATATAGCATATTTTCTTACTGGCATGTTATAAGCCAAGTTAATATAAGATAAGTTCAGTGGCTGTTGAAATAAAGAAAATGTAGAAAAATCCGCTCAGCTTACTATGGACATCGGGAGAAAAATGTTAGACATAGTTTTCATTTACCCGTTTCAGCAACCCTTTACAGATTAGCATGGCAATGACACAAAGTTTCACCAGAGGTTTGAGTGCCAGGATGCTCAAAGGGTTGCCTGGAGGCCTACAGGTGCTCCGAGAGCAAGCTGTATGGCTCGAACTAGCTGAAGCCAAGGCATGCATCTGAGGCCATTTTTTGAGCATGCTCACAGTTTCTGGCAGCCGAGTGCGGTGGCACGCTTTACTAACCACTGCAGGAGAGAGGGCGAAAGTGCTATTTTTAATATCAGAGGAAGAGGTCAGAAAGATACAGTATAGAGCTCAGTTTCAGAGGCAAAGAGTGGAAATGAAAGTGAGTGGAAGTACACAGCTCTCAACAAACAGAAGCTGAACAAGAATCCTTTGCGTCACCAAGACAGAGGGATATGCGCGCACAACTGCAGGAACATTTAAATAAGGTGTACTGCATCTGAGTATCCTGATGTGACGGTTTATTGAAAGTCCTCAGGTAACGTAAATGAGGATTGGACAGACAAAAGTTCTTATGGTATAAAACCATGGACCGAATGCCAGGGGTCATCATTTGACAAGATCTTCGGGCTTAAGTGTAGATCTGTGTTACTAATTTGCTTAGCTGAATAGCAGATATATGTACCGACCTTTGTGTTTATAGTAGTTGCTTCGTTTTTCATTTTTTTTTATTAATTTTTCAGACTGTCCTTCATGAACGAACGAGGAGGAAGAGTTTTTTTTTGTTGTTGGTGTTTTCTTCAACCCAGCCACAGGGGATGTACAAACCAGTGTGTTTCTTCGTGCCGGTCTCAAGCCCAGATTAATGGGGAGGGTTACGTCAGGAAAGACATCCGGTGTAAAATTTTGCCAGATCAATATACGGACGATATAAATTTCCATACCAGATCAGTCGATGCCCAGGTTAACAACGGCCACCTCCAGTACTGTTAGCTAACAGGCTGATGCACTGTGACACAACTCTGATTGAAACCAGAAGTAAAATGGGACTGAAGATGATCCTCTGTGGCAACCTCTAATGGGAGCAGCCGCAAGAAAAAGTTGTTTTTTTCTTCACTTTTGTTTTAGAAGTCACTGTAAATATTATAAGTAGCTCCTGCACTAATTTTCCTTTTGAATGGGTCTTTGCATTGGACTTTGTAAATATTTTTGCAAGACATTTATTTGTAAAATGGTTTGGACATTGCCAGAATAAAACAGAATCCAGTTCTTGAATAGTCTTTTTCGGACTGAGTCTCTCTTACTCCATCCCCTGGTTGTTTGGTCTGTACTGGCACCCCAAGTTTAGAATTATACAACAATGTCCTTACCCGGGGAGTCACAAGGCAATGTAGCTCAAAGTGCTTTACAAGACAACACAAAGAAAGTTATATGGAATGAAAAAAACAATAATATTAAATAACAATCAACAAAGGCAAACGGTAGGGTCAGATTGCCAAGAGGACAGAAAAAAAACAACCAAAATAACTCCAGTTAGCCTAGAGAAAAAAATAAAATCTGCAGGAGTTCCAGGTCCAAAATGACCTCCCAGCCCCTACTGGGCATTGTACCTAACATAAAAGTTCATTTCTTTGTTTTCAGGTATCACTTGATAGGATTCTGATGAAGTTCGTCTTGAGGAAAACGGAGAACCCGTCTTCAATCTATCAACACAAGGCTCTTTGATTCCCACAAATGAACCAGAAAAAATAGCAGATAACAGATTAGTACAGATTGCAGATCACCAAAGAATATGACAATTCTATGCCTATATAGTCTATCAGGAAATACAACTAAAATGTAGCCATATTAAAATAATGTGGGTTTTTTTTTCAGTTTTTTAAAATGATCCACAGTACTAGCCTGGTGAATTTCTATAGGTAAAGTATTCCTGATTTTGGGTGCATAACAGGAAAAGGTTGCCTCACCACTTCTTTTAAGTTTGGCTCTTGGAATTATAAGCAAAATCATCAAATACTCTTTTCATAGGTTTGTACTGTCTTTGACTAGTATGTCATCGTAAATAGGCTCCTACAATACCTGAGTACTAATGCAGACATTAAGTCCAATGTAAATAAATATTTAATTAATCTTTTTGGTCCTGTTAAGACTCATGGAGTTCAAGAAATATCACAGCCTCCCTCAGCACAAGGCACAAAGCATATCTGAGTGGCCCATTCATTTACAGTCACAGAGCTCGCATGGGGCATCAGCTCCTTAATGATGAAGAGACTGATTACTGATATTGTGATACTGACAGTGTTCAGGTGGGGTATAATGTGAGCCTATCTGTATCTTATTCCTAGCTTGCACTTTCTCTTTTGTTGTTTCCCATTGCCCATAAAAACAAGAACATTAAGTCAATATTCTTGTTAGCTTCTTAGGGTACAGTGTGGCTGTTTATTGTTGTTCAACAAGTAAGCCTATTATTATTACGTTGACCTTGTGACAGTACTACCAAGATAACTTCAGTTCTCAGCAGTCAGGAGTGTGCAGGGGCTGATGGGAGAAGGCCTTGATTGGTGTGCAATTTAAAGGGAGTTGGCATTCAGAGTGAAAGGATTAAAGTACAGTTGCAGCAGTCTAATTGTCATGAAAAGTGACTGTTACAAGTGATCTTGCTCAGAAATACACCTTGGAGCAGCTTTGCTAGGGTTAGGGTTAGATAGTTACTATAGATAGTAGTTCCGTAGAAATGTACCATTTCAGTTTGGTAAGGTTATAATGAAGTTGCATTTCAGACTCGTTCAGGCATTGTGTGCACAACTGAAACAATGAGGTCTTACCCTATATCCTATATCCGATATTAGCAGACCCAAGCAAGTAGCGGCTTACCAGGATTCTCTGGGTCCCCAGTAATGTATGGTGGTGGTATTGGAGGTATACTTTAGGGGTTGTTTTGAAGAGTTTTACCTCTCAGAGTAAAAAGGTTTTGACAGCAAAACCACATAACAAATCTGCTGCTAAAAATATTGTAAAAGATGTGTTCATCGGGGCAATATGAAGTGTGGTTGGTGGCAGTCAAGAAAAGCAGGAGGGAGCGGCATTGCTGGTAATAAGAAAGACAAAACACAAGAGACTACCGGGTTTGCGTGAGGGCCCAAGAGTCATAAAGGGAAGGCACACTGTTTTTACAGCATTTTCTAAACGTCGCCAGAAGAAGAACAAGACTAAAGTAAGCAAAAATAAGAGAGACATCTTTTAAGGCAAAATGTCTTTTGTATATAGAATTTCTGAAGAGTGGGTAAAACCTGAATTGGACTTGTTTACCATGCCTTTCACACAAACGACTGTAGATAAAAGTATATACGTTGAAGTTCTGCCTATCTCAGCTCTCTCAGAAGTAGCATCGCTAGAATTTCTCATAGCCGGAAATGGGGAGGATTACCTTGACCTGAATAGCACTGTTCTACACCTAACGTGCAAAATAATGAAAGCTGACAGGACTAATATCGCTCTGGGTGCAAAGGTCAGATTTGTCAACTATCTGATAGCCAGTTTGTTTTCACAAGTTGATGTTACCCTGGGGGACTGTCTAATATTGCAAAGTTCAAATTGTTATCCTTACAGAGTGGTCTCAGAAGGCCTGCTAAATTGCAGTCAGGAGACTTTTTACAAAGATACACTTAATAGATTAGAAGAGACAGATCCTGATGAAGAAAACACTGGTTTTAATAAAAGAAGTGCCTATACAGACGGGAGCAGCACTGTTGAACTTTTGGGGCACATTCATTTCGATTTCTTTTTTCAGGAAAAATTAATATTGAACGGCGTGGATGTGAAGATTAAAATGGTTTGGAACAAAGATGAATTCTGTTTAATGTCTGGAGATGCAGAACATTACAAAGTAAAGATAACAGTGGCCTCCTTGCTTGTGAAAAAAGTAAAAGTTTCTACAGCATGCTCATGCCCTTACGTCAGCCAATGCTAAATATCCTGTGGAAAGTGTGAATATGAAAGTTTTAACATGCTGGCAGGTATCTGAGTATACAGTTAAGAAAACCTGTTTCTGGGTCAATTACCAGAGTATGTGGTGATTGGCATGGTGGATCATGAAGCTTTTTCAGGTTCTTATACAAAGAATCCATTCAGTTTCAAACATAATGATGTACAGTTCCTGGCTCTGTACTTGGACAGCCAACATATTCTTTCCAAACCCTTTCAACCAGACTTTGTGAATGGCAACAGTGCAAGAGAATACTATTACCTAGTGTTGGCTACTAGAAAGCAATTGAAGGATCAAGCTCTGACTATCACCTGTTCAGAGTTTTCACAAGGATATACTCTTTTTGCTTTTGATCTAACCCCTGATCAAGAATGTGGTGATCATTTGTCCTTAGTTAAAACTGGAAACATGAGATTTGAATTAAGCATCTTCCACAGACCGTCAATCTAATAGTATATGCCATATTTCACAACATCATTGACATCAACCAGAGACGGAATGAATACAAAACAATTATCAGAACTTCTGTCACAAGATAACCATAAAATGACTTTGTAGTATCCTCGAAAGCTTCCAAAAAGATACATTTGACGGGCCAAGGTAATAATTTGCAGTTTATTCCTGACGTTTTTAAAAAGAGTAATATAATCGGCATTATGATTAATCATCCCGGTTTTCTTCCCCTGAAAGTATAAACATTGAACCAAGTAAATAATACACTCATCACCGGTATCTGTATATTTTGTTAAAGCTTTTTCTATCTCCTGACTTTCACTAGCCTATTCCATCAGATCCTTTATATTAATCAAATTTATTTTTTCAGGAAGTAGAAGCCCATCGTCACCTAAAGACTTGGGAAGCCCCTCAATAAATTTTAACTGTTGAAATTTAGCCGACAGCTCGTTGTACATTTTCTGCCAGCAACTACAAAACCAAATTATATTTTGAAAAGGGATGAGACACATGATTTGACTGTTCCAGTAATTATTTTACATTATAGCATTTACTGAAACAGGATGTTCCTGAGATAATTTTAGCAAAGGGGTGTTGAAGTCGAACATCAAAATCTGTTTTAGTATCCATATGGCCGTGTAGTCTTTGAGAAGAACCCCCTTGTTACACACCATATGAATTTCTTTCTGAGTGGTCCGTTTTCTAAAGTGAAGTGGTTTTTATTCCTACAGTTCTAATTACTATGAACCAATAATTCTCTGTGGTGGACTGGCGCCCTGCCCGGGGTTTGTTCCTGCCTTGCGCCCTATGTTGGCTGGGATTGGCTCTAGCACACCCCCGTGACTCTGTGTTAGGATATAGCGGGTTGGACAATGACTGACTGACTGACTGACTGACCAATAATTCTTGAAGAGCTTCATGAGACATCACAAAATTCTGAACTAGTTTGGTTAGTGACCATCCCAAACTCTCCTTTTCTACTCTGTTCAGCTCCAGTTCAGGCTCCCTGCTAGTATAAGCCTTTTGCCCAAGTCACAAACTGACTCAAAACACCCATAGCCCATGGCTGGCTCTGTACCCATTTTTCTAAACTATTTCCATTTCATTTAGATAGATAGATAGATAGATAGATAGATAGATAGATAGATAGATAGATAGATAGACCTTTTTCATATATAATATAATATATATTAATAGTGAAAACTTTAGAAATGTAATAAATCAATAAGAGTATGGTGAACTGAAACACTAAACAAATCATGCATTAACCTGATCAATCTCTGTTTCACCTGATTCACTGACTGACACACTGTCACTGCCTTGCTCATTGACTTAATACTACCCCTTTTTTAAAATAATATTTTTAAATTAAAAACCACTTCTTCAAATTTGATTAGCATAAACATATAAAACTTTAAAATAAATTGATGAACACAAAAATTATAATATTATATATGTTCATGTATGCGTGTTTTGATTTTAACTTTACTGTTAAAAGGCTCCAGTTTTTTGGATTGCAGTGATGGAAGGAGGTGGAAAAAAGTTAGTGCTGTATGGGTGTATAGTTTTTTTAACCATATTCAAATGACCTTTTTATGTGTGTGTTCAATTTCTTAATTAAAAAAAATTCACAAAAAAACCCTATACAGTATGCTTAATATAAAGGGTATAATATATGCTCTGTAAAAGCTCCCACTTCATTCTACAATTTGTTACTTTAAACGACTTAAAAATAAACATATATTTTAAAAGTTGATACACATTGATGCTTCACAAAATATATTAATTCATACTATACATACTGTACATACAGTATACAGTATATTGAAATATTGCACAATTATTATTTACACATCCTAGTGCTTTCTAGTTTAACATGCACTATACATGTGGAGATGTTGTTGTGGTAGAGTTTCAGGAAAAATGTACTGCTGAACAAAATTAAATAATCAGTGTGTTGAAATTCTGAACAAACTGGTAAGTTAATCAGCAGATTTTTCTGTTGGATACTCTTAGAAAATACAAGGGACTGTGAACGTATTTCTAAACTAGAGGTTTTAAACCTGGCAAATAAAAATACTGAAGAGACTGTTGATTTAGTTTTCTGTGTGCAGATACTGTATGTTGGTAACAGAGAATGCTATGATTGGTGGTGGGAGTTCAAATTCATGATTGGATGACTTTTAACTGAACTTAACTAAGTGATTTTAATTAATTTAGTGAACTAGATTTACCATCTTTATCTTACTACTTACAGGAAGTGTTACTTGAAAGATAATTTGCAATTCATGCAAAAGTGAATTTTGGCTGAATAACATGTCTGTGTGTCCAGGCCCCAGAGAAATGTTTAGTTTTGGTCAGTTTGGCTCTTTTGACATGATGAAAGAGAAAGTGAGAGTGTGAGACAGATGAGGAGGGAAGTGACAAATGGGAAATGAGGTTAGTAATATGCCTCAGAAAAGTGATAGAATCTGAGAAGAGGGCTTGACAGAACATACTGGAAGAAGTCAGCACCTGTGAAGACAGGTTCAAACACATGTGAATGCAGAGGAAAGGTGCTGAAGGTACACAGAGGGGAAGAGAGAGCAAATGTTTTTAAATTATTGTAATACATGTCTAATATAAATATATATACACGTGTGTGTGTGACTGCTAATAATTAGTGAGAAAATAGCAGCAAGACTCCATGTTACATCATTGATGACTGCTCAAAAAATTGCATAGTAATTAATTATTTTTTGTTGTTTTGAACTTAGGCAGCACAGTGGCGCAGTGGGCAGCGCTGTTGCCTCGCACTTAGGAGAGCTGGGTTTGCATCCTGGGTCCTCCCTGCGTGGAGTTTGCATGTTCTCCCAGTGTCTGCATAGGTTTCCTCTGGGTGCTCCGGTTTCCTCCCACAGTCCAAATACATGCAGGTTAGGTGCATTGGCAATCCTAAATTGTGCTTGTTGTGTGGGTATGTGCGCACCCTGCGGTGGGCTGGCACCCTGCACAGGGTTTGTTTCTTGCCTTCCTGGAATTGGTTCCAGCAGACCCCCGTGACCCTGTAGCTAGGATATAACGGGTTGGATAATGGATGGATGTTTTGAACTTTCGTTCTAGGTAATGTTTTGATTATCTACTTTCTTTGTTTTATATAAACTGTGCAGCTGTAGATCTTGGCTTGTTACCAAAACAGAACAGCAGATCACACTGCATCATAAAGGACAACAGTTTCCATAATAGACCTGCACTTTCATGCTATGCTGACAGTATATATGGTCCAATAGAAGAACAGAAATGTTACATTACATTAATGCCCAGCCCACTAAGTGACTGAAAAGAATCAATTACAACCTATGCACTGCATGTGGATTAAACCATTGGCATTGGAAATCATATCCACCTTCTTACTTTTGTTTGTTATTTTTGGAACAACAATACTGTTGAGGATTTTTTGGTTGCTTCACGATACAATGCCAAAGTGCAAGTCAAACAGGGCTGATACGTTTGAAGTAATAATTGAATATATTGAATATATAGCTTTGAGTTCCAGTAGACTACCATTTTCTGTATTCAATTATGGCAAGTGAATTCATCAGTTCTTCTTCTTCTTTCGGCTGCTCCCGTTAGAGGTTGCCATAGCGGATCATCTCCTTCCATATCTTTCTGTCCTCCTTATCTTGTTCTGTTACATCACCTGCATGTCCTCTCTCACCACATCCATAAACCTTTGCTTAGGCCTTCCTCTTTTTTTCTTCCCTGGCAGCTCTATCCTTATCATCCTTCTTCCAATATACATCTCTCCTCTGCACATGTCTAAACCAACACAATCTCGCCTCTCTGACTTTGCCTCCCAACCACCCAATTTGAGCTGACCCTCTAATGTACTCATTTCTAATCCTTTCCATCCTCGTCGCACCCAGTGCAAATCTTTGCATCTTTAACTCTGCCACCTCCAGCTATGTCTCCTGCTTTCTGGTCAGTGCCACTGTCTCCAACCCATATAACATAGCTGGTCTCACTACCATCCTGTAGACCTTCCCTTTCACTCTTGCTGATACCTGTCTGTCACAAATTACTCCTGACACTCTTGTCCACCCATTCCACCCTGCCAGCACTCTCTTCTTCACCACTCTTCCACAATCCCCATTACTCTGTACTGTTGATCCCAAGTATTTAAACTCATCCACCTTCGCCAACTATACTCCCTGCATCCTCACCATTCCACTGACCTTTCTCTCATTTACACACATATATTCTGTCTCATTCCTCTCCTCTCTAAAGCATATCTCCACCTCTCCAGGGTCTCCTCAACCTGCTCCCTACTATCGCTACAGATCACAATGTCATCAGCAAACATCATAGTCCACAGGGACTCCTGTCTAATCTCATCTGTCAACCTGTCCATCACCATTGCAAATAAGAAAGGGCTCAGAGCTGATCCCTGATGTAATCCCAGCTCCACGTTGAATGCATCTGTCACTCCTACTGCAAACCTCACCACTGTCACACTTCCCTCATACATATCCTATACAACTCTTACATACTTATCTGTCACTCCCGACTTCCTCATGCAATACCATAGCTCCTCTCGAGGCACCCTGTCATATGCTTTCTCCAGGTCCACAAAGACGCAATGCAACTCCTTCTGGCCTTCTCTAAACTTCTCCATCAACATCCTCAGAGCAAACATTGCATCTGTGGTGCTCTTTCTTGGCATGAAACCATACTGCTGCTCACTAATCATCACCTCACTTCTTAACCTAGCTTCCACTACTCTTTCCCATAACTTCATGCTGTGGCTCATCAATTTTATTCCCCTGTAGTTACTGCAGTCCTGCACACCCCCCTTATTCTTAAATATCGGCACCAGTACACTTCTTCTCCATTCCTCAGGCATCCTCTCACTTTCCAAGATTCCATTAAACAATCTGGTTAAAAACTCCACTGCCATCTCTCCTAAACACCTCCATGCTTCCATAGGTATGTCATCTGGACCAACGGCCTCTCCATTTTTCATCCTCTTCATAACTGTCCTTACTTCCTCCTTACAAATCTGTTGCACTTCCTGGTCTCCACATCATCCAACCTCTTCTCTCTCTTGTTCATTCATTCATCAGCCTCTCAAAGTACTCTTTCCATCTGCTCAACACACTCTCCTCACTTGTGAGTACGTTTCCATCTTTATCCTTTATCACCCTAACCTGCTGCACATCTTTCCCAGCTCGTCCCTCTGTCTAGCCAATCAGTACAGGTCCTTTTTTCCCTCCTTAGTGTCCAACCTCTCATACAACTCATCATATGCCTTTTCTTTAGCCTTCGCCACCTCTCTCTTCACCTTGCGCCTTATCTCTTTGTACTCTTGTCTACTTTCTGCATCTCTCTGACTATCCCACTTCTTCTTTGCCATCTTCTTCCTCTGTATACTTTCATGTATTTCCTCATTCCACCACCAGGTTTCCTTTTCCTCCTTCCTCTTCCAGATGTCACACCAAGCACCCTTCTTGCTGTCATCCTTACTACATCTGCTGTAGTTTCCCAGCTGTCTGGTAACTCTTCACTGCCACCCAGTGCCTGTCTAACCTCCTCCTCAACCCTGCAGTCTTCCTTTTTCTACTTCCACCATTTCATCCTTGGCTCTGCCCTCACTCTCTTTTTGATCTCCAACGTCATCCTACAGACCACCATCCTATGCTGCTTAACTACACTTTCCCCTGCCACCACTTTACAGTCTTCAGTCTCCTTCAGATCAACTCTCCTGCATAGGATGTAATCTACCTGTGTGCATCTTCCTCCACTCTTGTACGTAACCCTATGTTCCTCCCTCTTCTTAAAATACTTATTCACCACAGCCATGTCCATCCTTTTGGCAAAATCCACTATCCTCTGACCTTCTTCATTCCTCTCCTTGACACCATACCTACCCATCACCTCCTCGTCTCCACTGTTCCCTTCACCAACATGCCCATTGAAATCCGCTCCAATCACCACTTTCTGTCCCTTGGGTACACTGTTCATCACTTCATCCAACTCACTCCAAAAATCTTCTTTCTCACCCATTGCACACCCAACTTGCGGTGCATATGCACTAACAACATTCATCATCACACCTCCAATTTCCAGCTTCATAATCATTACTCTGCCTGACACTCTTTTCACCTCCAAAACACTCTTGACATACTGTTCCTTCAGAATAACTCCTACCCCATTTCTACTTCAATCCACACCATGATAGAACGATTTGAATCCACCTCCAATCCCCCTGGCCTTACTCCCCTTCCATTTACTCTCTTACACACACAATATATCAACCTTCCTTCTCTCCATCATATCTGTTAACTCTCTCCCCTTACCATTCATACTGCCAACATTTAAACCCTCAGTTCCACTCTCTTTACTTTCTTCCTCTCCTCCTGCCTCTGGACACGTCTCCCGCCCTTCTTCTCCTTCTTTTTCTTCATCCAACAGTAGCCCAATTTCCACCAGCACCCTGTTGGCTAACAGTACTGGTGGTGGTCGTTGTTAACCCAGGGCTCGACCGATCCGGTATGAAAATTTATATTGTTGTCTGCATATTTATTTGGCAAAATTTTACACTGGATGCCTTTCCTGACGTAACCCTCCCCATTTATCCAGGTTTGGGACTGGCACAAAGAAACACACTGGTTTGTGCATCCCCTGTGGCTGGGTTAGTTAAGATTAAGAAAACACAGCAGACTCTATTATTTCTAAGACTTACAGAGGCTCATAGTGTTAGAGTGAGCAATGAACTATGTTCTACAAAATGAGTTGTCACTTTGACCATCTTAGTTTAAGTATGGTCATATGTATACTGAAGACATGATTCTAATATAAAGCCATTACCGTCTTCAAACCTCACCCACGCTTTGTTCACTGGTAAACAAACTTAGACCAATCAAGATCAGGTCTAGATGATTTTGTAATAGTACTCATCCAAAAAACTGTCAGTTTTCCAAATTTAACATTTAGAAATAAACTGGGTCTATACTAATGTGATGAATATTGAAGTATGTTTTTCTTAAATTGAATGGTTAGTGGCTGTTAGGGATTGCAGGTCACTATTGACCTTATGGTGTACATTTCTCTCAGTATTTTTATTTGTATGCTCTCCCTCAAATTTAATTCAATATAACTAATGTTACTATGAAAAAGTAAAGCAAAGCTGCTCTGTTGGAAAACTGTATTAGTGTCAGTACAGACAGAGTTAAGGACATGATAGCTCAAAATAAGCATACTGAGTATGAAGAAAAAACATACAACAGACTTAATGTAGGACTAGCCCTTAAATGGTTATAATTGTTTGTCACTAAGGGTAGAAATGGACACAATACATTGTTCCTGTATTACAGCTGTGCTGGTGCTCTTATTGATCAGTCTCGTGTACTTTTTAAGCAGAAACTTGATATCACATACCTTTTAGTCTCACCCACATTTTATATTGGCTAGGCACTTCAGTGTGTCATCACAGACCACAAAACTTGGAAATCGTTTGGATGTGCTAAGTGCACTGAATAACCTTAACACCAGTATGAAAGGCCACAGAAAAACAATTCTTGTGTTACTGAATTACAGCATTTAGAAGTATAGCTAATGTTCATGACACACTAAGATATCAATCAGGAAGCACTGATGGTTTTAGCAATTGCTTCAGAGGGGACTGGGCGGTCTCTTGGTCTGGAACCCCTACAGATTTTATTTTTTTCTCCAGCTTTTGGAGTTTTTTTTTGTTTTTTCTGTCCACCCTGGCCATCGGACCTTACTCTTATTCTATGTTAATTAATGTTGACTTATGTTTATTTTTTATTGTGTCTTCTATTTTTCTATTCATTTTGTAAAGCACTTTGAGCTACATTTTTTTGTATGAATATGTGCTATATAAATAAATGTTGATTGATTGATTGATTGATTGATTGATACTTTATCATAACCGTTGCTCCTGTGTGTGCTTCTTACCTTTAATGTAACATCAGTAATAAACAAGGGCCTCGTCTCACCTGTTGAAATACGCTATATGCAATTGTTTTTTTAGCTGACCTACAATTCACAGTTTAACAAGTTGCCTTTATTACTTATGAAAGTCAGATATGTTTTGTTAAATTCTATATTTTGCGGATCCAATATAGTACAATCTGTACAACTTATTTACTAGATAAGTATAAAATGCAGCTCCTATTTTTTTCCTTACGGTAAATCATTGTCAGTTTAATTTTTTTTAAGTGTATATTAGTTTATCTTGAGTTATTATTTTACAAAATCATAAATAAGATAAAACATAATGTACACAAATAAATGCTTTTAAGAAATTCTGGTAATTTCATGCTTGTTTGAAAAATCATACAAAATATACAGATATAACAACAATACTCAAACTGAGCCAACTGCAATTTTTCAAATGGGTCTGTGAAACACCCAGTGCATGTTACACTAGCAGTCAGGTCTTCATTCATGTCAGAATTTGATTGACTTACTTTGCATTTACGCTGAGAGACCAGACATTAATTTCCAGCCTGTCCTCTATAATCTCAAAGAACATTGTGGCTCCATTACCTCATTATTGAGTGCCTAATAAAAACAATTTTTAAAGAAAAAAAAATCAATTCAATAAACTATCCTAATAGTATAACTAAAACTTAGATGTGCATGGAAATAAATGTATTATTTAATTCAGCATAGTTGATTTTTTTTCTTATAAAGCAAAATGCCATAAATACATAAAAATAAAGGTAATTTATAAAACAACATAAAATGCCATACAAAAATGTAATGCTGCACATAAAACCATTATGAAACATTAAAACAGAGATGCACTTGGGCTCATATTTTTGGAATTAGTTAATGTTATATTGTTAAAGTGGCTAAATACTAATAACTATCAAAAAAGCAGACTTGCCTTAAGTCAAATCCAGTATGCAACAGAGGAAAGGAAAACATTTATTTTCTACAGATTCTAAACCCTTGGTCTTCTGTTATGCCAACTACCTCAGCATGACCCAGAAACAGAAAAAGAATTGGAAAGGAAACATAACAGTGAATCAAAACTGTCGTCATGTTTTTTGAAAGCAATACAGCCTTGTCAACAGTTTTACCAAAAGTATGCTATGCGTAAATATTGAGTCTTCATCCTAGATTTAAACATTGGCAGGTGAATAATTGTAGAGGCTGGCACAGTGTAGTTAAAAATCCTAAATAACCTAACGGTGTGATGTGCAGTGGCATCACTGCGCTTGGTGTCACTCAATGCAGTAACCGAGGCCGGATTAATAGAGCTCCTTAACATACTTTAAAAATGCAGTTTACATTAATCAAATGTAACTCCTTACAGTTGAAAAAAGCAGCTTCATTCTCACTAGGTACCATTATTGCAATATGAGTGTAGTAATTTGCTTATATTATGAAAATCAGCACTACTGCAAAATACTTTTTATGCTGGGAAAAATATGTTATATTTTATGTACAGTATGTACAGCCAGACCATTCAAAAACTGAAAGTGGCGTCTCATCAATCCGTTAATAGTTTCCAGCACAGAGGGCATGAGGGAGTGAAGTTCGGCTGAGATATTTCTGACCTGTGAGCCAGTTCCTGGATAAGTAACTACACTGACAAAAAAACAAGAGTTCTTCTATGTAAAAACGCAGAATTTGCCCTCTTAAAGGGAATGTCAAATACAGTCTATATATCATATGCATCACTTTTAAGATTTAATATGTTTATCATATCAACAAACATTCTAATAACAGCTCAGTGAAATCAATTATTATATGCGTGAATCGTGATGTACATGGTTTGGTTGAGTTTCCCTACTTGATCAAAAATATCAGTCCCAGACATTTCGGATTAGGTATACTCAACCTGTATTATCAACTATATGATTTGCACTACCTAAAATACATCCCAGTTATTGTCCAACATAATATTTTCATTCTGCACACTTCTTATAAAGGTACCTGTTTAACAGTTGGCAATGAACGTGCAATCCTAATTTGTCTTTTAAGTTGTTCATGTTCTCTCCATTCTATTGTTGTTGTTAATCTGAGTTTAATTCAAGGTCCAATTAGTACCTTGCACACAAAACATGCTGTAAATTATGAAGCAATCAAGCATATAATAAGTAATTCTATATTTCATGTCCAATTTAAAAACAGGTTCATCACCATCCTCAATTCATCTGGAGAGGAGTGGAAATCTAGTTTTCATTCAAAGATATCCTCTTCCGTGTTTCTTAAGGGCAGCATGAATAAATTCTTAAGAAGCTTTGAACAGTTCTTGAAGTGGAAAAATATGTTTTCCAGACTCTAAATAGAATAAGTGCTTTACCATGTTATCAGATCACTTATGCCTTGAACCTACCAGAAAAGGTGTAACTAACCTTTTAGGTTCTTTTGTACATGATAGATAAGAAGAAATGCCAAAACCAACTATGCAACTGTTACCAATATGCTCTTATCTGTCTCAAGCATCCTTCTTGTTTCACCCTTGGGACCTCAATGGTAAGCTGCATGTTGACTGGGATGGCATTAACTTTCAAAACCTCTTTCAAACCAATTCACCACCAGAAGACGACTTCACATAGACATCCCTTTTTACCTTTACAGGACCACAGTTAGAAAGGAAATGAACAATGTAACATCATGGCCCACTAGAAGAAGTTAGATATACAGACAGTCTTTAGGCTTTCACTCACAAGCAATCAGAACACTATTACTTTAGAACAATCTAGATGAGAAGAGGGGATTCAGCCCAACAAATCTCATCAGTCCTATCAACTTAATTCTAAAAAAATATCACATCTAGTTTTGAAAGTCTCCAAAGTCTGTCTACCACACTACTTGGTAGCGTATTCCATGTGTCCACAGTTCTCTGTGTAAAGAAAAGCTTATTAATCTTTGTGTGAAATTTACCCATAACAAGTTTCCGACTGTGTCCCCATGTTCTTGTTGAACTCATTTTAAAATAACACTCTTGATGTACTGTACTAATTTCTATCATAATTTAAATACTTGTGATCAGTGATATCATCTCTTAATCTTCTTTTGCTTAAACTTAAAAGGGTACTGGTCTTTTAATCTTTCCTCATAATGGATTCCCTGTAACCCTTAAATTAGCCTAGTCACTCTTCTCTGGACTTTTTCTAGCGCTGCCTTTTACTTTTGTAGCTGGAGAACAAAACTGCATACAGTACTACAGATGAGGCTTCACATTATAAAGCTTGAGCCTAACCTCCTTGGACTTGTACTCTACATATTGTGCTATATAATACAATACAATACAATTCATTTTTGTATAACCCAAAATCATACAAAAAGTGCCACAATGAGCTTTAACAGGTCCTGCCTCTTGACAGCCCCCCAGCCTTGACTCTCTAAGAAGACATGGAAAAACTCCCAAAAACCCTTGTAGGTAAAAAAATGAAAGAAACCTTGGGAAAGGCAGTTCAAAGAGAGACCCCTTTCCAGGTAGGTTGGGTGTGCAGTGGGTGTCAAACAGGGGGTCAATACAATACAATACACAGAACAGAATACAAGTAATCCTCAATACAGTATAAAAATGAAAATATTACAAGTACAGAGCAAAATTTAACAGTAGATGATATCACATATGACTTGGATTTGTTTAGAATCCAGCAGACCTCAGCCATCAAGCTGCCTCCCCCAATTGGGCGTTCCACATCTGAGACTGCACTGGGCCAGCCAATCCAAAGAAAGGACCCATCTACCTGACGATTCCTGCGATCCTCCATCAGGGATGACTTTACCTTAGGCAGGCAAAACAACTTGCAGGTGGGCCGTGGCACCAAGTGCCACATTTGAGTACCAAGAAGAGAAACAGAATAGGTGAGGGTTAGTAACAAATTATATCATGTTACTTATGTTTTAGTCCTAATGACTAACAACAGAGATGCAGTCTGTACAGTTAATCAGCAGCTCAAGTCAGGATATGCTAAACTGAAGTAGTGAGTCTTCACAGCTGGGATTTGAATACTGAGACCGAAGGGGCATCTCTTATATTAGCAGGCAGACCACTCCACAGTTTAGGGGCCCTGTGACTAAAAGCTCAACCTCCCACTGTTATTTTATTAATCCTTGGAAACATAAGCAGACTGGCATCTTGAGATCTTAATGTGCCCTCTGGTTTGTAAGTCATGATAAGTTCAGACAAGTAAACCGGACCTCGGCCATTTCAGGCTTTATATGTTAAAAGGAAGATTTTGAAATCTGCTCTGAACTTAACAGGGAGCCAGTATAAGGATTTAAGAACTGGAGTTATGCGTTCATATTTTCTTGTTCTTTTAATAATTCTTGTAGCAGCATTTTGGATTAACTGGAGGCTGTATAAAGAACAATTTGAACATCCAATGAGTACCGCATTGCAGTAGTCAATCCTACTAGGAATAAATGCATGAATTAATTTCTCTGAATCCTGTTTATTTAGAAAGCACCTTGTGGGATATGGTTGGCCTTTAATCTCGGCCAATACCCCTGGCGGGAGCCCTCCCTGCAGCATGGAGGTGCCCTGAATGCCAGCAGGGAATTATGGATGTTGGAGTTTTCATCCACAGCCTTGCTGGATACCACAGGGGCCCATATAGTTCTCATCCATCCACTCCTTTAATTCACTAATACAACTAATTAAAGACAACATTAGGGAAACTTCATTTGATCTAAAAGAAAGTATAACTGGGTGTTCGTTGCATACAAATGAAAATTAACATTATGTTTCCTAATGATAGATCCCAGGAAGCATGTAAAGTGAAAAAAGTAAAGGTCCCAGTACTAAGCCCTGCAGGACACCATATCTCACTTCTGTGTATAATGATGGAGTACTGTCAGCACATTTCTGTACGTATTGGAATCGATTTGATAAATAAGAACTAAACCAAGCAAGCACAGTGCCTGTAAGCCCAACATCATTTTCTAGCCTGTGCCGTAAAATAGAATGGTCAATGGTGTCAAATGCTGTGCTTAAGTCTAACAAACTTAACATTACGTTGGTCTTCTTAATGCCTTCTGAACACTGTCTTTGAAGTTGCTAGTGTTGAGTTTCCTACAACTCCTAAATTCTTCTCATAAGGTTTACTTTCGATTTTAAGACCTCCATTTGTGCAATCAAATTTAACATTTTTACTTCCTATGTGTAATATTTTACATTTACTGACATTAAATTTCATCTGCCACAAATCTTCCAAAGCCTGTATGCTATCCAATCTGTAATGATTTAACTGATTCTAGATTATCTGCCAATCCACCTATCTTGGTATCATCTGCAAACTTAACCATCTTGTACCTTATATTGCTATCCAAATCATTTATATACATTAAAAATAGCAGCGGCCCTAGCACTGACCCCTGTGGAACACCACTCTTTACATCATTCTGATAAAGTTCCTTGCACCATCACCCCCTGCTTCCTGTGTTTGAGCCAATTCTGCACCCATCTACAAAAATCACCCTGAACTCCAACTTCTTTAAGTTTGATGCTCAACCTCTCATGTGTCACTTTATCAAATGCTTTCTGAAAGTCACGATAAATAATATCATCTGCTCAACTTTCATCATACCCTGTTTGTTGCTTCCTCATACAATTCCCTCTTCTGGACCCATGTTCACTGTTCAGTAAAACTCCTTTACTTTCCATGTGCTGCTCAATCATATCCTTTAGAATTTCTTCCATTAATTTTCCTGTGATGCACGTTAAATCTTACTGGCCTATAATTGCTTGGATCTGCCGGTCACCCTTTTTATATAAGGGGATAATATTTGCCGTTTTCATTTCCCTCGGAATTTCCATAGTGCACAGTGACTAAAAATATGCATCAAGGGTTACATATGTACTCACTAACTCACTTAAGAGCTCATGGGTAAATATTATCTTGTCCTGGAGATTTGTTTGACTTCAGCCTATTTAATCTGAGCTTTACTTCTCCCTCTACAATAACACTCAGTACCTCCTTAGTAGTCCCTTTTACCACTGGGAGGTGATCCCCTTCCTCATTTGTGAAGACCTCAGAAAAATGTATATTTAGAGCAGCAGTTATCTCACTGTCTGTAATTAATTCCCCTTTATTATTCCTGATGCACTTCACCTCCTCCTTGACTGTTCTTTTACTACTAAAATTCTGAAAGAATCTCTTTGGGTTGTCCTTCACCTTATCTGCTATGTTCTTCTCTAACTGTCTTTAGCCTCCCTAATATCCTTTTTAATGGTTGCCTTCATGTTCTCATACACCCTATGACTCACTTTCCAGTTATTAGTCTGACACGCATTAAACAGCTGTTTTTTTCTTTGCAGTTTTTTTTTTAACTCTTTATTAACCCACTGCAGAGTTTTTTAAAGTTTCCTATTAATTCCAAATTTAAGTACTGTATGTACCTGCATGTATAACATTTGTAAACCTGTTCCACTGCTCTTCGACTATCTCGACACTTAAAAGCTTATTCCAGTCCATTCTCCTCAGACATTACAACATCTGCTCAAAATTTGCTCTGCCAAAGTAAAATTTAGCAGTTTTACTCTTTGCATCCACAGTCTTTGAAAACACTGAAAATTATATTATATTATGATCTCTTGACTCTAGTCGTATACTGATCTCCCCATAGCTAAAATATTTCCCTGTAAACTTTCCTTTTTATTATTAAAAAGATTTGTGTTAAAATTATCATTCGCATTGGGCAGTCTGTAATATACTCCTAAAATAAGGCCTATTTACCTAATGCTTTTCAGGTGAAGCCACATGTAGTCACTAAGATGGGGCTCATCATCCTTTTCTGTTTTGTCGATCCTTCTTATAAAATTTGAACCCCTCTATGTTATACTCATCTCTATCTTTGTTATTTAGCTAGGTTTCCATTATTGCTATATCATAATTATGCTCTGCTACATACAACTCCTCATTTGCCTTATTTTTGATACTTCTAATGCAATGTTTAAATGTAAAAGGAGTAACACATTAAAATAGCTTGTCTTAATGCTAGAATTTACATTATTATGCATTTTTATTTTTACTCTATTGTTTGTTCCTCCATGTACAGTTCTAAACCTGGTCTGTCCTAAACTCCCTGCCCCAGCGATACCCTATTTTAAACAATCCTTAACTAACTTACTCCTACGCCTCCCCAATACACTGGCATCTCTCTTGTTCAGATGTAGCCCGTAATGCCAGAACAGGTACCATCTGTTCCAAAGGGAATGCCAGTGCTCCATAAACCAATACCTGTTTACTCTGTACCAAGAGTTGAGCCACACAATAAAACCTTCTAATCTCCTGTCTTACATGTTCTGGTGCATGGCACAGGCAGAACTTCACAGAAGACCATGTGATAAGCCAAGTTCACTGGCTGTAGATAATGCAAACAAAGAGGCAGCTGCTTGGCTTGCCATGGACATTTGGAAAAAAAATGTTAAAGAAATAAAGTTTTTATTTACCTGTTTTAGTGCCCCTACACAGATTAACATGGCAGCGGCGCAAAGTTTTACCGGTTCGAGCACCAGAATGCCTGAAGGGCTGCCTGGAGGCCTACAGGTGTTCCGAGAGCAAGCCATGTTGTTGTTTTTGTTCCTTAATCTCCAACCATTTACTTCACTGAATTTGTCCAGTAAGTGCCACAGCGCTTGTTTCAGTCCTATAAACTGCACATCCACCATCTATTTCTGATGTTACACAATTAACACAGTTTATGCCCAGTATGTGGCATATGGCTCTTTCAAAGTCAGTGTTGTTACTCTTGCAGAGTTTTGCTTTACTCATCTGAGTGATTAGTTATTCACCTTTGAAACATCTTCCCTCAGAAATTTGACTTTATACATAAGGTTCCTTTAGACTAGATTTTAATTTTGAAATCAGTAACCTCTCTTTTTTCTACTTCATTTATAATCCTACTAGAATTTTTTAGTGTAATTAATAGCAAGCATTACGGAAAAAACTTTACCTTTTACCACAAACATACTGTATTCTTGAATTATAAATTCAGATTAAGTGACATGTCACTACATTGCCAATGGTAGAACCTGAACATCAGCACACCCATTTCCAGCTTGCTTAATTCAAATTCAAGGCCACATAGAGCTGGAATCTACCGTGGATGTAATGGATTTATGATGTTATAATCTCATGATCAGTGTCTTTTCTCAGGGACGCATGCTGTTAAAACAGTGACACACATTTGATTCGCTTACACTGATCAATGTTATTTTTGATGTAATGTATTTCCTACTGACTTTATTGTCTATAGCTACTGCTGCCATCGCTCTATACAATGTATTGATTCATTTACTTTCTGCAGGCACAATTGTCTAGAGGCTGACGCAGTGGACTTAATAGTTCAAGATTGCTGGTTAATTTTTTTGACATCCTAGAAATAATCAAAACGTCCAGTTTTCAGTGGTCAGAAACAAATGCCATCCATTTTTCTATGGTGACTGTTTAAGAAAGTCTCTTTACATCATGTTTATTATGGAAAGAAGCTCTTTAAGATAATGTTTGCTATTTCTACCATGCTAAATGCTTCTAGATACTGTATATAAGGTGTTATACAAAATAATTTTATATTGATTAATGGATGGAGTCAGTATGCCAAAGCAGCCCATATTTATTACATTAGAGTATGGTCCTTGAAAACAAATCCAGCAAATCACGTGGGTGATTTTTAGCAACCACAATGAATATCACACAAAGATCATTATTAAGGTATTTTGTAAGCGATTCTATGGTTTGATCATCTGTCAAAGCTACAGTAAATTAAAACAGAATGATAAAATCAAATCTTTATCTAACTTTTAAGTATTCATAACTACAGCTGCTATAGTATAAAAGCACGTTAAGTTGCTTAGAATGAATGAAAATGTACTGTCTTGATTTGCAGACTTCAGTGCTCAGATTAACTAATTCTAAAGGAAAGGGTACAAAACACATTATTTGATTATGCAACATCAGTACTTCAATATTATGTAATAATTAGCATGGACTCATAATACTGACTGTAATTGGTCCCAGCTCTCATGTAGTGGAGCCATCCTTGTTAAAGCAGTTTAAAACCACTTTTGAATCAACTACATCAGCTCATTCAGTAAATTGCTTCAGTTAAAATATTGAAACTTAACTTTAGAAACATTAACGCTCTTCAACATCTTTTTTTAGCTTAGTTGCTTTCTGCTTTATGTGTTCATACAGTTAGAAACATTTAACTGTGAAACTCTTAGTCCATGAATACAGCTGACATGTAAATTTTTTCACTGTGCAGATTTCACTGGAGCTTAAAAGTGGTTTCATACCCTAAGAGAAAACAAAACATTTAAAAACATCACTTTCATGTGTCATAGAGAAGCTGCACTTTAATAACTGAATAGCCTTGTTTTTGTAATGTAGCTGGTGTTGAATTTAGAAGGTAATAGAGGTTTGTTTTTAGGATGACCACAAGGTGGCACCTAGAACACCAACTGTGTGCATTTTATTAATAAATAATACTACCACCTAATGATGTACCTTACTTGTACATTATTTTATATAAAAACAGTTTTAGGGATTAGTTTTAAGTGTAGTAAAAATGTGCTTCAAAATGTTCAGCTAAATGTCTTAGTGCAGGGATTCCCAGACTCAGTCCTGGGGACCCACTGTGGCTGTAGGTTTTTGTTCCAACCAGATTCATAATCAGTGACAGCAACTGATAACACTGAATAAATTTAATTAGCTGGTATTTTTTTATCCTCTTCTCTTATTCTACATTCAGAAAAGCACCGCAGCATGATTTTTACATTTATCAGACATTTAGAAATATTTCTATTTTTGCTATAGTTTTAAATGCTTAATCTCTTGTTGATTTCATTATATTTCACCATTTCTCTATGCAGTTTGCTCCCTTCATTGTGTCTTAATGATGAAAATTATTATTATAAAAAACTACTTCAGTGTCAGCCCCAATAATTAGTAAATAATGAATTAATTAAGCAATTAGAACACCTGGAAAAGTAAAAAGAAAATCAAGATGAAAATGTTAAAAAGAAAGAAAAACAATTTATTCCCATATAGTAGTACATTTTAATATTTTTTTTTTCTTTTTCCAAACTTAGTTTAATTCAGAATCTGGGAAACAGCAGTTCACTTAATTAGCCCAGACGTCCAATTTAAAACAGATGCTGGTTGGAACAAAAACCTGCAGCCACAGTGGGTCACAGTGGATTAAGATCATCTGTCTATTATAAATGACCATCATATTGTACAGTTTGGGATAGTGTGTTGCCTCCTCTACTAAATAAAGAACATTTACTTATCTTATAAATGTATTGTTCAGGGCACAAGCATGATTGTACAAGGTTGTGTGAATCCTGTAATATATCTCTACAGGGAAAGAATATCACACTGATAGCAGGAGAGGGCCTGCACTGGCCATTTTGAAAAAGCAATGGTTGCTGTTGTCAGAAAACCTTCTATGCATACTCCATGACCTGGAAGAGCAATAGGCAGGCATGCTAGTACAAGTGGCAGAGGTAAAGTCTCAGTGTAACTCTACAGTGTTCACTGAGGACATTAAACAGCAAATAGACAAGTGTAGTCCTCTACATGACACCTTATTTTAGGTCACCAGAGATTTTATCTAGCAATAAACTGTCTACTTGTATGTAATCCAGAATGTCCAGAAATGAACAAGTCATTACCCATGGTAAGACGCTATGATGTACAAGGTTAGGAACAAAGAGTAAACTTTCAAGATCCAATTCTTTTGGTAAATTGGTTTGTAGTGTCATAAACACTATATTTTTAAAGTCCATGTGATCATGAATTCCTGCTGCAGTGAAAATCTTTACTGGTGAATTGTGAGATCTGGTTTACTCTCATTTTAATTCATATCAGTTCTCCAGGAGAGACAACATTCATTAATGCAATTTTTTGCTGGGTCAGTATGAGATCCTGAAACTTAAATAGCTGAATAACAATGCCCACCAAGCTTTTCTTGTAGTGAGCATATGGCAGTCTTCACGTACATTAGGTGTTTATAATCTGTGAAGATGTGGAAGAGTAATGTTGTACCAAGCAAATACTTCCACTCCTCTAAACAAATTTAACAGCTAATGCCGCTCGCATCTCTGCATCATAATTCTGTTCACTTAGTGTGAGTATCTTATTAAACAGTGTGCCTGGATGCAGTCTTCCTGTGACAGAGACTTTCTGTGACAAAAAGCACTCACATAAACACTAGATGCATGGACCTTCAATCTGAGTTGAAGTAAGCAGTCAGGGAGTTGGTACTCTGAATCAAATGTGAAAAGAGCCTTAAGTTTATTGAAAGTGTCTTGAACTTAATTAGAACCAATATATATTTCATATGTTTTCCAAACATATCTTTTATGTGTTTTCTTTGTTTCATGAATTGAACCACA
Source organism: Polypterus senegalus (assembly GCF_016835505.1). Taxonomy (NCBI): domain Eukaryota; kingdom Metazoa; phylum Chordata; class Cladistia; order Polypteriformes; family Polypteridae; genus Polypterus; species Polypterus senegalus. Next base: position 105,108,102 of record NC_053157.1, read on the forward strand.
ATTATATTAAAAGTCTTTATGAACTGTCTGTAATGATTGTCAAATCCAACAAAATGCTACTTGCTTAACAGAATATAGAATTGGTCAGTCTTTACTCACTTGTAGTTTGGCAGAGTCCTCCTTAAACTCTGGCCCAAAAACTGTCATTTTCACAATAGAACAGCGGACTGCTGAAATGCATATTTCTCCAGTTTGAAATACAAACTTTTTTAACCAAGAAGTAACTTCTCCTTCATGTGAAATGTGCATTGTTAAATCTCATGATAAAATAAGAACTTCATCACTGTATAATAGTACAAGCATCCCACAGCATTGTAAAAAGTATAATTTATGAATAACTGGAACCTGCTAGACCATTGACAAGCTGATATGGCATAACCAGCTACTTTAAATCATCCACAGATGGGTTAAAAGCAGTTTTTCATACATCATTCTGCTTGCTGAAAATATGTGCAAAATCTGCATACATGTCTGGAATAACACGGACAGAACATCACAAAAACTGTAATATTTTTAGAAATAATTTTCTGTCTTGTGGACTACCAAGTAATTTTGTGGCTATGACATTTCAACCAAGAAAACAAAAAAAAAATCACTCATGGGTAACCATTAGGCCTTGTTCACACGGGCGTTAAGTTTTTGGATAAACGAACTTGCTCTGAACGTCCTAGACGTTTATGTTGCATTTTGTGGTGGCGATCGATTGACTTCTACACTGGCGTTCGTTTGTCTCTGTCTAACGCCAGCCTGCAGCCCAAAATGTAGTTTGTGTGTTAACCTGTGGAGGCAGTGTCAGGAACTGGATATGAAAGCCCTTGTCGTTTTATTTGAGGTGCCTCCTTTCAATATGGACCATTTTGCTATGTTAGATATTAATCTTCTTGTTTTAAAAATACTCGTATACTGGCGTAGGGAGAGAAAAATCGCCGCCGCTACTGGGTTCATCCTCTAACTGCACAACGTCGGGTTAAAGGAAGTTTTTTTGTGCTTTATGAAGAAATGCGAAAATTTTCGCGCAAGTTTTTTAATTACTGTCGGATGTCGGTTTCCACTTTTGATTGTCTGCTGCAGCTGGTGCAATGCCACATTGCCGCCGATCAACCAATATGCGACTTGGTGTTAGCCCTGAAGAAACACTACTTGTCACTTTGAGGTAAGGAAACAGTAGTCGAGTGTGCTTACACGGTGTTATGCACTGAAATGCCCCCGCCATGGATTGCCCCTAAATAATCGTTATCAAATATTATATTAGAACATAAATTAATAGGTTCATGGTTCACAAATTACATGAGACAATAAAATAAAATAAGCATATATGAAAATATATATGTTGTATATGAAAACATAAAAATATTAATATCATGGGATATATCCGGTCCTCCGAAGTGTAAAATAAGCGCAGAAAGCGAACTAGAAGCGGTTTCCTTGCGTTCGTTGGGTTTTGAGCGCCAAGAAAAGCTGCATGCAACGTTTTTGATGCCGTATAAGCGCTGCGGACAAGCGCCGTCACCAAAGCCTGTGTGAACACTCTCATTGACTCCTACGTAGAAAACACTCGCCACTTGATCCACGCTCACGGACGCCTTCTGACGCAAAAAGCGCTTCGATTTTAGCGCCCGTGTGAACTAACCCCCATAGTTATTTACAAAGGTGTTGTAAGATGATCAGTAGCACCAAACCCAAAAGGGACTCCCCTAGTTTGAATTTTGACTTTCTCAAGAGTCAAGTACGGCTTGGATATTCATTTGATTCTGGCTGGTGTCACAAATGTGCACATGGGAGGCAGCTAAAGGGCTTGAGTAAGGGCAGTTCCGAGTCATACCAGGAAGTGGCAGAGTGCACTGACTCTTTTTCTGCGTTTCCTGCAGACCATTCACGGGAGATTCTACCTGGCCCTCTTGACATCACTTCCGGGACAGAGCCTATGGAAGAAGACCTTGCCGGCTCCGGCCCCTGTGATGTCACGTCCGGGCACGAACCTATGCCTGAAGACCTTTATGAGCCCAACCCCTTCTACCTCACTTCCTGTCTTCCCCTTTAAAAGTCTCCACCTTTTCCCTATTTCCTCAGTTCTGTTTTGGACTCGATTTTGTGCACAGCAGTGCTATCATTTAAAACTTCAATTTGCAGCCAGGAAACCAAATATATGGGTGGCTGCCCCAAACCTTGCTATGGCTCTTTGTGGCTTTTGTGACACGGGTTATTGGAAGAATATGACTTCAAGACAACTATGAATCCTAAGATCCTCAGTATAGGTTGAGCATTTTCATTTTCCCTGTAGTTTAGACAAATGACCTGACTCCCACAGTAAAATCAGAGCCCTTCTCGAGTATGTTTCCCTTCCACTCATTTACGCCAATGACAGATTTGCCAAACTTCATTGGTGTTTCAGGATCTTTTCTCTTGGCTTGCAGTTTAGGAACTTTTGCTCTAATTGTCTGTTATTCTCGTTTTCTTTTTTTTTTTAAAGCCACAATAATAACTTTTCTGAGTGTCTCCCTCACATTCACCTTTCAACTTCTCAGACTGTCCATTTTTAAATGTAGAGACAGCGATGGATTTGGTTAGCAGTGGTACGTCTGAAGGCGGAACTTCGGGTGTGACAAAAGGACTGTGTATGAATCTATGTAAACAATACAGTTTACAAATGTGAAAGAAGAAAGTTTAAAATATTTTCCAAGAAAATGGATTATTACTATACTTCAACCTATCTCCAATGTGTTAAGACAAGAAGTAAAATGCACTTACCTGCAGGGTCACCACAACCTCACCCTTGGACAATTTGTACACATTTAAAATGTTTTATCACCATATAAGGGTGGGAGGTAGTGGCTGCTATCCAGGTGAGCCTTATTTCAGTTGTGGTATATTCATTTATATCTCATTTAATCCATTCTTAAAAAAGTACAGTAATTGGAGTTAGTTGCAAGTTTAAAGGTTGTTCATTTCCCAAATTTGCAAGAACAGTGTTTAGATAGAATTATGGACTTTGCCAGATATATGGTTCAGTTTGTGATCGAAATGCAATTTTTTTGCTGTTAATCTAGACAATGTTACAAAAGCCTTGTAGCTGGAAGTAAATGAACTCCAATGCAACAGTGAACTTAAGTTGGTCAGTTTTTTTGCTTGATGTCCATAGAATTTACTTACTCAGGTTATGTTGCATTATTAATTGGTAGCATATACAGTTGCAATCAGGTCATTTCACAATGAAAATGACTAAAATGAAAATATTAACTAGTACAATAGAAGTATTTGCCATAATATTCCTCTTGTGACATCCAGCATCTCAGTTGATATGAACAGTATATGCAGAAACAAGGCACTTCATGCTCATGACTAGAGACATAGTGAAAGCATTATTCTTTAATAGTAGTATGGAAGTTTGAGAAGTGCTCTAAGTGAAACAGACATTTCATTGCATACAAATTTGTAAAAATGACACTAAAATTAGGTTTGCTGGTGATTTTGTAAATTGTGAAATGTAAAACTCACCAAGCAATTTTTTGAGGTTTAAAAAGTTTTTTTTCTGGAACAAAATAAGAAAAATATTTCCTAAAGCCGCATTTCCACATTTCAAGTTTCTGTGTATTGTTTTGGCAGGCGCTTAATGCATAAAATCTGTACCACACTGGTAAAATCACTTCTACATATGACTTTCATTCACATCATCAAGGAGAACTGCATTATATTTTTCAAAAACAGGACCTGTACTCCATCCATCCATTCATTATTCAACCCGCTATATCCTAACTACAGGGTCACGGGGGTCTGCTGGAGCCAATCCCAGCCAACATAGTGGCAGGAAGGCAGGAAATAATTAGGATATAATCTACTTGTGTGCATCTTCTTCCACTCTATGTTCATCCCTCTTCTTAAAATACTTATTCACTACGGCCATGCCCATCCTTTTTGCAAAATCCACTATCATCTGACCTTCTTCATTCCTCTCCTTGACACCATACCTATACATCACCTCCTCATCTCCCCTGTTCCCTTAATCAACATGTCCATTGACATCTGCTTCAAGCACCACTTTCTGTCCCTTGAGTACACTGTCCATAGCTTCATCCAACTCACTCCAGAAATTTTCTTTCTCATCCATCGCATACCCAACTTGTGGGACATATGCACTAACAACACTCATCATCACAACTCCAATTTCCAGCTTCATAATCATTACTCTCTCTGACACTCTTTTCACTTCCAAAACACTCTTGACATACTGTTCCTTCTGAATAACCCCATTTCTCCTCCCATCCACACCATTATAGAACAATTTGAATCCACCTCCGATCCACCTAGCATTACTTCCCTTCCATTTAATCTCTTGTACGCACAATATACTGTATCAACCTTCCTTCTCTCCATCATATCTGCTAACTCTTTCCCCTTACCAGTCATACTGTCAACATTCAAAGTTCCTACCCTCAGTTCCACTCTCTTTACCTTCTTCCTCTTCTCCTTCTCCCTCCAGTTACGTCTCCCCTCCCTTCTTCTTCTCCTTCTTTGGCCAACAATAGCCCAATTTCCACTAGTACCCTGTTGGCTAACAGTACTGCTGGCGGTTGTTGTTAACCCAGGACTTGACCAATCCCAGATGGAAATCTTTATTGTTGTCAGCATATTCATCTGGCAAAATATAATACCGAATGCCCTTCCTGATGCAACCCTCCCCATTTATCCAGGCATGAAGAAACACACTGGTTTGTGCATCCCCTGTGGCTGAGTTGTTATTTACAATTTGGCCCATTATCAAAAAGGTTATTCCATCACTGGACTAAGGCTCTGTCATTCCAGTGCAAGATTTCTAATAGTGTTTTGAAATTAATTCTATATTTAAGTGTTTACTGATTCCTTTTGTGATGGAGGACATGGTTGGGCTTGCATATCAGCCAGGAATGCTTATGGTACTTTTCCCAGGTGGGGAGCCCACATAACTGAAGGACAGTGGACAATCGCCTGCTAGGGTAATATGATCTTGTAGCATGCTGTTTGGCAGAAAACTCAAATGGATTCATGCAGGGCTGAATGGGAAGTGCAGCTTAAGTGAGCAGTCCTTTTGGGAACCTGTGGAGGTGTGGAGACTTTGTGAAGCAACTGTCCTGTCTTCACCTTATCTGTCTGACCTGGAAGTCTGTCTGAGATGCCCCAGAAGTGTGTCAGGCTCCAGTTTTTAAATTAAGCTTCTACTTCTCAGCTAGGTGAGTTGGACTTCGAAGCAAGGATGAGCAACACTCACCTTGAGTGGAGGACAAGAAGACAGAGGAAAAGATTATTGTGTTTATGGTGCTGGAAGTATCTTCTGGAGTGCCTTGGAGCACATGGAGAAGGTGTTAGGCTAATTAAAAGTCTTTTGGACTGACAGCTGTTTGCTTAGTAGTTGTGTTCTGGGTTTAGGATGGAGGATGCCCCTTAAGGCCACTCTTTATTTTATGTTCTGCAGACTACACAAATGACTCCATCTGATTATAGAGTTTGCCTTCCCCAACCCCACATCCACAGACATTGAACCTCTGCACTGGCTATGCAACCCAAAAGGATCTGGATCTCTACACTGGGAAACCCACCTGTGACCCTTGTACTGACCACACGAGAGCAATTCCATTTCTGCAGTTTGTCACAGAACTAGGTAGGCACAGCAGCATGTAAAATTAGCCACATGTGCCAGGGAATCAAAGTAAATTAAACAGAGGTTAGGTTAGACTCGACTCTTTAAGGTTCACTACAGAGCTCACATCCAACGGTATAGGCATATGGACTGTTAATCTGACCACTAATGATTGATTTGAATTTAAAAGATCAATTTTGTTCTTGTTTACATAAATATTATATTTAACTTTATAACTATTTTAAGAAATTACAAAATACAATCAATACTATGTTATTCTCACATATTTGTTTTTTGTGTGATGCATATTTAAAACAAACAGGCAGTTTAACTTTAACATGTGTTACATTGAATTCAAAATCTATTAAAGAATACTCAACAGTTATGAATTGTCAGACTGTGTTAAAGGTTGAGCTGCAGTGGTTGTTCACAGTAAAAGAGACTATACCTTTTCAGTTTTAATTACAATAATGGCAGGCAAATAATCATTTCAACAACTGACATTTTACTAATAGTAAACTCTAAATTAAATTCATTAGCAGAAAAGAATAAAGTTATAAAAGAGGCAAATTAAAGAATACTAGAAATGCATATACATGAATTCTGGAACACAGAATTACTTAGTTTCATTATGTACATCCAAAACTATTTTTTTACACATTGAGAACCTAAAGTCAATTGGAGATCAAAGGTCATATTTTATCCAAATGGGACAATAATTTGGCTAATGTGGCTATAAAATCTTCAAAAGAGTAAACACCACTTCCATTTGCTGCCAAGAAATAAAAAGAAACATGCTATATAATCAAATCTGCAACCTTGCCACTGAGAAAGCATACCTGGGGTCGCCCTCATTCATAAGCATTATAGAATTATAGAAAGATTTTTCAGAGATATCATAATAGAAACATACATTTCCAAAAATAACCCCAAAGATTCATTGTACCCTCAAAAATAATTTAAGGCCAAACATGCACATGATGATATTACATATGCCTTAAAACATTAATAATTAATTCCAGTGATCTATAAAGACATACAACTAGTCTAACCGTTTTAGCTGAGTGGTAGAAGATGTTCAACAGCTGTGTTCTTGGGAAGAAGACCCCAAGACTAAAACAGTACTTGTAAGATTCCTGGAAAAAATAATTATGAATTAATTACTGATGCAAATATAATTTCTTTATACCACATGCTTCAATTTTGTACATGTTCATAGCAAACTCTTATGAAGAACAACACTGAAAAACACCAACACATACAAAGTGACAGCTAATGTATCCATAACAAAAATTCTTTAAAAAATTTTACAGCTATGTGAAGAACTGTTTCTAGCAGATTCCTTAGAAAAAGGCCAACCAAACATTCATTACTGGTACTATTATTTTGTCCCTACCAAACAAATTAAAAACAAATTAAAAATATACGAATGGTATAACATTCAGGAGTACTCTGGACTTAGTTAACCAATTTGAAAACTGAAGCATTTTACATTTTTTAGTTACTCTATCAAAGAGTCAGTGATCATATTATTGTTCATTGCATATTTCTGTAACAGTGAGTTACATACAAAAATAATAGATATAATACAATTACATACGTTCCTAGACTACATAAAATCAAAGTTTTGTAAGAGTATTTTACAAAATCATATATTTAAAAATAGACCCAAACTGGCTTGTGATGGATCAACAGCTTTTAGAGACTGCAGAGTGCAATTCAAGTGGAGATTGTCTGATAAATTCTTGTGTCAGAAAAAATATTGAATCTTTTTAATGCGATGATGACACAGTTGGGATGTTTTCAGTTTAACGTGTAAACTAAGTACTTTCTTCACTGTACGTGTTTATAGAGTGGTGATTGCATATTTCCTCTTCTCTTATATTTATTTCTAGATAAATAACCATTTCCATTTTACTTTTAGAGTTGCCTGACCTCTATCAGCAGAAGCGGCACATGTCTGTATTTCACTAACCTGTATTACAGAAACATATCCCTAATGTAAGTACAAGATAGACCTGATGATGGCAGCAAGAAGGCCAGGGTCTTTGCAAGTTAAAGTTGGTGGGAGATGCAGGGAAAGAACAAAATGTCACAACCTATCATGCTATGAAAGCGATCTCACAAAAATGGAAATAGAAGTTGGAATCAAAACATATGAACAGCCAATGAAACTTATTAAGTCTTGGAAAAAACAATGGAACAACCAATCAAACATTGCTGTATATGAGACAGCCAATCAGAGTACGACTTTGGGGAAAAAAGGGGAACAGACTGGTGTGACAAAATGGCACAAAGATCAGTCTGGAGGAGAAAATTAGCAACTACTTTCCAATCTATAGCATCAAAATTAAACAAAACACTTTTGGGGAAACTCTCTAAATTCTGAAAACAAAAGTACTTGCAAAGTCAGGTTCCTCATATTTTAGCAGCTCCTTACCATATGTGTAATTATAAAAGCTATTTTTAATTTTCCCTTTATCAAACAACCTGAACTGGAAGCCAAAGATTAGTTTGCATAGTGTTAATAATTGGATAGTAATTGTTAATTAAGTTACCTGCTCTTACATACTTTACTCTGCAGGGCTGCCTCTGAATCACTCACATTTTCTGATTTCAATTTAATCAATTGCTGGGGATTTCAGAGTTGTTGCAAAAGAGTAGACAGTTTGAAAGAACTGTACTAAAGATGAAAAGAAAATTAGACTAGATTCCAGACTAGACTTTGCCAAAAAACATTTTTCATTAGTAATGGTACAAAGTTCATATATTGTGTACGGCCATCTTTTATAAGCTGGATGCTATGATGCCACAGATCATATGACAAGTGTGCCATGGCTAGGAACCATGTAGCATCAAGCTCCAAGATAAAAGTTCCCATTGTCTGATGTAAGTGAAATAACAATACAAACAATAAATAATAGGTTAAACAAAGTCAGAGTATTACTTGTACCATCCTGACATATCACTTATTTTTCTACAGATAATATAAACTAGTACCAAGGTTACAGGGTTAGTGCTCTACGCATTTACATGGAAGATCTAACAAGAAAATGAAACAATTACCAAATAACATGAATCCCAAACCCCTTTTCCACAACTTGCTTAATCCAGAATGCTGTCACTGGTAGCAAGGCAAGTAGCCACAAAGCAAAAAAAAAAAAATATCTTGGATGGGACACCAGTCAATCAAACGGCACATCCCTTCACACAGTGCTAATATGGAATTGCTAATAAGACTTCTGTTATTTTGTTTTATTTTACTTGTTTATTGGTACACCAATAGTTGTGAAATGTTCTACAATTCTACAGTGCATAATAACATAATATACTGATATTATTTTATAGAGTGTCTCTGATGTGCATGTGTTGGGCTAAGGTAGGAGTGATTGGTAGATTTCACTTCTTTTTTCACTTTTTTCTTAGAAGTGTTGGAACCTAACCGAAGTGAAAGACAAGGGATGACTGCATACAGTGTTAAAAATGATTATTAAAACTACACAAGTGATATCTAATATTAAAAAAATGTTTATACAGAATTCATATGCATTTGGAATGACATATATTTCCAACAAATTTCTATTAAAGTTAAACATTAAATAAAACAATACCTTATTAATTTATTCTTTGATATAGACTGCACTGAACTGTGCAGCTCACTAGAATACTATTACCATTTTCCAACAATTGTACTATTCTGAAACATCATGTTTCTTACAATTTCTATAATAATCTTTCTATTTCTTTAATATTTAAATGCTTGTATACTTTATATTATGTTATTGTCTAGAAGCATAACATTTTTTAATTTACTTTTTTCAGTTTTCATTTTCTGTATTCTTTAATTTAAACCAATTACATTACCAATTCTCCATAAGAAATCAGAACTCTCTCTCTTTCACTGTTTTTGTATTAGTACACATGTCTAATTTGCTCCTGCAAAATTATTTATAATTTGTAATAATTTGGCTGGAAATTTATAGTTGTCACACCAGTTCATAAGTATGTGATTAGTATACTAAAAAAAATATGATATCTCTGTTATCTATTCCTTGGATGGCTTAATTACTGTATAAAATACTAGGGGTCTTTGCCCCCTGTTTGCTTCGCTTGCCAACCAAGACTTTTGCATTTTAGTACTTTCATTATCTCTAATCTGCTCTGTATGTGTTTTGTGCCAACATTTTTTAATTCTTTGTGACATTCTACTTTGTCATCTACTCTTTGTCTTTTATTTCCAGCCCCGGGCATGGTTAAATCTCTTGGTACAAAGTCTCGTCTCTCGGGACATGAAAGTATCTCTCTGAAAACGTCTCGTCTTGTCCCAGAATTTTTTATTATAATAGAGAGATATATATACAAACCTGGAAGTGCTTGTGCTTCCAACGAGCCATGATGTGCCACTGGAAGTACTACAAAGTCCAGCATAAAAGGTGCCCACTTCCATACTTCATGTGAGTCAGATTCAGGTGAAAGAGGACAAAACTCATTGGAGGAGAGAAGGAGAGAAAGAAGAGATGGAGCACTTAAAATCTGTGTATTGGCTTTGCATTGTTATAATTTTGAGCTGAGTGAATTTAAAGTACTTTCTTTGGAACCGAAGTTGTCTGGGGTTGTATGTATCTGGGATTTGGGGACTCGGTGGTGCTCCTTTGTGTTCACTATATATACCAGGGGTGGTGGTATAATTGCAGTCAGTAGAGCCCTTCTGCTGTCCCTTATGCACATGCGCATGACAATAGACAAATAGGTAGATAGATCTGTGTTCATTTAGGCAGTCAGTATGATGTTGTTATGGTCTGTGACTGTGGTTGTTTCTTTGACTGTTTCTGCAGTGTTTGTCTGCTAATGTCAGAATTATAAAAGTATATGACAGTGAATACATTATTCATATGATTAGTGATGTTTTGAAATATCAGTATCATTTGGAAATGTAAACATTATAATTATGTGCTGAAGCAAAGTTGGATATGTTATTCTGCTGAACATAATTTTGTATATGATGTGACTAAGCAAAAAACAACATGCACTAAGTTTTTGTTGAAGAATGCTGAAAAACATTATGAAAATATAGTGATCATCTGAAGCAATGAGAGACAAGACAACAAGTTGTAGTCTTCTTTTCACAAAGGCGTTTGAAAGGGATGTTTTACTTCTTATTAACTGTGTGGTATTTGTTAAAAGATCTGAATTCTACAGGGAGATGGTGTACCCTGCTGGATATAGTTGGCTTTATGTTGGGTTTGGGGACTGTTTACGAACACCCCCTTGAAATCACAATTTGCAGTATATACTGGATTTTATGTACATTTCAAAGCAATAGATTAATTAAATTAAAAATTTCATATATTCCTGACCATTTTTTATTTAGAGAATGGAAAGTAGTCTCTCTACTATATCTAGAGTCAGGCCCATATTTTAATTGGTCATAAACATTGTATTCATGTGTCTGCTTTCCCTTGAGTAGGTGATACTCCCCGTAGTTGGCCACTATTAAGAACAGCAGATTAGTCACAATAAACTGGTAGAACACCCCTAGTAACATGTCACACACATATTAAAGAACCTGATCTCACATAAAAAGAAATGATTGCACCAGCTCTATGATGTCCACCCAATCCAGTTTAATATTCAGATATACTGTCAGGTATTGGATTGCAGTGTCTCCACCTCTTTCCCAATGACTGTGACTGATGTCTGCTTTAATGCTGGCAAACCTGGAAGTTCAACAACAACTTGTTAATGTTTGTAATATTCAATTCCATATGATACTCCCTGCACCACATAACAAAGATCTTTACCAAAATTATGTACTGCTCTCAATTGTTGAAACAAAGAGGCAGTGGTGTTTTTGTCATGAAAATTTTAGGGAGGCTACACATGCAAGGGAGAGACATTGTCAGCCAGGGTAGAGCCACCCTTAGAAGCTGTGCATAGGGTGCGTGTATCTGTGTGTGAGAGACTGTGTGAGGAAGAAACATGATCAAGTGCATAAAGACCAGAACTAAAATCATTCCTCTATTAAATCATTTGGCTTGTATAATGGCCACTGTATTCTTGGGAAAGGTCCTGATTTGTATCTATTAAGCTCATGGAATTAGTAAAAGAGAGGACATATACTTTTGTACTCTGACCACACATATGACATGTGAAGGGAACAAACAGCATGTGTGGCTGCTAGACCCAGAAGAAAAAAGATGTGTGGCATCAAAGGTGCTGTTGGTCTTGTCTGTTACGGGAGAAGCATGTCTGAGGTGGAACTCTGGTAGCAGCAGTGTTATTTTTTCTCCAATTTTTAGTATCCTGAGGCATCCTGTATCTACTCAACCCAAGGGGGCTCAATTATAGTATATGCAAGAATATATATGTACGAGTTGCAGGAAAAGGGCTCAGATACCAGATGGTACCATAATTATACATTCTGTTTCCTTCTTGGCCACTTTTTGTTTATGTTTAATTACAATTATATGCATATATGTACAGTATGTATGTGTAATTTTTTTTATAGGGGACTGTTTAACATCATACCCTTGGTTTATTGTATCAGGGCTTATTATCAAACTGTTTTGCTTATCTAGGGCTATTGTTTAACATCATTCCCTGGGTTTACTCTCTCAAGACTGTTTAAGATTATATTTTAATTTTATAGTATTTGGACTGTACTGTCAATAGATATCTGTTTTAATCCTTATACACCGCTGCTGGGGGGCTTGTTGTGTTTTCAATGTGCCCAAGAAGGTATCAGAGCTAATCAGTGAAATTACCAGAATAGATCAAGGACATGCCAGGTGTCCAAATGAGGCACTTTTTACGACAAGACAGGCTCTGTATACAGAACTCCATCTCTTGACAACTAAAGAAACATAATAACTCATTTTTAAATCAAGACATCATTACTATGAACACAGAGAGAAGGCTAATAATATCTTATCTCAACAAATCCACAAGCAGGAAGTTTGCAATGCAGTCCAAGCAATCACCAACACAGACGGAAGCAAAATCATTAACCATAAAAATATAATGCACACATATAGGTACTACTATAAGTCCTTATATTTTACTCAGTTTGAAGAAGACAAGGCACAACCACATCATACCACAGATACCACAGATACCAAAACTAGATACCCTCAGTGCAGATGAACTGGATTCCAGGAATCTCTGGCACTCTCAGAATTACTAGATGCCATAAACTCACTTCAGAGTGGGGAAGCAGCAGGCCCTAATGGCTACAGAATTTTACAAAAATTCTCAATTATGTTAGCCTCCCTTTTATTAGCATTTACAGAAGCTAGAGATAATAAAATTCTGCCTCAAACTTTTCGCCAAGCATTAATTACCATCTTTCCTAACCAAAATAAGGACTTATTACAGTGTGCATCATACAGACCAATCTCACTTATGAATAATGATGTTAAGATACTATCCAAAGTCCTAACTAAAAGGAGAGAGAAAGTGCTTCCTTCGGGAATATCACAAGACCAAAACGGATTTATTAAAGGCCGACACTTAGCTTCCAATCTTCAATGCCTGTTTAATGTAATTGGACATTGGAGAAATTTGGGTTTTGTCTGAACATTTGTGCATGGATCAAACTACTATATACCAGTCCAGAAGCTTCAGTTTGTATTAACAACATTAATTCAGACTACTTTAAACTAAAACGTGGTACTAGACAAGGATGCCCCTGTCACCACTGCTATTTTCAATTGCTATTAAGCCTCTAGCAGTTCACTTTTGAAATGCTTATGAGATAAAGGGATTATCAGAGAAGGACTTGAACAGAAAGCTTCACTGTATGCAGATATACTATATATATATCACATCCACAAAATTCTGTGCCTGCAGTCCTAATAGCACTAACAGAATTTCAAAAGATTTTTGGTCTGAGACTTAATTTGAATAAAAGTGTACTTTCAAGCACACAATATTAGATTGGACACCTTTATCATCGTAGATCAGTTTAAATACCTAGGGATAAACATCACGAGTAAACATAAATCTCTTTATCAACAAAATTTTGCTGTCTGCATGGAAAAACTTAACAAGCCTTGCATTGATGACCCTTCATCTCACTTTAGCTGGAAGAATTAACACTATCAAGATGAATAACTTCCTAAGCGTCTTTTCCTATTTCAAAACACATCAATATACATCAATAGATCATTTTTTAAGAAGTTAGATTCAATCATAACCTCATTTATTTGGAATTCAAAACACCCACGTATTAAAAGGGTAACCCTACAAAGACCCAAGACAGAAAGTGGCACGATACTGCCTAACTTTCAGTTTTATTACTGGGTGGCAGATATGCAAGCTATAAAATCCTGGACATTGACACAATGATAAACATACACAGGCTTGGTCCACAATAGAAATAAAATCCTGCAGCACTTCTTTATATTACTTGCTTTGTATCTCAGCAAATACAAGTTATCGTCAATATACCAACAACCTAATTGTGCTTTATTCACTCAGAATATGGAACCAATGTAGGAAGTACTTCAAGATAGAGAAGCTTTTATCTGTGGCACATCTGCACGATAACCACCTTTTTCCACCATCTCAAATGTATACAGTTTTTAATGATTGGAAAATGTTCAGGATTAACTCACTTAGAGATCTGTACATAGACAACGTCTTCACATCCTATGAACAATTACACTCCAAATTTAATTTTCCAGCAACACATTTCTTTTGCTACCACCAAATTAGAAACTTGCCTAATTTTCCTCACCTCCCACCTATTTCTATTCCAGAAAAAATATTGATCAGTCTTGAGAACTCAGACAGCATTTCTGCAATATATAAAAACCTTTTAAAGTCCCTCCCTTTCAAAGATCCCAGAGTACAGTGGGAAAAGGATCTCTTACTCAACTTTTCAGAAAAGGATAGACATGCACAGAATTCACTCTAGCTCCATATGCACAAAGCATACAGTTATTCAACTTAATATCATCTGTTGAGCACATCTGCCTTGTTTCAAAATTGTCCCAAATATTTCCAGGGAAAGATCCAACCTGCAGACATTGCAATCAAGTTCCAGCATCATTGGGTCATATGTTTTGGGTGTGCACCAAATTAACATTTTGGACCAAAATCTATAAATGCCTTTCAGACAGCCTTGGTGTCACAGTCTCTCCTAATCCATTAACAGTGTTTGGTGTACTTCCAGATGGGCTTGAGGTGGAGTAGGACAAATAAACTGTAATTGCCTTTACTTCATTATTGGCACATAGACTTATCTTGCTCAACTGGAAGAATCCTAACCCACCTCGTTTAAGTTGGTGGGTAAATGTTATGTATTATTTGATCAGTGCAAAACTTTTTTAAAACCTGGAAGGATCTAATCAATAACATTTTAGAATAAGCATTTAAATTGAGGAAGTGGATTCTCTTCCCTTATTTATTTAAATTATTTTTATTTATTTATGTATGTATTTAATTATATTTCATACTATTAAAGTTTAACTCTGGTGGCCTAGCTCTCTTTCTCATGGGTGGGGGTTGATTTGATGTGAACTTAGTTTTGTAAAATTTTACTTGTTGTATGGTATATTATTTTCTTTTAATAAATTCAATAAAATGCTTAAAAAAGCTGTGTGAGATCAGTCATGTTGGGGATTGAGAGAGAAGCATAGTGTTTAATAATGTATTGTGATGATTAAATGTCAGTTGAATAATATCTTAAAAAGCACAAAAAATAAACACCTATCAACATATTGTCATACGGTACAACCACCAAAGGACAGTATTAAAAAATATCTTAACATGAAATTTTCAAAAGCAAAAATGCAAATAGATATTCATAAATTTCTATTTTTTGTTTAATGATGTATCCAACATGGGGTGCAGGCTCCCATGGCATGTGTTCCTTTAAGATTGTAGTCATACTTGAGACAATATACTCTCTCTCAGTAACCAAGAAGTAAATATTAAGACAAGGAAATTATGCTATAAAAGAAAAGATATATTTAACTTGCTTTAAAAAGCTGAATTTTCTCCTAATAACAAAACAACTACGGATGCTTTTAGGATAGTACAATTGGCTTAGTGTTTTACTGGGATATTTCATAATAGCATGTCCATTTTTAGAGTAGTCTGAGGCATTGTCCTAGGCACAGTGAGCAGGTGATCTGTCTTTAAGATTGAGATATGCAGCTATTCATACCAATAGAAAAGTCTCTTTGTTCGAAACTCACAACCAAAGAAGAACACCTGAGATTACATCATCTTGCATGAAGACACTGACTTACCAGCTATTAACAGACCATTGGCGACTCAGGTCCTCATTTATAAAGCTCGTGTACACATAAAAAAGGCAACTTCCCATGCAAATGTTGGGATGTATAAAAGAAAACTTGACAGGAGAACATGCATATATTACTGGTAGCTATGGCCCATGCATTCCCAGCATTTTGGAGAAAACTGGAAATGTCGAAACCCTATGTAAAGCAGGAAAAAGTAGTCAAACCAACTAAATGACAACTCGTGTGCATAATAATTCATATCACAGTTATTAGAATGTGCATTGATGTGACAAACATACTACACCTCAAAAATGATGAATATGATTGCACAGACTCCATTTTAGTTCCTTTAAGAGGACCAATGCTGTGTATTTGCACTTGAGAACTTTGTTGATTTTCATCAGTTTATATTGGCTTGTCAGTCTAGTCACTTCTCAGGGTTGGCAATATCACTGACAAGTTTCACTCCTTCATGTCCACTGTCCTGGAAACCATTAATTTATTGGCAAGGCGCTACACAGCTTTTCAAATTGGTGCTCATACATAAAACATTACATGTTTTTGCTAACATAAAAATGCAATGCATCACTTTATGGGGTGTGCAAATTTTCCTCATGTCTCTGTCAGTAGTGCTCCGGATTCCTTACACACCCCAATGAAGTGCAGGTTAATTTGCAACTCTAAATTGGCCCAGTAAGTGTTGATAAACCCTGGTTAATAAGACTGGCATATTTAGGCTGGTAGGTTTGATCCTCCCTTGAACACAACTCTCCTCAAAGAGAAGTATCAGTGATTAAAACTTGAAATTAAAGAGTGGCAATGTAAAGCTGAAAAAATGCTCGAGGCAAGTACAGAGGTAAGTTTATTACTCATTCAAGGAATGTGCCTATTTAATTTATATTAAATATTGCTTAGGAATGTTTTAATCTCTTAGACATAACAAAAATGCATTATCTGCTATACAGACCCACAATTCCATCATTTCCAAGATGTCATGTCTAACTCACTTAATCCAGACCAGGGTCATGGGGGGCTGGAGCATATTCCAGCTAGCACTGGGCAAAAGACAGATTCATCTATTACAGGATGAAAACACAGACCCACTCACCAAACACACACTAGGGCCAATCAGTTGTCACAAATTCACCTAACATGCATATCTTTGGACAGTGGGAGGAAACCCACACAGACACAAGGAGAACATGCAAACTTTATGCAGAGAGAACCCAGGACATGAAGCCTGGGCTCCTTACTGTAGGGCAGCAGTACCCCTGCGCTACTGTGCTGCTCCTATTCTAAGATATTTATAACTGATTCCAGTTATGTATGTTTCAAATAAAGGTGGGCAATGCTCATCAAAGTGTAACATGATGTGTGAGAGTTAACAAGTCTATACTGGCCTCCTCTGGCAGTAGTGCAGCTACCTGAAAATGAAAAATGTTATTAGTGATAAAGTCATCTTGGGTATTAAGTACTACATGCACTACAACATTTTTCTTCTACAAATTAATTTAAAAACAAGCTTTACTCTGTTTGGATCAATAATTGTGGATGTCCATGTTAGAAATGGAGACCTCTCCACACTGATATAACTAAAATGTTTAGAAAAACTGACAATAGCTACAAAAATTGTAGGAAACACATACTTGAAATGGGAAATAAAGAAATTTCTGCCTGGTTTACCATATTTAAAAACCAAGCAATCAAATGCATTCAGTCACACAAAGTCATCTGACAAAAACAACACTCAAAATAGGGAACCAGATGCCATCTCTTACCCTGATTCCATTCAGGGTAGAATAAATAAAATTTAAATAGCATTGTGAGGTACATTATTCAGATGTTTAACCAGCTCAGTGCATAATATGCCTCAGGGTTCTAAATGTTAAATGGGCTCTATTTTTGAGTTTCCTCAGTATTATAAATTTTTATAGTGGTGTTGCTTTCCATAACAGTAATAATCTGGTCATAACTGTTTTCTCCATCTACCATTTTTTAGTCTAACAAATCTCTTGAAAGTGGATTAGAAAGCCCTCTTGCTCTTCATACTATCTAGGAATCTAGTAGTCACAGCAAACATCTCTTAAACAAACTTCATTTTAATTAGCAAGAAGAACAGAAGTCTTTCAAAGTAACAGTTAAGAAGGGCCCGCCATCTAAAGTTCCATCATGTTTAATTCAAGATTGAAAGAAGTAATATTGAGGTGATCTGGTTACATTAGAATTTATATTCATGCTTGACTTCAGTAAAAGTATGCATCTTTAAATAGAAAGGTAATAAAAAAGTGACAGTACAAGAACACAAAATATGTTCAATATCCAGTGCAATAACAGCAATAAAACATAAATGGCTGCCCGCTATAATGCATAAAATGAACATTATTCATTAACCAGTAATGGTGCTGTTGTGAAGTGAAATTTTGCATAAAAGTTTATAAATATTTTGTATGTCTTTATTTGTAACATAGACAAAGCAATGTAATATTAGTGTTACATTATTGATAATAACAGCAATGGTTTGATGGTTTAAGAACCCCTTTCCCCCTTTTAGGAATGAGTCTCTTTGCAATTCTACGACAGGGATGGGGGAAGTGCCTCAAACAAGTCTGACAAATATTTCTCTGCTGAAGTCTCTCAGTCAACCCTCAAAGGAAAGCCAGACTACCTAACTGCCAAGCATTAGCTTAACACATGGTTTGGAGGGCAGGTGTGAAGGTATTCTGTCCCTCTATTGGTCTGAAGTATGGCTGATTGGAACTGGCTTCTGTCAAAAGCCTTTAAGTACCATGACACCCTATTGGCTCTAGGGGTTGGACAGGAAACCTATAAATTTGTTTGCTTTACCCAGCTCTCTCTCACTCTTACCAAACTGATGAGACAATCTCACACCATGAGCTGAAAAGGACAACACAATGATGAGCACAGTTCGACAGCCATATTGAGACAGGCCTGAGGCCTGTTCTGAAGAAAACTGACCACAAATGATGCCTTAACTAGAGAAATTTTAAGTAACTAACAAGTTTGTGTGGCGCCTGAAACTACAAATCACCATTTTATCAGATTGTATGGTTGCCAATATTCAAATGTACTTTGCGTATTGTTATTATTTATGAATATTATCAATAATACATTATTTAAAGTGTAACTTAACTCCTGCTTGTCTTTTACTACACCTAATTGCCTGAGATTATAAATGTAGATGGGAAGATGGGGAGAAGTTAGATGGTACAATACTTTATAAACAGTGGTAAGTCTGTGAGATTTGAGTCATTCTGACAAAAGCTACATAATAATACAAAAGGGGAAAGTAGAGTAAAATATTACTCTACCAAAATAAAACCGGTGCACTGTACGGTAATGTGCAATGAATATACTTGATTTGAGCGTTCATAGTTTTCATACTCTTTCTTTGTACGTTTAGCATTCGTTCGCTCAGAGGCTGATGCGCTTGCTGCTTTGGGAGCAGTTTACTCCACCCTATCGGCCTGGTTCTTCACTTCTTTCATTGGCATCTTTTTGCGTCAAAACTGAAAAAAAAAGTCAGTGTTTGTGTTGCAATTACTTAGTACGTTTTTTGTCATTTTTCACTTAAGCTGGCACTTAAGTCTTCAATCTGCCTCAAGAATGATTTAAGATATGAAGAGTTAGGGGAAGTGATGGCAAAGGTGGTTGGGATTAGAATGGCACCCGTACACATACGCCACACGGCTGCCCTGCTGGTTTATTCTAAAATAAAATAAAAATAAAAAGAGGAATAACCTTCGAGATCAATCATCATCCTGAAGGCCGATAGTAAATGTCACGTAGTATATGTGTACCAAATTTCAGGTCAATAGGTCAAACATATAAAAATTGATATATATATATATATATATTTAGGTAAAAGTATTACTTTACATGATCTCCATTGAATTTAGCTTTCTAACATCAAATATGATGTGGATTCTGAATTTTGCTTATAATTCAATAGCATCAAAGACAACATTAAATACCTACTGGTCAGTGTACATTTTACTAATTACAGTACACTTTCATTTATGTTTTATTGCTGTTGTTGCACTGGTTATTGTACATTTAAAGTGTTGTACTGCCCTTATTCATTACCTTTCTATTTAGTGATGCACACTTCCACCACAGACAAACATGAATATAAATTCTAATGTAAATTTGTGATATATGGCTAGTAATCCAACGTAACCAGCTTTCTTAGAATTGTAGCATAATTCAAAGGGATCTGGAAGTTTTATAGCAGCTGCCAAGACAACACAGCATAATGTGGCAGTGATGTGCTGCAGCTTTTTCCAATTCACTAAAACGTGAATCCCCATAAATGGAGGAAGCATCATTATCTGATGGTTCAGGGTGCCTGACATTCCTATAATTTCCAGAATGCCACTTTCTGGAATTTGAAATGCCAGCTCTGTTTGTTGATGTTGATTATAGTGAGACAGGAAGATAATGAGCATTAATATGTTCCCCCAAGTATTATAGAATTACTGAACCAGTCACAGAGAGGAATCTGCCCTACTTATTCCTAACCTGTTATGGTAAGCTGTGGAGGTGAGAAGCACTGAATATGCAGTCTGATCTTTGAAGGTAGCGTTTCATTGAGCATGTCCATGGACAAAGAAAAGAAAAGCAGAAATGATTAGAGAGGACCATACACACACAAGAGCTGAGAATATCTGTTTTCATTCCTGTCCTTCAGGATGAGTAACAGCATATAAGATAAAAGATTTGCCTGCCTTATTATTCCATAAAATGAAAATGAGAAAGCAGCACAGAAATATTTTCTCAACATCTGGTCAGATTATAATTAGTTCCATACAACTGAAGCAAAGATTACTTCTCAAGACAGTGATGTTCCGTTGTATGTCCCAAAAACATCAATCAATTAAGAATTAGTAAATATTGTAAGTTTTAAGGCTTTTATTTCACTGTTAAAATGGATCCCATTGGGGAAGGTGTAATGCTCTCGATGGGATACATGATATTTTATATAATTACTAGAGTTTAAATCAATAAGGCAAGTTTCTGGGGAAAAGGTAAAACATACCACTATTGTGTAAATACCAAAAAAAATACCAAATGTATTGTACGAGCAGAGGCCATGTTTTGAAAATGTCTCATTTGTGTCATAAATTTTAACTTATTTTTTACTGATAAATTAAGTGTAGACTCTACAACAACAAGATTTATTTATAGAGTACATTCTTTATTAAAAAATTGTGAAATGTAGTAAAAGAAAGCATACAATTACAAATCAAGTAAAGGTTAGAAATGAAAAATTCCATAGTTAAGTTGCATACCAATTAAATTACAATTTAATTGAAGTAGTAGTGATTACATCTTGCTTGAAGAAGGGGCCCGAGTTGCCTATTGTA
This sequence comes from Polypterus senegalus, assembly GCF_016835505.1. Taxonomy (NCBI): domain Eukaryota; kingdom Metazoa; phylum Chordata; class Cladistia; order Polypteriformes; family Polypteridae; genus Polypterus; species Polypterus senegalus. Next base: position 105,129,347 of record NC_053157.1, read on the forward strand.
ATAGGCATATTGTAATCTTTTTAGTTAGCCAATACAAGGTGTCATTTTGCTTGACTTTTCACTACATTCATAATGGCTAACACGGTACAACACCCTAGCACTATTGAAGTAGTATGTAAGTCTCTGCTGTTTGCCATGGCAAAAGTTAGTGTTTGATTGCTTAGACGCAAAGATGCTAGGAAAGAAATCAGTAACAAAAACCCCAGCCACCATTGAAGAAAACAAACCTCTAGTGGTCCCAAGGGCTAAGAAACTGCCCATCGTCATGTGGGCATTATACAGTTGACACAGTTATTCATTATTTGCAGTACATAAAATGAAACATCCTGGAAGATTCAATGTTGCAGACATAATCAAATTAATGGTAGTACTCTTTATCCTTTGCAGCCTCAGAGACAGGTGCAGAGTACTAGAATTCCAGAAAGAGGAAATACAGGCAAAGGAATGATTAGCAACTGGAAAAACTATTTATGAATTTAGTCCGTCTAATAGTCGAGGAAAATAAAAGAAACTGCATTACCTGCAGCGATCAACACGTGCAAGACTACATTTAGGAGATTTTTGTAAAGTACAGCAGTACCTGCCTGATGTACACTAGATGGCCATAGGCATGAGGACACCCCTCCAAATTACTGACTTCTGGTATCTCAGTTGTACCCATTATTAACAGGTTCATATTTGTTTCTATTAATAAGACTTGAAACAGTTTTCTGCTTTTGTGTAAACTCATTTTTACTATACTGTAATATCAATGATTTTTTCCCTAAATAACAACCTTTGCAAAGAATTGTTGTATGTACAAAAGTTCAGTTAGACAGAATAGATATAACCTAGGCATCAGAAAAACAGAAGTTGTAGATGTGGTAGCTGTGTTATACCACGTAAATATTAGAGAACTGAATTTAACAAACACTGAAATCATTAGAGTTCAACAAGAATGTCAGGTATAGAAAGCTAAATATTTAAATTATAATAACATTTCAGAAAAACTTAAAACATTCAAATGATAATTTAAATTGTGCAGACAAGTCCTTTAAAAATACCTACCTGATTGATTAAAAAACCAAGTGCTCAAAGGCTGATTTATTTTATTCACCAATGTATTATTGCAAAAATATACATCTTCAAGATGAAGGTTTTGCTTACCTGTATCATTTTGCAACCAAGGAGGATAAATGACTGGATATACAGGTATATTTTTTATTTGGCTCACCAGATATGCAAGCCCATTTTAATGGCTAAATCCTGTCCTGATGGCCACACAGCAGAAGAGAATTTATAGCAGTTGAGTAAAGGCTGCACGCTGGAAGGAGATAATAATATTCACTGGACAGCCTAGCCAAAGGACAATGTTTCTCTCTTAGAGAAAAGTACTAACATTAGCTTCTTTAAAAAATATCACTTTTTATCCAAGCATTTTAAATCTGTTACTTTAATATGCCACAAACCATTACTTCTACAAATTAAGAGAAATGCAAACTGTATTGTGTCTAAAATAAAAAAAAATTTATCACATGAAAACTAGATGGAAAGGACAACAATCAAAATGTGAACTAAGTGCAAAGAAACTACAATAAGTTTGTATGTATTCAGGCACTTTAACTGCACTTTCAGCATTGCAGAGTGTAAAGAAGAAGCACAGAACAAAACATACAAACATAATTAACCCACTGTCAGTGTGGCCAGTTTACAAAATTGAAAGATACAGTATACTCAAGACCTTTTCAGAAAAGACTAAGTTGTTACAAGTGAAGCATCTTACAATAACTATTGTGATAGATGCCATTGCTAACCTGGTTCAAAATGCTGCTTAGTACTATCACAACTTATTCTTGTACACATCTATGTTAGTGCAGATTTTTACTGTCTATGTTCATTTATTCTGCACATGCCTAACAATTTAAAATATATGACATCAACTGATCCTTGTTTTGAACTAAGACTTGTACAAGTATTTTAGGAGGCTCCAAACTCCATTTAGGAATCCTTCTATCAATGCCCATTACGGAAGAGAGTAAGATACACATATAATGCAGGCTCTTTGACTACTGCATCAAGTAGCAGTGACTGGTGGGTAAATGGATGGCTCTAGAGCAGTACCAGGTGTCTGCAACTATGCAAGAGGACAACAGCAAGTCTGGTAAGTGCTGGAGGAAGTAATTTCTGTACTACTGACCTTGGATTATTGGTTCACCAACAAAAGCGCGATAGACATATGCGCCCGATAAAAGCGCGACGGACGAATGAGCGCCGACAAACCCGCTAACTGGTTTTCGACAAATGCGCGCCGACAAAGTGGCCACGACAAAATCGCGAGAGAGGCCAAGAGAGTGGGACACCCTTGCTGCAATTCTTCCTACATATGCAGGGAGTGATCTTAAGGACTATCTGCGTGCCGTGCTGATGGCATGCCGCGTCTCATAATATTGACTTCTAAAATAAACATTATATATGGTTTAAACTAGTAATTCATATTTAATGAAACTTTTGCGATTTTGTCGGCGCGATTTTGACGCCTCATTTTAATCGGCACTATTTTGTAGGCGCGCATATGTCTATCGCGCAAATGTCGGGTCACAGGATTATTTCACCCAGGACCAAGGACCTAAAACCTACCAGATCAACAGTTGGAAACAGTGGTATAAGCAGTCCTACAACAGTTCAAAATGTTATGGATGAACTGTGAAAGTTTTTATTTCAGTGTTCATTCACTTACAAAATGTGGGCACACTTTAAACAGTTAATTGATATAGAATATCATAGACATAAAGCAGAAATTTAAAACATAAATTTTGTAAAACAATTTTAAAAGATAACTAAATGAGTTTAAAGTCTTGATCAAAAAGAAAACCCTTAAGTTTTCATTTCAAATTGCCTAGTACTGCTCAAGAGTGAATCCCAAAGTTTGTAAGCAAATTTATTAAAGGTATAAGATCCATACATAATATACATCTATACTGAAACAAACAATACATTAATAAACTTGGGAGAGGGCACAGAGACAGTAGTAGAATTAAAATTATCTGCAGCAATAAATTGATCCCAATTTGACAGATAAAAGACAAAGCAAAGAAAAATCATAAAAGACACAACAGAATCAGAAGATCAGCCATGTCAAAAGCTGCTGAAATATCTAGCAGGAGGAAAAAAAAAACCTTTCCAAAACTTCAATCAGAACTAAAACCAAGGTGGTCTCAGTACTATGGGCTGTTCTAAAGCCAGACTGACATTGTGCAAATAATATTTTGACAAAAGATGTTGTCATTTGTTTAAACTGTATCCCTTTTAAACTTTAAAAAAGGAATGAGAGATGACAAATAGGATAATACAGTGATTTGTAAAATCTGAAACATCTGTATTTTTTCAAGTGATGTTAAAATAGCCACAATTTGGAGACTCAGGAAATATACCACTTTTAAGTGTCAAATTAACCATTTGAACAATAGAATAATTAAGCAGTAATTAATTTGATACTAAAAGTAAGTAGGATCAGAAAGTAATATGTACATTTTGGGAGAAAAAATATCTTAACAAGATCAGCGTCACTGATAACTGTAAAATTTGAGCAGAATGGGATGTTGGAACAAATAAAACTGTGGTACTGAATAAGGAATACAAAACTGTAAATTTATATTTTATTTACTAAATACTCTGTCAGTTTCTGGAAATCTGCAACCATTGAAACAAGAAACATAAAATCCTTTGGGAATGAAAAAAAGTCTATGAGAAAAAAAAGAAAGAAAAAAGAAAACAGGGATTAGCTCTTTTAGCTTTAATGAAGTAAGAGTAATAGTTAATTTGGCAAGATTTAAACATCTTCATACAGATTTTTACTTTACTTTTACTCCTGCTGTGATTATGATACTCCAAATGGGAGGAATTACAAACTTTTCTTGCCTCGTGTGTTTCTAATTTCATTAACTTCAGGAATCCATAAAACAAATACGGTACCTAAAAGTTTTAAAAATTTCTAATTGAAAAGGCACTCCTCTTTCAACCCTCACAAACATATGCAGTTTTTAATATCTGGAAAAATTTGGAATTAACTTGCTTAGAGACCTTTATATAGACAACGTCTTTGCATCCTATGAACAATTACGTTCCAAATTTAATATTCCAGCTACAAATTTCTTTCACTATCTTCAAATCAGGAACTTTGTTAAACAGAACCTTCCAGATTTTCCTCATCTTGCACCCTCATCCACGCTGGAAAAATTATTGCTCAATTTCAAGGAGTTAGACTCCATCTCTACAATATATAAAATCCTTTTACAATCCCTTCCTTTCAAAGATCCAAGAGGACACTGGGAAAATGACCTCTCAATTAATATATCAGAAAAGGAGTGGAAAGTAGCAATGCAGAGAATTCACTCACGCTCCATATGCTAAAGCATACAATTATACAACTCAAAATTATATATCGAGCACATCTGTCTCGACTAAAACTCTCAAAATGTTTCCAGGGCCTGATCCAACCTGCGAACATTGCAACCAAGCCCCAGCCTCACTAGGTCACATGTTCTGGGCCTGCTCCAAATTAACATTATTCTTGACAAAAATTTTTAATTACCTCTCAGACAGTCTTGGACTCACAATCCCTCCTAACCCATTAACAGCTGTGTTTGGGGTTCTTCCAGAGGGTCTTAAAGTGGAGAAAGACAAACAAACTGTGATTGCATTCACTACACTGTTGGCACGCAGACTTATTCTGATAAACTGGAAGAACCCAAACTCTCCTCTTTTAAGTCAGTGGGAAACTGATGTGTTATATTATTTAAAATTGGAAAAATCAAATACTCAGTTAGAGGATCTGTGCAGACTTTTTCAAAACATGGCAGGATCTAATCAGTAATATTTTGAAATGATTTTATAAAGCACAGAGAATTTGTTGATTTAGGTATTTTTAAAAGCCTTAAATTTTACACCGTTTGGCTTGCTCTCTCTCTCAAGGGTGGGGATCGATCTGTTCTTAGCATAATTCTTTTTTTTGTAAAAACTTGATTGCTATGTATTGATTGTAATAAAATTAATAAATAAATAAATAAAAAAAAATGAAAAGGCACTATACAGTTAGGTACTGAAGATTCAATGTAAAAATCAAGGCAATGGTTTTCAATATAGAGTTAACAGGATTTTTGTATCACGTTTGAACAGAAACAAATTTGTCTCAGGGTTTAGAAGCTTTAATGTGATGAAAGCTAAGAGATTCATATTTACTTTATCATGTGTAAAAATAATCAACAATCCAAAAAAGATTAAATAATGACAATAATTCATTAAAATCAACAACCACTGTTGGAGAAAGAGATGGTTAATTAAAATTTCCCAATACAATAAGAGTATCTACAGACACACACATAAGGTAGAGAAGGAATGAAATTCTTTTAAAGCAACATTGTTATCTGATGCTGGTGAATGTTAAATTATCACAATCTTTAGAAAATGCTAAGCGGGTATAATGACCATAAATATTAAAAAGAACAAAATTTCAACTCATGGCAACAGTTTAAAATTCAAAGGTAATCTAAAAATAAGTCCAACATCTACACCTCTAGGATCTGGCATAGGACTTACTGTATGTAAAACCTGGAAGAGAATCCTCAGTCACATTATTTATGTCATTAGGAGAAAGCTTTTTTAACATGAGGAAAATAATCAATGTTCTTCTGTAAAGCAATATAATAAATTGAAGGCACTTTCTTAGGTAAGCACCTTATCTCTACTATCTGACACAAAGCTCAAGGAATCATCTAATGTATTGAGTGTTATATATCAGTGTAAGTGTGCCTGTCTGTTCTGCTATTGATGTCTGCTTGTAGGTTGATACACAATGATATGATTGGTAATACCTTGCATGTTGTTACTTGTTGCTGTTCAATAAAGAGCTGTAGGCTACATACTGTCTCCTCATCTGTTCATCAATAAGTATGAAAGTGTATTGCATTACAAATACTGTACAGTGGCAAGAGAAGCAAAAAAATAAGTACTGAGCCACTGAATAGTTGCAGAGAGAACAGCCTGGAGAAAGAACAAAAGTAAAGAGACCTGACATGACAGTGCAACGTGAGTACAATAAGTTGCAGGCATGGCATACATTGGCTATAGAGTTGTGCTTGACAGTTATACAGAAGAATGGAACATGCTGCAAATGATATACTGGTTGAAAAACACATCCCTGTGCTAATGAAAGCCAGGGGAAGGAAAGCATACAGCATTCTCCAACTGCCCCAGACAGACCTGCTGAGAAAAGCTTTAGTGACTTAGTCAGAGTGATGCAAGATCATTTGTCACCAAAGCTGTTAATGATCATGAAATGTTTCAGATTCCATAAGTATAATCTGAATGAGGGAAAAATGATTGCAGCTTATGTGGCAAATCTGAAAAAATGATCAGAATACTGTCAGTTTGGTGACAGGCTAAACAATGTGTTGTGCATGGTATGTGGAATCCTCCAAGTGGGAATCCAGAATAAGCAGTTAACAGAGAAAGATTATACAGGCAGTGGAGATTGCCTTTTCAATAAAAACTGCAGATAAAGATGCACTTGAGTTAGAAAGCAAAGTGAAGACTAGCAACATAAATAAAATGGCTGGAGCCAAGATAAACAAAATAAATAAAAAGATGTTCTTTCGCGGTGGATATGAGCAGACAGTGCTACAGAACGTTCCATATTCAAATAATTTGTTATAGTGGAAAGGCTGGAGCGTGAAAAACAAAATGCATCACTGTGAAAAAATACATAATAATGTTCCAAAAAACTCTGACATTGACAGTGAAGATGTATTAGCCAGTCTGGAATTATTTGCTCTCTGTGGAAAAGACAAGATGGCAATCTGGCTCACACCAAAGATAAATGGTCAAGTGGTAAAAATGAAATTGGACACAGGCTCAACTGTTTCAGAAATGTCATTGAATGATTATGAGGTACATTTTAAAAAGGAGAAACTGGACCCCTCTTCCATTCTTTTCAGAACACACACTTGTGAAATGGTTCTGCCTATTGGTGTGATGCCTGTGAACGTACACTATGATGACCAGAAAGAGGAGCTAAATTTACACATCATACAGAAAGGAAGTGTCCCTTTATGGGCTATTAGTGGTTAGGAAAAAATGAGAGTCGACTGGTGAGAGATTAAATGCCTTCTTGCTTTGTGTGTTATACAACAGACCACAGAAAAGAATTTGGAGCTGATACCAAAAAATGCTGTTCTTGTATTTAAGAAAGTTTGAGGCCCTCCAGTTCATAAAAGGCACAATCATGATTTGGGCTCAGAATTTTATTTAAACACAGTTATTCCCAAGACAGACTCAGGGTGATGTATATTAATCTGCTTTACAGTGTTAAGTGTAACTCTAGGAACAGTATTCTGCTGCCCTTTAATGGATCAGACAATGTGATGCTGCAAAACATGAATATTGTAAGCGTTCTGCCATTGTATGGTAACTTTATGATAACTCATCAATATTCATGAGTGGGGCAAAGTCTTCAACCAAAAACACATTGCCAAATGAATGGCCATAAAACTAGTTTTATAACAAACTTTAACTGAACCATTGCTGAAATTGAGCAATAGTGATAATAATGTGAGTTAGTCATCAGATAGTGACATGGACAATGAAACTGACACATGTTAGGTACAGTAGATTCCAACCTGCTAAGTTTAAGAGATGTCCATGTTCAGTGCTGGCTTCATAGTACTAATGACAATCGTGCACCTTCTCGTAGCCTATTTAGGGTAACCCCAGTCTAAGAATGTCTTTTGATCATGATTTTCTGGACTAATTATGATTTGCCAAAGATTTTGGAGGAAGTAGTTGTTTAAATGAACCTGTATGCTGAGCTGTTTTAGAAAAGTCTAAGTAAACCAGTTGCTGCAGACAACATGTGAGTAGGACATAGTTAAACTAGTCCAGAGATGGTATTAGTCCACAAACTGCTGTTGCAGACACCTATTTTCAGCAAAGTTATAAGTGAGAACATTTTTCACTCATTATGAAATACCTGCACTAATAACAACAACTACAATGAAGGCAATCACCCAACACCAAAACTGGGCAAACTGCTATGTATTTCAGGAGACCAACAAAAATATGCAGGAGGTGTACGTTCCAGATTGTGACATAAGTATTGACAAAAGTCTCATGGGTTACAATTGAAGGCTGTCATGAATACTGTGCATCACATCCAAATGGTCACGATTCAGTATCAAGTTCTACATACTGTGTAAAGCAAGCTCTATCTAAACATGGCATGATACTTTATACAGGCAGAGAGACTAAGTGGGATGGCAAATACAGTCAATACGGCATTGCTACAACATCTATACTGTCACCAGTGGAGCTTTTGCTTGACCAAGGTGACTGCATATTGATGTACAGCTTCTATACCTCACCTGAACTCCTTGAAATTTTAGTTCAAAAGAAAACTGAGGCACATGGCACTCTATGAGAAAACTGCTGTGCCCGGGTAATCCAGGCATGTAAATGTGTCAAGCAGCAGCATGGTGCAGTAGATATATGGCAAAATGATTGCCATCAAGTGGAAGGTATTATAACAAAAAAACATTTGCCTACTTAGTGCTGTTCACAAAGCAGGAACTGTATGTTCGTGTCAGGGGAAATATGAGAGTCACTAAGCTTGGTGTTGTAGTAGCCTACAGTACAATAACAGAAAAGGCAGTGTTGATCATGTAAGTAAGGCACTAGCATTCTATCCTGTCATGCACAGACAAGAGAAAAAATATTACAAAAAATCTTTTTATATCTGCTTAAACAGTGTCTGTGTAGCGGCTTTAGAATGGCCGCTGGTGATTTGGAAGAAGACAGACACAGCAATACCCGAATTCTGCCGTTTATTCTACAAAAGCGTCATCCAGCTTTTTTCTACAAGACAAGCAGTAAAGGGCACAGTCAGCACATGTAACGTCAGGCGCTCTGGGTCTCCTGCAAAAGCGTCATCCAGCTTTTTTTTTTTTTTTTAATTAAACATGTATACACAAATACAATAAATACAAATTTAACAATTCAATATAAACAACAATAATGAAGGACAATAATTAACGTTACAACATACCTACAAGACAAGCAGTAAAGGGCACAGTCAGCACATGTAACGTCAGGCGCTCTCGGTCTCCTGTAGCAAGCCAAACAATATACCAATGAGGTTGAATCTCCGCTAAACCAAACACTTTTAAAACCCATTTCTGCCGACCAAAAGGGACAACAGAACCTTAAAGCACATCGACAACCACATGGCGTGATGGTTCCATTCAGTTTCATACAGAAAACTCTTATTTAAAACTTGTCAACTTATACAAGAGACGGAGAGCGCTGAGAAGCGCCTTACCTGCAAAAGCGTCATCCAGCTTTTGCCAGGAGTCTGCTGTACGTTACATGCGCGTCCCGTGGGTGTTGCATCAATTAAAGCAACCCCCCCGCTACAACAAACAAATAGGAACTATATACAACAGATACAATGATTACATTCAAAAATAAACAAAATTTACAATATATATAAAACAGACGAATTTCAGTATATATAAAAAAAAAAGTTTTGAGAATGTTCACAATAAAACAAACTAACTCAGCCACATACTCCTTCCTGAACTTCTCAAAACACTGAGGGTCAGGCAATGACAGAGTTCTACATAACAGTAACATAACATGTCATTATTTTCTCACAGTACATCACAGTACTCTTACGTGCGACAAAACCGTCTCCCAGCCGCTGGCTGGATTCAGTGTTGACTTGGGCCAAGATGTGCGCTTCCTTGAGGTCATCCCTCATTATCCTGACATAGCTATCATAGTCAATGATATCACTGTTCCTCTCCACATTGTGGAACATAACATCTACCGGCAGTCTAGGGACCCGCCCATACATCAGGTAGAAGGGAGCGTACCCAGTTGACTCATGAGCTGTACAGTTATATGCAAAAGTCAATGTCTGCAGCATTTGCAGCCATTTAATCTTATCCCTGGGCGGTAAGGCTCTGATCATGTTCCCTAAGGTTCTATTGAACCTCTCAGTGTGGCCATTCCCCATTGGGTGATAAGGTGTTGTTCTTGACTTTTTCACACCTGCAATTTGTAACAGCTCCTGGATCAGTTGGCTCTCGAAACTCGCCCCTTGATCTGAATGGATCCTCTGGGGGAATCCATAGACACAAAAATATCTATCCCAGAGCTGGCGCGCAACTTGTTTTGCTGACTGGTCTGAGCAGGAGAAAGCATGGGCCATCTTGGTGAAGTGGTCTGTCACCACCAATACATTCACAGTCCTTCCTCTGGAGTCCTCAGCAGACCAAAAGTCCAGACAAACCAGCTCAAGGGGGTACGTAGTCTTGATACTTTCGAGTGGGGCTCTTCCCTCTGGCTCCAGCGTCTTGCTGACTACACAGCGTTTGCAGCATTTGACATAGTCTCGGACATCGTGCTCCATGGTACTCCAGAAAAATCTCTGCCTTGCCAGGAACAGTGTCCTACTCTGACCCTGATGACCGGCATCATTGTGGACACCACGAAGAACATGTGTGACTAAGGAGGAAGGTGTCATATACTGGTGGCGCTTCTTCCCAGTCACTGAGTCTTTACATACTCTGTACAGGATACCATCAAGCATTTTCAGTTTCTCCCATTGTTTCAGAGTCTTAAGAACCTTCAGCGATAGTACAGCCCTTTCTTTACCTTGACGGCCGCCTCCCTCGGGTGACAAATGGGATGACCTGGGACAATATAGCATCTCTCCTTTGCTCATCCTGGAGCTCTTGGAGTGAGAAGACGGGCAAAGCATCTTGGCCAGGTGGGATTAGCTGTTCCAGGTCTTGAGCCAACCAAGTGACCACCCTCTGGTTGGCTCCTTGGTCCCATTCCATATGACCTGAAAGGACCGCAGACACTTCACCGCTTGTCATAGAGCATTGTCTAAGGCTCTCAGGTGGGAATGAGCACTTGATACTCTGGTTGTTAGCACTGACTCTAAATGCCTCCTGGACCATGCCCTCTCTAACCTGCTCCGACTCCTCTAACAGTGCTTTGTACGGCTCTTTAATGAGCCTCTGGCAAACACGATTTTGGACAAAGGGCAGCCTGCTTAGGGCGTCTGCAACAATGTTCTTACTACCAGAGATGTACTTGATGTCGAAGTTGTATGGGGACAGTTTTGCTACCCATCGCTGCTCGCATGCGTCGAGTTTGGGCTTTGTGAGGATGTAGGTTAGCAGATTGTTGTCTGTCCAGACGGTGAAGTTGTGTCCCTTTAGCCAATGGCTAAATTTATCACAAACAGACCATTTCAGTGCCAAAACTCTAGGCGGTACGCTGGATAGTTGCTCTGAGCACGGGTGAGAGCCTTGCTGGCAAAGGCAATGGGGCGTGCCTTACTCTCACCCTCTTGGACCTGAGATAGCACAGCACCTAATCCATCCTGCGAGGCATCTGTGGACAAGATGAATGGTCGACTAAAATCAGGGTGTGCGAGGACAACAGAGTCTAAGAGAGTAGATTTTAACTGTTCAAATGAGTCACGCTGCTCCTGTCTCCAGTCACTTGGGTGTAGTTTCCTGAACGAAGCAGCACCTCGTGCATTCCCTTTCCTCCCCTTAGGTGCAGCAGTCAGGGCGAACAAGAGCTTGGCTATACTGGAACAATCTTGGATGAACTGCTGATAGTACATGACCATGCCCAAGAATGACATGACCTTCTTCTGTGATGGCGTTAAGCCATCCTCCATCATAAGGTCAGCCTCTGTCATAGCAGCGATAGCTTTGACCTTGTCAGGGTCAGTTGAGACACCACTTTCATCCACGATATGCCCCAAGAACCTCACAGTTCTTCTGAGTAGCTGGCATTTTTTTGGGGCCAGTTTCAGTCCATGAGCATGGAGCCTGCTGAAGACCATCTCCAGCCTCTTGAGGGCTTCAGCTTCATTGGGTGCATACACTAGCACATCATCCAAGTAACAGAGCATCGTCAGGAAGTTCTGGACACCAAAAATACCCATCATGAGGCGCATGAAGCTTGCAGGGCTATTACAGAGGCCCTGCGGGAGCCTGTTAAATTCATACAGCCCCATAGGTGTGGTGAAAGCTGCAAGTTTTTTGTGTTCCTCTGCCATTGCGATGTTATAAAAGCCAGAGGTAAGGTCCATGGCACTAAAGATGGCGCTCCCTCCTAGAGCTGCAAGACAGTCAGACTGGTGTGGCAAGGGATGTGCGTCCTTGATTGTGCGCGTGTTCAGCCAGCGATAATCCACACATATCCTGAGATCACCATTCTTCTTCCAAACAAGCACTAGTGGGGAGGCCCACTCACTGTTAGACTTGGGATGATATCAAGCTCTTCCATCTCTGTGAGCACTTGACGGAGCTTATGATATTGCCCTGGTGGGACACGTCGATATGGAAGTCTGAAGGGTCGATCATCAGACAGATGGATGTGGTGAACAAAGTCTTTAGCCATCCCACAGTCAAGCTTACTCTTTGAGAACACATCCTCATACTTTTGCACTAGTTGCAGCAACTGAGATTTCCAGTGGTGGGACACCTCACAGGGGTCAATATCCAGATCTTCCAACCCCAACTTATGTAGGCTATCGAGAAAACTGGGACAAGGAGGGTCGCCTTGCTTGCAGACCACTTCATCACACAGCGTCCGACTGCAGCTCAAGCTCCTCTGCTGGTGTCTGTCCAGTGGTCACATCCAAATCTTCGACAGCAATGCAGGGTGACACATTTGCAACCTTGGTGTTGCGCTTTAAGATGATAGGTTTGTCAGAGGTGTTCAAAATCCTTATTGGGACCCACTTATCACCACTCATGGAGCACACCGACCTGCAGACAATGATGCTTTTCTTGTGAGTTTGTGCCTTAGATGGTTCAATCAAAATGGCACTGCCCTCAGAAAGAGGTGAGGCTGCAGGTAATTTGGCCCAAACCAGGTGTTCTTGTTTAGGGAGAAGAGTCACTGCCTGCGCCAACCTGGCGGTTCCAATAGCATCTGGGATTGTCTCACCTCTCCACCTGCTAATGCCAGACAGCATATTAAGAAACTGCACTATTTCAGGTGCTTTAGCGGACTCAGGTTTGCTTACAACATGCCAGAACTGGGGAGACTGCTTGAACCACTTTAGAAGGTGCTTTATAACATTTGTGCCCAGGATAAGCTGGTCTTTTTGCCCAGGGACAACCAGGGCAGGCACACTGAATGCACATCCATACACCTCCATCCTTAAGTTGTAAATGCACTTGGGCCTAACCTCAACTCCACCACAGCCAATGAGCACAACATCAGTCTGGATATTGTCAGTCTCCAGTGCCAATCCATCATTCTTTAGCACCTGCTCAGCTTCTTCACTAAGCTTGGTGTTGTAGTAGCCTACAGTACAATAACAGAAAAGGCAGTGTTGATCATGTAAGTAAGGCACTAGCATTCTATCCTGTCATGCACAGACAAGAGAAAAAATATTACAAAAAATCTTTTTATATCTGCTTAAACAGTGTCTGTGTAGCGGCTTTAGAATGGCCGCTGGTGATTTGGAAGAAGACAGACACAGCAATACCCGAATTCTGCCGTTTATTCTACAAAAGCGTCATCCAGCTTTTTTTTACAAGACAAGCAGTAAAGGGCACAGTCAGCACATGTAACGTCAGGCGCTCTCGGTCTCCTGCAAAAGCGTCATCCAGCTTTTTTTTTTTTAATTAAACATGTATACACAAATACAATAAATACAAATTTAACAATTCAATATAAACAACAATAATGAAGGACAATAATTAACGTTGCAACATACCTACAAGACAAGCAGTAAAGGGCACACACAGTCAGCACATGTAACGTCAGGCGCTCTCGGTCTCCTGTAGCAAGCCAAACAATATACCAATGAGGTTGAATCTCCGCTAAACCAAACACTTTTAAAACCCATTTCTGCCGACCAAAAGGGACAACAGAACCTTAAAGCACATCGACAACCACATGGCGTGATGGTTCCATTCAGTTTCATACAGAAAACACTTATTTAAAACTTGTCAACTTATACAAGAGACGGAGAGCGCTGAGAAGCGCCTTACCTGCAAAAGCGTCATCCAGCTTTTGCCAGGAGTCTGCTGTACGTTACATGCGCGTCCCGTGGGTGTTGCATCAATTAAAGCGACCCCCCCGCTACAACAAACAAATAGGAACTATATACAACAGATACAATGATTACATTCAAAAATAAACAAAATTTACAATATATATAAAACAGAAGAATTTCAGTATATATAAAAAAAAAGTTTTGAGAAGGATGAAGAAAGAGAAAAAAGACATAATAAATAAGAAAATAAAATTAGGCAATACTAATTAACATAGAACAAAAGTAAGGCCCGATTGCCAAGGAGGACAGAAAAAACAAAAAAAAAACTCCAGACGGCTGGAGAAAAAAAAAAATTTGCAGGGGTTCCAGGCCATGAGACCACCCAGCCCCCTCTAGGCACTCTACCTAACATAAATGACCTCAATCAGTCCTCATGGTATTCAGGGTTCACATGGAAAAACATGTTAATGATGGTCATATGGACTTCTGGCCTTTAATCCATCAATGTAGGGACATTACGGTGCTTCCATCGGGTGGTGGTGGCCACCACCGAAAACTGGTAAAAGAAAAGCAGAGAAAGTAAGGGTTAGTACAGATTTCGGAGCCACCATGAGTGATAATGATAATTAAATGCATATACAGAGTATCAGGATTAAACTAAAATGAAGCTACGAGAAATCCATGTTAAAATAATGTGTTTTTAGCAGTTTTTTTTAAAGTGCTCCACTGTATTAGTCTGGCAAATTTTATTGGTAAGCTATTCCAGATTTTAGGTGCATAACAGCAGAAGGCTGCCTCACCACTTCTTTTAAGTTTAATTCTTGGAATTATAAGCAGACACTCCTTTAAAGTGTGACCCGACATTTGCGCGATAGACATATGAGCGCCGACAAAATAGCGGCGATTAAAACACGGCGTCAAAATCGCGCCGACAAAATCACGAAAGTTTCATTAAATATGAATTACTAATTTAAAGCATATATAATAATGTTTATTTTAGAAGTCAATATTATGAGACGCGGCATGGCATCAGCACGGCACGCAGATAGTCCTTAAGATCACGCCTTGCATATGTAGTAAGAATTGCCGCAAGACGTCTTGATAGTTGCACGTATTTAGACTTGCTGGCTGCCTGACTGCTGGTAATTCCGTTTTGTATACGGCGCGTTATGCCAACCCGCGACTGAGTTATTTGTTCGCGGCATAACATCAGCAGTTATAACAGTTATAACCTAGCACATAATGTGTACATAATACGCACGTACGCATCCCACTCTCTTGGCCTCTCTCGCGATTTTGTCGGCGCGCATTTGTCGAAAACCAGTTAGCGGGTTTGTCAGCGCTCAAATATCTATCGCACTTTTGTCGGTGAACCACTTTAAAGACCTAAGGTTACGATTTGGAGTGTAAGGTGAAAGATATTCTGAAATATAGGATGGAGTGAGGTTATTTAGGGCTTTGTAAACCATTAGCACTTTTTTAAAGTTAATTCTAAATGGCACAGGTAACCAATGTAGTGACATCAGAACTGGAGAGATGTTTTCGGATTTTCTTTTCCCAGTTAAGATTCTACTAGCTGCATTCTGCACTAGTTGCAATCAATTGATGTCTTTTTTGGATAGTCCTGAGATGAGTGCGTTACAGTAATCTAGCCAACTGAAAACAAAAGCGTGAACTAATTTCTCAGCATATTGCAATGTTATAAGAAGTCTAACTTTTGCTATATTTCGTAAAAAATGCTATCCTAGTAATATGATTAATATGTGATTTAAAATTTAGGTCAGAGTCAATAGTTACCCCTAAATTCTTTACCTCCGGCTTGACTTTTAATCCTAATGGATCAAGTTTATTTCTAATACCCTTATTATATCCATTTTTGCCAATTACTACAATTTCTGTTTTCTCCTTATTTAGTTTGAGAAAATTACTACTCATCCATTCAGAAACAAAAGTAAGACATTGTTCCGGTAAGCCAAGAGAGTCGGGGTCATCAGGCACTATTGATAAATACAGTTGTGTGTCATCAGCATAGCTGTGGTAGCTCACATTTTGCCCCGAGCTAATCTGACCTAATGGAAGCATGTAAATCAAAAAGAGCAGCAGACCCAGAATAGATCCTTGTGGAACACCACATAGAATATCATGTGCCTTTGAAGTATAATTACCACAAATAACAAAGAATTTTCTACCTGCCAGGTAGGACTCAAACCAATTTAAGACACTGTCAGAGGGGCTCACCCATTGACTAAGGCAATTTCTAAGAATTTTGTGATCAATGGTATCAAATGCCGCACTCAGATCTAAGAGGATGAGAACAGATAAACTGCCTCTGTCTGCATTTAACTGCAAGTCATTTACTACTTTAACGAGTGCAGCTTCTGTACTGTGATTTGTTCTGAAACCTGACTGAAACTTATCAAGGATAGAATGTTTACTGAGGTGGTCATTTAGAGGCATAAAGACTGCCTTCTCTAGGATTTTACTTAAGAAAGGCAGGTTAGAAATAGGTCTAAAATTTTCAAAAGCAGAGGAGTTAAGATTATTTTTCTTGAACAGAAGTTTAACTAAAGCAGTCTTAAGACAGTCTGGGAAGACCCCCATATCTAATGATGAGTTTACTGTGTCAAGAATACGTACTCTCAATTAGCATGCCAGATACATCTTTGAAAAAACTTGTTGGTATTGGGTCAAGACACATCCAGTACCATACTGTATGTTATATGATCCCTGGTTGAAAAGGAATTGGATCGGATGGCATACTTTCTTAAGTAGACTAGAGTCCATGGGCAACCAGAATTGTCCCAACAGTAAAAAAAAAATGGCACAATCAGAATCTGTGGGGCCATTAAACTCTCCAATAATCCTGTGCTCCACACTGACAAAGTTAACAAAATGAATAGAGAAAAAGACAGACCACAGAGAGAGACTCCCATGACCCTATAGTTAGGATATAGCGGGTTGGAATGAATCGATGGATGGATGGATGGTGTAGAAGGAAATTTTTTTGTATCAGCATAAAAAATAGCAAATTAACATAAAGAGCCATACAAAGTAATTAAAAGCTTCTAAAACATTAGATTAAACATAAATTAGAATGTTAAGAAAATAAGATAGGTAAAAGAAATAGTTAACTAAAAAATCAGTCATATTGCATTATTCTTTAAGATTACAGCAGAATTTCTAGTGTAAAAAAGAACAAAAATTGATGTACAGAAACCAGCTTAGAACAGGATAAGAGTTTGAGAACATCTGTGTCCAAGGCTAGGAAGCTAAGGAAGCGATACCACAGAGAAGATGGCTCTGGAAGGCACGTAACGAAACCAGCTGGATTGGGGAATCAGCAGAAAGGAAACAAAAGGCTTTTGCTGTATGCAAGGTCACACTGATGTAATGCATGAAGAGAAACACTAGTATATTCAGGCATTAGCAATAACTGTAGAAGAGTATATCAGAAATTAAATTTAGCATAGAAATAAAGGCAAATCAAGCATGCCAAGCAATGATTAAATGAAAGCATATACTGTATTTCTTTTTAATTAAAGCTTAGCTTTAGGCCACCATTATAACATAGCTTGAAAGGCTAGACGAGGAAGCGACACCATGAAAGACCATATATGGAATAAAGAACATCTGCCCAGTTGAAGAATCAATCTAGAATAAACAAAACAGAAACTGGTGTGAACAATAGACAGTATAGCCAAGTGCAGAATGAGCTAATTAAACGAGGTCAAAATGATAAGAAATTGTTATATAAACTTCAATTGCTGCAATGTTCAGAGTTCAGCTCAATTTTGCTGTATTGGGTTGAGTCCGTGTTGTTATTTGTGTTGCAATAAAGCTTTAAAACTCTGTCTGTCTATCCCGAGTCCTAATAGCCTTTATTTTTAGGTAAAAAGCCTTCTGATCAGGGCCGGATTTAGATGAAAAGAGGCCCTAGGCCAGTGGTGGCGAACCTATGGCACGCGTGCCAAAGGGGGCACTCAGAGCCCTCTCAGTGGGCACGCGCGCTGTCGCCCAAGCACAGAGTTCGTTATTATAAAGATAGAGGAATGCGGGGCCGGGCTGCTCCCCTCACCGCTACCCCTCTTCACGCGCGCCGGAGGACTTTTCTCACATCACCGCCCCTCTGCCCAGCAGCCCAATGGGAGCACGTCCTTCCTCTCCTGTCTGGGGTAAGGCGGGCGGCACACATGCTGCTTGAGGGTGCGGCACGGACTGCAGCCTTTTGAGTCTGTGATTCCCATCGTAGGGTTGGAGGGGATGTGGTATAGCGGGTCCACAGCTCAAAATTGAAAAGGCCAGTTTTAACAGATAATTGTCGCACTCGCGGCTTAAAGGGGGTTATGGTAGAGTGGCCGGAGCGGTTTCCTTGAGCTTTGTGATGCGGGAAATCCTTGCTTAAGCGCACAGGTAAGGAGTCGTCCGCATCTGTAATTATTGCCGGGAGTTGCTAATCGCCACACCTGATCCACGACCCCGTAATATATAATGGAAGCTTTGGGGGCGGAGCTTAATAGGGAAGACCTGCGTGAAACACTTGAGAGGATCGAAGGGATGAAAAAGGACAGCACAGTTAGTTATGAAAATGAAATCCTTAAAGTGTGGAATTCTCTGCCAAATAATCTTGTCAATGAAGGCACTTGAGATTGCTTTCCTTACTTTGTTTGGAACATCTTATGCTTGTGTGCAGCTGTTTTCAGCTTTGAATTAAATCAAATCTGACACCAGAAACAGACTAACAGATGACCTGAGTGCTGCATGTGTTGCTCTCAGACTTACAAAGTATGAGCCAAGGTTAGACAAATTATCAGCATGCATACAACAGCAAAAAGCACATTAATTGTTCAAAAGCATACCGAATGCAAACTTTTACCTTTCAACAAAAAGTTGTTTGTATCATTGAAAGCTCTGTTATTATGTTTTTCATTTTAAGACAAAAGATGTTAATGTATGAGTTGCTTTTCTAAACTAAAAGCTCAGTAGATAGATAGACAGACAGAGCATCAGTATTGGCAGTCCAGTCCAATTTACCGTCCAGCTCCACTCCCAGGTATTTATAGGTCTGTACCCTCTGCACACACTCACCTCTGATGATCACGGGGTCCATGAGGGGCCTGGGCCTCCTAAAATCCACCACCAGCTCCTTGGTTATGCTGGTGTTCAGTTTTAGGTGGTATTCAGGTTAAATTGCCATGTTGGCACTTTGTGATAAATAAGTGGGTTTTGGATTGCAGTTTGGGCACTTTGTTTCTAAATGGTTCGCCATCACTGCCCTAGGCTATTCCACTTATGAGGCCCTTTCACCTCCCATTTTTAAGTTTTTAAATTACATGAGAGATAATAAAATACATCATTACTGTGATATATATCAATATGTTAAATGAAACATGTTGTGATTGGTACAAACCTTTATAAAAAATGTGGCACGGATAATAAATAAAAAACAAGAACACTTATTTGGACATTTATTCTCAGCACCATATATAGTACTTGTAACAATAACTAATCAAACATAACACACAACATTTACAAAGAAACAAAATTCAAATAATGAAAATCTTTGACTACAAAAATAAAATACGTAATAAAATTATCATATTTTCTATCAAATTAAATTAAATATATTCAATACATTGAAGATTAAACCAAATTCAATTCAGATAAATTTATTTCATAATAATTCGCATTTCAAGTTTAAGTATGAATTATTATGAATTTTAAGTCTTAAACTAAACCAAAAATGGAACTTTATTCAAACAAAATCCAGATCACAAAAAAGAAAATATCAAATTGTATATCATATAAAATTTTATGTTAATAGTTATTTTATTTAGATAGATAGATAGATAGATAGATAGATAGATAGATAGATAGATAGATAGATAGATAGATAGATAGATACTTTATTAATCCCAAGGGGAAATTCACATAATCCAGCAGCAGTATACTGATACAAAGATACAATATTAAATTAAATAGTAATAAAAATGAAAAAATGAAAAAGCAGACAATAACTTTGAGTAATGTTAGCATTTACTCCCCCGGGTGGAACTGAAGAGTCGCATAGTGTAGGGGAGGAACGATCTCCTCAGTCTGTCAGTGAAGCAAGACAGTGACAAAAGTCTGTCACTGAAGCTACTCCTCTGCCTGGAGATGACGCTGTTCAGTGGATGCAGTGGATTATTAATGATTGACAGGAGTTTGCTTAATGCCCGTCGCTCTGCCACAGATGTTAAACTGTCCAACTTTACTCCTACAATAGAGCCTGCCTTCTTAACAAGTTTGTCCAGGCGTGAGGCGTCTTTCATCTTTATGCTGCCACCCCAGCACACCACCGCGTAGAAGAGGGCACTCGCAACCGTCTGGTAGAACATCTGCAGCATCTTACTGCAGATGTTGAAGGATGCCAACCTTCTCAGAAAGTATAGTCTGCTCTGACCTTTCTTACATAGAGCATCAGTATTGGCAGTCCAGTCCAATTTGTCATCCAGCTGCACTTTCAGATATTTATAGGTCTGCACCCTCTGCACACAGTCACCTCTGATGATCACAGGGTCCGTGAGGGGCCTGGGCCTCCTAAAATCCACCACCAGCTCCTTGGTTTTGCTGGTGTTAAGATGTAAGTGGTTTGAGTCGCACCATTTAAAAAGTCTTTGATTAGCTTCCTGTACTCCTCCTCCTGCCCACTCCTGATGCAGCCCACAATAGCAGTGTCATCAGCGAACTTTTGCACGTGGCAGGACTCCGAGTCATATTGGAAGTCTGATGTATATAGATTGAACAGGACCGGAGAAAGTACAGTCCCCTGCAGCACCCCTGTATTGCTGAACACAATGTCAGACCTGCAGTTCCCAAGACGCACATATTGAGGTCTGTCTGTAAGATAGTCCACAATCCATGCCACCAGGTGTGAGTCTACTCCCATCTCAGTCAGCTTGTCTCTAAGGAGCAGAGGTTGGATGGTGTTGTAGGTGCTAGAGAAGTCCAAAAACATAATTCT
Organism: Polypterus senegalus; assembly: GCF_016835505.1. Taxonomy (NCBI): domain Eukaryota; kingdom Metazoa; phylum Chordata; class Cladistia; order Polypteriformes; family Polypteridae; genus Polypterus; species Polypterus senegalus. The sequence continues at coordinate 105,150,418 of NC_053157.1, forward strand.
TACAGCACCACTGCCTCTGTCCAGGTGGGAGAGGGATCGGGGTAGCATATAGATGATGGCATCCTCTGCTCCCACCTTCTCCTGGTATGCGAACTGCAGAGGGTCGAGGGCGTGGCGGACCTGTGGCCTCAGGTGGTGAAGCAGCAGCCGCTCCATGGTCTTCATCAGATGTGACGTCAGAGCAACAGGCCGGAAGTCGTTCAGCACACTAGGACGTGATACCTTTGGGACAGGGGTGATACAAGATGTTTTCCAAAGCCTTGGGACTCTCCCCAGTTCCAACGCACAGGCCTTCAGCAGTCGTGGCGATACACCATCTGGACCCGCTGCTTTGCTGGCACAAAGTCTTTTCAGCTCTCTGCTCACATGGGCTGCTGTAATTGTGGGTGGGGATGTCTCACCTATGCTGGTATCAGCAGAAGGATGGTTGGAGGATGCAGTACTCCGAGGTGAGAGTGGGTTAGGGTGATCAAACCTATTAAAGAAGTTGTTCATTTGGTTTGCTCTCTCCACGTCTGTCTCAATGGCGGCACCCCGCTTTGAGCTGCAGCCAGTGATAATCTTCATCCCATCCCACACTTTCTTCATGCTGTTGTTCTGCAACTTCTGCTCCAGCTTTCTCCTGTACTGCTCTTTCGCCGCCCTGAGCTGGACTTGGAGTTCCTTCTGCACGCGCTTGAGCTCATGCTGATCACCACCTTTAAAAGCCCTTTTCTTCTCGTTCAAAAGGCCCTTGATTTCACTTGTAATCCATGGCTTGTTGTTAGCATAGCAGTGTACTGTTCTTACTGGAACTACAATGTCCATACAGAGGTTGATGTAATCAGTTGTGCATTCAACAGCTTCTTCAATGTTCTCACTATGTGACCCCAGCAATATATCCCAGTCTGTAGTTCCAAAGTAGTCTCTCAGAGCCTGCTCTGCCTCAGGGGACCACTTCCTGAATGAGCGTGTAGTTGTTGGTAGCGCCCTTTAAGAACTGATTCAATCCAAGTATACATTTAAAATGAAATAGTAGATTAGAAGAATTTCTTTCTAAACTTTTTCACACAGAATTCTTCTATAAGTTTCAAAAATCTATTTTTCTGAAGGTCTCATTTTCGATGCACAAAATACTCAATGAAGACAACCTCGTCTGGGTCATTGTGCTTCTTAATTGATTTTTGATATTTTTAAGTCTTGAAAATTACCTTTCTCCAGTACAATTAGTGACTATTAAACTGAGAAACAGCCGTAAGATTGATTCCACATTGGGGAAGGCCACTTGAATATTTTCTTTGAATATTATTTGATACAAGTCTGTATGCGACAATGTGGAATTTTTTGAAGGCTTATGTGTTTGTCTCACATATGTGTGGAAATGAAATAGTTCTTCAGTAAGATTTTGGTTGACATCTTCTGGGTATTCTTGTATTAACAGCTCAACACCTCTTTGAAGTTCTCCCTTTGATAATATAAGATTGGAAAGAAAGGAAAATATTTTCAGTACATCATCATAAACAGAAGCTCTTCTTCCTAAATTTGATTCTAGTGCATCTAATATAGGAATAAATGATTTAATCCTAAATGTATCTCTTGAAGAGAGTTCGTCTAAGGCATCAGGGTCAGATGAATTTTCGTAATTCCCTTGCCTTTTACTTCTTATTATCCTTCTGGCAGTTCTATATTCAGTATTTGGCAACGTGTTTTTTGCTTGTTGCTCAAGTGCATCAAAATCTTCCCTAATTCCACGTAAAATATCCAAAAGTGACCTGTACCAATCTGCACAACTACTAAGTAAAATATTAGGGCTTAGAAGAATTTTATTTACTTTTGAAAAATGTCTCAGTATTCGATTCCAGAAATGAAGCATAAACACAAATTCAAATTCTTCCATCTTCTCTAAAAGATTGTTGGCCCTCAATCTAGTATCACCCTTTGTATTATTATCTGAATGTAAATAATTGAGTGCATCGGTGATATCATTGTAATTTTCTAAAATAGCTTCTGTAGCTTTTGCGTGTGCCTCCCACCTAGTGTCTGATAAATATTTAGGCACTTTAGAATGAGGTTTCAAATGAGATTTCAGAACTGCCCATCTTTTTGTGGAAGACTAAACAAAGATATAAACTTCATTCACAACACCAAAAAAATTAACAGAATCAAGGCAACAATCAACAGCTGAACGACCTACTAAATTTAAAGAGTGACCAGCACATGGAACAAATCTTGCAAACTTGTTTTTTTCGATAATTTTTTTGCTGCATACCATTGTATCTACCAGCCATATTGGCTGCATTATCATAAGACTGTCCTCGGCATTTTCTGAAATCAATTTCAAGTTCAGTAGTGATATAGTTAAATACTAAATCAGCTATGCTTTCCCCTGAGTGATCTTTTAGCTCAAGGAAAGTTAAAAATCTCTCAGTTGGCAAACCGTCTTCAGGTGACACATATCTAATAATTAAGGTCAACTGATCAGTATGAGATATGTCAGAAGTGGAATCTACTGAAAAGCTAAAATAGCCAGCCTTTTTCACTTCCGCGACAGTTGTGTCTTTCACTTTATTTGCCATAAGTTGAATAATTTCCTCACATATAGTTTTAGACAGATGTGAAGGTTTTCCTCAGCCAGTATTTCCATATCGATCGATATGATCTCTTAAAAATGGATCGAATTTTGCTACTAGTTCTAGAAGACCAAAGTAATTGCCGTTATTTGGAGTTCCAAACTTTTCAATGTCTCCTCTAAATGGTAAGCCTCGCTCTGCAAGAGTGCAAATTACAGCGAAAACTCTTTCTATAACGTAACGCCAGTATTGCTGCTCTTTTCTTATTTCTTCCTCTAGCTTTGAAGTTAAAGTTTTCCCTTTTGCTCTTGTTAAGTACGTTAACATAGCATTCCTATGATTTTCCGAATTTTCATGAGTTTGAATGATAGCAGGGTTTTTCCAATCATTAAACCCTTCAGAAGTTAATGCTGTTGCAGAAGATGCAATATTTGGAAAGAGTTTACAAACAAAGCAAAAAACGTGGCCTTTTGAGGGAGAGTACACAAGCCATTCTAGGGTATATTTTTCTCTATTGGCTTTTGTTGAATAAAAAATTGCTTTTGTACAAAATCTGGACTGCTTCTTATATTCTCGCTTAGAATTTAAAAATGGTCCACAGTGATACTGAACTTAAGAAGGGCCCTTCTCTACCCAATATGATACATCATTTTGCGATAAATTTGTCCGCAAGCCAACATCTGTTACAGTAGACATATATTTGACATCACTATCTAAATTTGCAACATCTTGAACATGGTGTTTCTCATTAGGTGTCTGAAAAAAATTCTGAATATTCGTATTATTTTCTTGTGGCTCGTTTGTATATTCGTGTTCAGTAAGTTGCTCTTGAATTAGTTCCATATTTTCACTTTGAGTTGGTACAACGGCCGTGTCCTCACATACAACGTGCTACATTGCTTCCAATTGAGTAGTACTAGTTGGCACATGCATGTAAGCAGTAATCGGTGTTAGCTTCTTTGCCTCATACTCTTGTAGCTTCTTTTTCTTGCGTTTGCAAGCGCCACTTTCAAATCTTTTACTCATTCTTAGATTAGAATCTAGAACTAAATATTTGAGTTATTAATTATTGTGCATAAATAAAAGTTAATTATTTATTATTAATACAAAAAATAACATTTTACGTATTTGAACTGTGGTAAGTTTTCTTTTGTTTATTGAAATTTTCGATAAACAATTCATTTTCGAATAATAAATTGAAGTAAAATAAAAACTCATTTCCGTGAATAGCGCGTCTCTTATAATAGTCATTGTTTATAAAATAATAAATGTTAATTTCATAATTTCTGAATTTCAAACACTAATCAATTTAACAAATATTTCAAAAATATCTTTAATTCAATAATGAAACTAAATTATCATTTTTTAAAAAGATTGTATGGAACTGTTATTTTGTCTCATTGAAAAAAATAGCAATTATGAATAATGAATTATATATATATATATATATATATATATATATATATATATATATAAAAATCATGAAAATATAAAATAAAGCACTAATATACATTTTAAAATATACAAATTAAAACATATAAACTGCTCAAAAAAATTAAAGGAACACTTTGAAAACACATCAGATCTCAATGGGAAAAAGAAATCCTCCTGGATATCTATACTGATATAGACTGGGTAATGTGTTAGGAACGAAAGGATGCCACATCGTTTGATGGAAATGAAAATGATCAACCTACAGAGCCCTGCATTCAAAGACGCCCCAAAAATCAGAGTGAAAAAATTAGGTGGCAGGCTAGTCCATTTTGCCAAAATTTAATTGCAGCAACTTAAAATTGTACACAGAACTTTGTATGGCCCCTGTGTTCTTGTATACATGCCTAACAACATCGGTGCATGCTTCTAATGAGATGACAGATGGTGTTGTGGGTGATCTCCTCCCAGATCTGGACCAGGGCATCACTGAGCTCCTGGACAGTCTGAGGTGCAACCTGGTGGCATTGGATGCATAAAAAACATAATGTCCCAGAGGTGTTCTATTGGATTTTGGTCAGGAAAGTGTGGTGGCCAGTCAATGGTATCAATTCCTTCATCCTCCAGGAACTGCCTGCATACTCTCACCACATGAGGCCAGGAATTGTCGTGCACCAGGAGCCACTGTACCAGCATAGGGTCTGACAATGGGTCCAAGGATTTCATCCTGATACCTAATCACAGCCAAGGTGCCTTTGTCAAGCCTGTAGCGGTCTGTGTGACCTTCCATGGATATGCCTCCCCAGACATTCATTAACCCACCACCAAACTGCTCATGCTGAATGATGTTACAGGCAGCATAATGTTCTCCATGGCTTCTCCAGACCCTTTCACTTCTGTCACGTGCTCACGGTGAACCTGCTCTCATCTGTAAAAAGCACAGGGTACCAGTGGTGCATCTGCCAATTTCTGGTATTCTATGGCGAATGCCAATCGAGCTGCATGCTGCTGGGCAGTGAGCTCAGGGCCCATTAGAGGACATGGGGCCCTTGGGTCACCCTCAGGAAGTCTTTCTGGTTGTTTGGTCAGAGACATTCACACCAGTGGCCTGCTGGAGGTCATTTTGTAGGGCTCTGGCAGTGCTCATCCTGTTCCTCCTTGCCCAAAGGAGCAGATACTGGTCCTGCTGATGGGTTATGGACCTTCTATGGCCCTCTCCAGCTCTCCTAGAGTAACTGCTTGTCTCCTAGAATCTCCTCCATGCCCTTGAGACTGTGCAGGGAGACACAGCAAACCTTCTGGCAATGACACGTATTGATGTGCCATCCTGGAGAAGTTGGACTACCTGTGCAACCTCTGTAGGGTCCAGGTATCGCCTCATGCTACCAGTAGTGACACTGACTGTAGCCAAATGCAAAACTAGTGAAGAAACAGAAAAGATGAGGAGGGAAAAATGTCAGTGGCCTCCACCTGTTAAACCATTCCTGTTTTGGGGGTAATCTCATTGTTGCCCCTCTAGTGCATCTGTTGTTAATTTCGTAACACCACAGCAGCTGAAACTGATTAACAACCCCCTCTGCTACTTAACTGACCAGATTAATATCCCATAAGTTTCATTGACTTTATGCTATACCCTGATTAAAAAGTGTTCCTTTAATTCTTTTGAGCAGTATATTAAGAACTTACCTAGAATTCCGCGAAATGAAGATATTGTCACAAAAAAATTTTCAATAGTCTATAAACACTTCACTAAATTATTGAACCTACTGAACTCAAAAGGCGAGAATCAAATGATCGTGTACGCAATTCTAAAATAAGAATCTTTTCTAATAACATTAACACGTGTTTCATATTATCGAAGTAACACTAATATAACCGAACGTCGGGATATCAATAGGTCTGTTTGTTTGTCTGTTCCAATCTACACCAATCTGCACTTTATTTATGCAAGAACAAACCAGAGCTTAGTAGCATAAGGCACATCAATATTTGCCATAGCAATCAGTGAACGTATGAACTATACTTTGGTGCAATCTAGTATATACAAATGAACAGACCCAATGAGCCGAACGCGTTGATCTTAACCAATACATTTTTATGTTTGTTTATTAGTCATATGCGTAGAATTTCTCCTTATTTTCGGTTCAGTGTTTTAGTGTTCACTGTTTTTAGAATAGTTTAATTTTAATTTTGCTAACAATTTGAATGTAGGCCCCTCTTGATCTTGAGGCCCTAGGCTGAAGCCTAGTTAGCCTATATGAAAATCCGGCCCTGCATCTGATGATGAATTTTTCGCCACGACAGATGGTTGCCACATAGTATAGGTAACTGTAGTGTGTGTATGTTTTTGTAAATGTGTGTGTGAATGGTAGTTATATCTGCTTTTTATTACTCCATGTGTATAGCTCATCTGCAACAAGGACCGCTGCCTCAAGAAAAATCAGATTTAGATACAGCTGCTTTATAGCATTCCACTTGCAAGGCTTACCCACACTTGGATGGCTGCTTCAAGCAAAGAGATTTACTAGAAGAGCATTACAAGATCAAACAGTTATCCTCTGACCTGATTCTCACTAAACCCCTGTGTCATTTATAAGAGCAGATGCACTGCTTCCTGTTGAAGATGTCCTTCCTCTGCTGCTAACCCATATGGAAGTATGACAGTCAACCACACTGGGGATCTTATTGTTGAAAGGATACTTTCTTTAAGGGTACAGATTATGATTAGTCCCTTCAAAACTGGGTGCAGAGCTGCTTAACTGATTTGTTAGTTTGCCAGAAAGTTTTATATGTTGTCAGTTTTGTTGAGAATGCAGAAACCTTGTCTAGGTGATCTCAAACCTACATGTGAAGGTAACAATAATTACAATATTAATATGTATGGTATGTCCTTTTCCCAGGGGCATGCCATTTATTGACTACAAGATAATGAATAAGGTTGTTTTTTGCACATTCCAGAAATAATAACTGATATGTCTAGCAGTCTGTAGTCTACCAGTTTATAGTTTTTTTGTAGTAGTAAAAGAATGAATGAAGTAAAATACAAAAGTTAAAATCAATAAATATTCCAAGATTAATCAATACCTAGCAGTTTACTCTACTACCTTTACTCTACTATCAGTTAAAAGATGCAAAGTATCAAATAAAGATTTCAACAGCTAAAACTGACATTTGTTTGAGCACATATTTAAGCAGTCTTTCGTATGGCTTGTTTTACAGTTGATAGTTCAATATGGCTTATTTGAGAAGCACCAGTTAATCGCTCTTATTGTATTCAGTTTTTAACAAGTAGGCTCAAAGTTTTGTCCAACCATTAGACCAAACAATTCAAAATTTCCATCACTATACACCTTGTTTTGATTCATAGTTTTAAATAAACATCCAGTACAGTATATTTTGCACATTTATCAGAGTTTACTAAACTTAGCAGTTTTGCTTGTTTTAGATTTCCTTATTAACATTCATCATTCGGTATATTGACAGTCAATTTCAACAGTGAGAATCATCACTACCACCCATACATTAAACAGTCATGTGTCTGAAAATAAGTGCAGGCTTCTTTTTCCCAGTTTAGAGTTATGCAGGTGCACAAATATTGGAGATAATAATATAATTTCAAATACATTAACTGTAGAAATTACCATATATTATGCAGTAATGTGTTTTCTAGCAAGGACAGTGTAAAAGAGAAAGTTGATTTGGAATGCAGTGTTTACACAGTGGAGTTTAAAGGAAAGACTTGAAGAGGGAAGCTAAGTCAACCTAGCACAAGCACCCTTAATGCTTAGGAAAACTACACTGACAAAATGTCTAAAAAAATTTGAAATGTCATTACTTCACTTTAACTTAATACTGATACTCGGTATGTTCAATTCATCATAATACATATTCATAGTGGCTCCAAAATCCGTACTGACCCCTAATCTCTCTTCTGTTTCTTTTTCCGGTTTCTTTGTGGTGGCGGCCTGTGCCGCCACCACCTACTCAAAGCATCATGATGCTCCAACATTGATGGACTGAAAGCCAGAAGTCTACGTGACCATCATCATCAAGTCCTTCCATGAAAACCCTAAATACAAGGAGGACTTTTTGATTTATTATTTTAGATTGCCCAGAGGGGACTGGACGGTCTCTTGGTCTGGAATCCCTGCAGATTTTATTTTTTTTCTCCAGCCTCTGGAGTTTTTTTTTTGTTTTTTCTGCCCACCCTGGCCATCGGACCTTACTTATTCTATGTTAATTAATGTTGACTTGATGCTATTGTTATTTCAGACCATGCTCCGATGAGCTTGGAGCTGAAATTACTAAGCCCCATACACTCACCCCAGATGGCGCCTCAACCCTCTTCTATTAGCTGACGAGAATTGTACTGAATTTATATCCAAACAAATCAAATTCTTTCTAGAGACAAATACATCCCCTGAGATCTCTGCAGGAATACTCTGGGAAACTCTTAAGGCCTTCTTAAGAGGACAGATTATCTCATATCTTTCCCACAGAAATAAATCCAGAGCGAAGAAAGTAGCAGAGATAAAAAGCGAAATTACTAAAATAGATGAAGAACATGCCAGACTACCAAGCGAGACTCTACATAAGAGGAGGCAGGCTCTACATTCAGAATTAAACCTCTTGACAACTAAAGAAACTGAACAACTAATTTACAAATCCAGACATCATTATTATGAACATGGAGAGAAAGCTAATAAGCTTTTAGCGCAACAAATTCACAAGCAAGATGTACGCAACGCAATCTCGGTAATCACTAACACGAACGGAGATAAAATCATTGAACACAAAAATATAATGTACACTTTTAGAGACTACTATAAATCCCTATATACTACTGAGTTTAAAGAAGACAATATACAATCTAATGCATTTCTGGATACATTACAGATACCACAAATTGACGCTTTTAGTGTGGAGGAACTCGATAAACCTCTGTCATTATCAGAATTACTGGATGCTATAAAGTCACTCCAAGGTGGAAAAGCAGCAGGCCCTGACGGCTACCCTGCAGAGTTTTACAAGAAATTCTCCGCTCAGCTAGCTCCCTCCTATTAGCAACATTTACAGAAGCCAGAGATAACCAATCTCTTCCACAAACCTTTCGCCAAGCACTAATCACTGTCTTTCCAAAACAAAATAAGGACTTATTACAATGTGCATCATACAGACCAATTTCACTTCTGAATAACGACGTTAAAATACTCTCTAAAATCATAGCTAGAAGGATGGAGAAAGTGCTCCCCTCAGTAATATCACAAGACCAAACTGGATTTATTAGGGGCCGACACTTATCTTCAAATCTTCGACGCCTGTTTAATGTAATATACTCACCAACTAAATCAAACACCCCAGAAATATTATTATCATTGGATGCAGAAAAAGCATTTGACATGATTGAATGGAAATACCTTTTTACTATTTTGGAGAAGTTTGGGTTTGGCCCAACATTTGTGCATGGATTAAATTACTGTATACTAACCCAGAAGCTTCAGTTTGCATCAATAACATTTGCTCAGACTACTTTAAACTAGAACGTGGCACAAGACAAGGATGCCCTTTGTCACCACTGCTGTTTGCAATTGCCATTGAACCACTGGCAATACATTGTCGAAATACTGATCAGATAAAGGGGATTAGCAGAGAAGGACTGGAACAGAAAATCTCATTATATGCAGATGACATGGTACTGTATATATCGGACCCAGAAAATTCTGTGCCTGCAGTCTTAGCAGCACTCACAGAATTTCAAAAGCTCTCTGGTCTCAGAATTAATCTGAATAAAAGTGTACTCTTTCCGTGAATTCTCAAGCATATAATATTAGATTAGACACCCTACCTTTTATCATTGCAGAACAGTTTAAATACCTAGGGGTAAACATCACAAGTAAACATAAAGCTCTTATCAACAAAATTTCGTGCCTGCATGGAAAAAATTAAACAAGACTTGCATAGATGGTCAACCCTTCATCTCACACTAGCTGGAAGAATTAACACTGTTAAGATGAATATTCTTCCTAAGCTCCTTTTTATTTCAAAACATACCAATATACATTAATAAATCGTTCTTTAAGCAATTAGATTCAACAATAACCTCATTTATTTGGAATTCTAAACATCCACGCATCAAAAGAGCGACCCTACAAAGACAAAAGGCAGAAGGCGGCATGGCTCTACCTAACTTCCAGTTTTATTACTGGGCGGCAAATATACAGTCGATAAGAACCTGGACACAAATAGAAGAACATACACAGGCATGGACCGCAATAGAAGTAAAATCCTGCAGTACTTCTTTGTATTCCCTGCTCTGTGCTCCAATAAACACACGTTATCGGCAATACACTAATAACCCAATTGTGCTCCACTCACTTAGAATCTGGAACCAATGTAGAAAGCATTTTAAGACGGAGAAGCTTCTTTCTGTGGCACCCCTGCAAGAGAACCACCTCTTTCAACCTTCACAAACATATGCAGTTTTTAATATCTGGAAAAAATTTGGAATTAACTTGCTTAGAGATCTTTATATAGACAACGTCTTTGCATCCTATGAACAATTACATTCCAGATCGATCTGTTCTTAACATAATTCTTTTTTTTGTAAAAACTTGATTGCTATGTATTGATTGTAATAAAATAAATAAAAAAAAAAAAAAAAAATTAATGTTGACTTATGTTTATTTTTTATTGTGTCTTCTATTTTTCTATTCTTAATTTTGTAAAGCACTTTGAGCTACATTTTTTCTTTGTATGAAAATGTGCTATATAAATAAATGTTGTTGTTGTTGTTACTACAATCCTATTAGTATAAAAAAAGAAAAAATAGAAGTACTTGCTGCTATATTTTTAGATCATCCACCCAATTGGGTGAAATGTCTGCTTTTAAGAAGTATAATTTAACACTATTAGAATTTTAAAACCTGAAGTGTTACAGAAATAAATACATTGCTCTTGCAACATAAGGAAAAAGCAAAATGCAAGGTGAAGAAACTTAAACGATGTGTTTTTAAAGTGAGTCTTTGTGATGATGGGTGGTCTAAATAAGATGTTACTCCATCTTCTTTTGGCATATCTACGTGCATCTATAACCCTTCTGCTAAGAAGGCATAACATGCATAGCGTAATTTACTTTAAATTGCTCATCTATACATTGGAGACACAATTATAAAATACAGAGAGCATGCTGCAGAGTTAGCTCTAAAGTTATTGCAGATAAGGAATGTCTCTCTCTCTCATTGCACTAAAGTATCCACATAGTGCCGACCAATTTTAAAGGCAGATGATTCAGAGAATTAAGTTAAAAACATTTGTGGTCAGTTGAAATGAAGTGATTAATAGATTTGTATTAGCTAAATTTGCTTGAGAAATTTATCAAATTGTAAAAACTATCTAATATTAACTAAGGCTACTAACAAGATGATTAAATGTAATCTAAAAATGTAAGCTCACCTATTGTTTATTCCCATTATCTCAGCCTTGATGGAGAAGAAAATGAAATCAAATGTCAAGATTTGCCTAATTTCCATAAAACTGAAATGAGCAATTCATTCTTAGTTGACATACATATATTTACATATATGAAGCATCCAGATATTCCAGTATAGTTTGGTTAATTTTAAAAGTACCAGTGAATATCATACCTTAATTCAACTGAGCTTAATTAATTAAGGTCGGAGGCTGAAATATTCAGTCAAAAAATTGTCTGTGGCCCTTGAGGAATGAACTTAGAAACATGGCAAAACATTAATCAGAAACTTTGTTACCCACTGGAACAGGACTCAAAACTTGCATGATCAAAAATGACTGAAGCCAAAACTGAACAGAATAAACCTCTAGAAAATCTTAACACAGTGGTTCTCAACCTGTGGGGTGGGCCCCCCTAGGGGGGTGCGAAGTAACAAAAAGGGGGGCGCAAAGATGTGAAAAAAGAAAACAAGAATAAAAAATATTTAAAAAAATCTGTTGAAACCAAAACAACTTAACTTAAACTACATTCTGATACTAGAACAATAAATATAGAGTTAGATAAATGTCGATAAAAGTTAAGTAGGTATAATAAGATATGCATCTACATTTTAGAAAAATGTTAGGGGTGGCGCAATTAAAACTGTTATGAAAACTCGGGTCGCAAATACTTAAAGGTTGAGAAACGCTGTCTTAACATTAACATCATTATGATAAATGTCATGGAGAAATTTCTAATGCTGTACCATACCACTCTATGGAAATGCATATTTATAGCTAGCCTCAGCTGAGAAACAAAGAGCACACATCCCCATGAAATCTCTAATAAAGTGCATCTCCTGCATCGTCAATGTTCATTGAGAACATTTTCACCCTAACCCAACTCTGCTTAGTTTTACTGGTCCAAGTGCTGCTTTATCAATTTTCACATGAAGCCTGGAGTTTCTTTTGAAGGCAGCAAAATTCATTCTTCCTCAGCTAAATATGCTGTACAATGCCAATGAGACAAAGCTGGAGATGTCTTTCCGATCACCACCTACCACTTCATAGGCCTGTCCTGCTTTTTATTGTAAACAACTACTTAAGCCAAAAGCGCACCAGTGCTCACTCTTATTCTCATAAGAGAATTTATGAGCATACAATATGAGCATTTATGAGTACATTTATTGAGCATAATTGTTAGGTACCTGCTACCCATGGAAAAGACTGCACATGGCGCAACCTTGTGACTAGTAATGAGCAAACCCTTGTGAATGTGCTTAGTCTTGAGTTAAATGTTCAGGAACTTCACCAAACACAGCACAATGCATTGAAGGCAATAGGGAAGGAGAAACTGAACTCATTTTAAGTGGATAAAAGTGGTGCAATGGTCTTTTAAGCATCCCTGATGGCTAGAGAAACATCTGCCAGCTATGTAGGAACCAATTACTGTGGCACAAAAATATAAACTTGACCTGTGAGGTAGCACAACTAACCAGTTCACCACTGTGCCTCCCTGCAATAAAATGATTAGAATTAAATATTAAACCAGTAACATTTCTTGCAGACATTGGCGGACAGGAAGCATGAATTAACTAAGGCTTGCCGCCCAAAGATTCAATACCAGCTTCTCACCTCTATCAAACCAAAAAGTCTTTTTTTTTCCTATTGCTTTCTTCTTGTTCACTGACACTGCTACTCTATAAGAAAAACACTAAACCACACAGATTATTGACTTCTTCCTTTTTGCATTAAATGCATAAAACATGTTGCTTAGTAAGAGCTGTAGACAAGAGTGGTTTAAAAAAATGATATCCAAAAGGAGGGACCAGGGTGGATCCCAGGTCATTCCTGGCCTGAAATACCAAATAAAGGAAGGTCTGGGGCTCTAACATAGGCTTTGGTTAAAGCAGTGTAATCAGTAAAGCATTGGTTTGACCAAAAAGAGACCATGGAATCTTTTTCAGGGGTCCAGCTACCTTGTAGCACTGCAACATAATCAATTGTCTAGTTTTATCTTTTGTCTCTCTGTCATCCTCAGTGTAATCCTTGTCACTGCATAAGCCCTCTATACTAAGGTGGTGGGGAAAAATAGAAGATCCTTTGCAGGGTGTGGTCTGTTGCCATAGTTTCCTAGGGGTTGGGGCAGTTGCCATGGAAAGAGAATGCTAATGTACACCATGAAAGGCAGTTCAGCGCAACTTCTGCCAAACAGCAAACATAGTCTATCCACCATTAAAGAGAACATTGCCTCACTCAAGGATCTGAGTCCATTGCCACTTCTGGAGGTGACCGCCTCGAAGACTTCATCACCTGACATGCTCTGGGAAAGAAGCAGACGGGAGAGTCATGAGGGAGTAACTTGGATGAGCTGAAATACTGTAAATATTTGCTTGTCTATGGTAGTGTATTTTAGAGACTCTAAGAAAAAGTAAGAGAAAAAAGCATTACAATTATCAGAAGTGTCTGCACTGCTTGGACTTCGTGGCTTGTCTGTGTTGAAGGGTTTTATTTTCTTCTTTCATGTCATGTGCGTTGCAACAAAGATAGCCAAGAGACATCAAAGACTGGGAACAGCCACCCGTATAATATGCCCTGGCTGCAAATGGGGAATTTTTTTGTGAGTTATGTTCAGGTTGAAGTCCAAAACAGAACTGATTTTAGTTTGATAAGATGGCAGCTTTAAAGGCTATGACAGGAAGTGATGTCATCTGGACCGGAACCAGAAGTAATGTTGTCAAGGCCAGAAGTTACATCATCCATAGCGCCGGAACCGGAAAGCAACGTCTTCAGAAACAGAAGTGACATTATCCCTGGCGCCAGGGCCAGAAGTGGCATCATCAAGAGTGCCTGCACCTAGTGGGATTTCCTGTGGATAATCTGCAGAGGACAGACAGAGGAAGATAGTGCAGCTCACCACCACCTGGTCTGGCATGGTACTGCTATTATTTTGGCCCTCTAGCTGCCTCCCAATCACACGTGTGTGACAGCATACTTTATATGATGGTGTGTGGAGGGGTGCTTTTACATATCTGGTCACTGCCCTTTATATTTGTGTAGTTTTATAAGATTAATTTAACACAGTTATTTCTGCCTTGTCTGTTTCTCTCTGTCATTTAGCTGATATTAGGTACAGTAAATTACTGTATACTTTTTTACTCTATCAATAACACAGGAAAGGGTCGGGGGGTTTATGGTTCACCTGCTATCTGACTCAAATACACCACCAAAAGTGTGGTGACGTGTAGTGGCATCATTTGGGAAAGGGCGAAGTGTTACAACCTTATAGAGATCCTTTTTAGTCCAAGCAATCCTCTTTATACTGTCTCTCTTGTCTCGAAAGGTTCTTGCAGGCAAACCTAAAAAAGTGTGATTGTTATGGGTACCCTATTCTATTCTATTCTATTCTATTCCAGAGACTCACATTTGCCTTTACCTTACTTTATGCTGCCAGGAATGTAAGATATAAAACTAAAGCAACCATGTTCTCTATATCACCATGACTAATCTTTAATATCCAGTTCAGCTTTCTACACTAACTTTACCTCTTTGACTTATGCACAAAGCCATGTACCAACTTATACTAAAATCAGAGAATGCTGCACTTTACTGTAATCAGGCCTTCAACAAGAAAAAGCAAACAGAAACAAAATAACAAAACTGACAACTGAGGTCAAATGGGAATTGTAGATGTTCAAATTACCAGAAAGACAATCACTGAACACCAGAAAATGAGTAAGTTAACCCTTGGCTTAAGTCAAAGTGTCAGCTTTATCAGACTCAATCACTTTTACAGAGGCACTGACATAAGTCAAAGGACATGGCTTGACGTCACCAGCTATGAAGAACCTGAAATGTGACAAAAACAAACTGGAAAACAGATGTGGAGATAAAGCAGGGGCAGAAAAAACACAATAGAATGTCATTCACCAGCAAAGCAAACAAAAGGTATAACAAAAATAACTGAGAAGCCATCAGATTTACAGTCCTTATCATAAAGGACTTTAAAACACTCCTTAGTATGCAGCATTAAACTTCTTAGTTCAAACATTTTATTAATTAGAGTAAAAAAAACATGAGCTTTATTTCCACATTTACATTGTCTATCACCAAATGCTGAGTGACTAATATTTTTCTGTCTTCTTCTTTACTTTATGCAACTAAACTAGTATTGTATTATGTGTAGTGGCAACATTATATGCATACTGTGTGTAATAGTGAATAGCTATTATTATTTAAATGTTACCCAAGTGCATAGTAGAGTTGGCATTGACTTAAGGAAAAAAATGCATTTTCACTTAGAAAAGGTAGAATTTTTAAAAAAAATGCAATGTTATACAACATATTGGTGAAAGGCTTTTGTTTTTTCCACTCACAAATTTCACAGTCTTCATAGCAGCTGGAAGAGTGCCAGAGAGAACAGTCCAGTTGAGAAAGTATGCAGTGAAGTGACTTTGATTTTTTGCTTACTTGCATATCATTTTTCCTCTTTCCTCTTCAATATTTACTTTTATTCTTTTACTTTATTGTTCATTGTATTGGTTTAACAGAGAGAAGTTCATAGTGATGGGTAAAAGTCATAGACTAAGCCAAAGAGGAAACATACACTGAGAGAGCGGCAGTTTATGGTTTAAATGGACAGTTGCTCATTTTCCACCCTTTCATTCATTCACTAATTATCCCTCATTTCATTCCTGGGTTGCTGGGTACCCGGGTGTATCCTGGCAGCACTGGACTTGAAACAGAAATTGGCTGTGGGCGATGGGACACCAATCAATCACAGGAACTTTCCTACTTATGCCAGAAACATGAAGAGTACCTTTCAACTAAACATATGTTAAAGTACAAAACAATTACACAGAAAAGGTTCCTTATCTGAGATTTTCATTAGAACAAAAAACAAAATCCAGGCATTATTTTACAAGTAAATTTGTTTATTGGCCAGCTATTGTGCTATCTTCTCAAGCAATGTGATCAAGTGCAAATGTGATTAAGGATAAATATATTGGACTTTATTGGACTGATTAGGCTGGGTGGATCAAAAACTCTCCAGAACAGAAAGAAAAATCTCATCAAAGAAAACAAGAGTAAGGAAATAAAAGAAGGTTAATAGTTAAAAACCCAGGATGTGAGAGGAGGAATAAACTTGGCTACAGGTAGCCATTAAAAGGGAAGTTTCTTATACAACTTTCAAACCCAAGTCTCTGCCTCAGCTATGTCCATCCGAGAGACTCCTCTCCTTTATATGTCCTCTTCTAGCACTAAAACACATTCTCCATCTGCTCACATGATGTCTCTTATTTCTCAAGTCCATAAGAAGATCCATGCCAGGATTCTTCAAGCCCTTTCATTCTATACAATAAAATACAATACAATTTATTTTTGTATAGCCCGAAATCCTACAAAAAGTGCCGCAATGGGCTTTAATATTCCCTGCCTCTTGACAGCCCCCCAGCCTTGACTCTCTATGAAGACATGAAAAAACTCCCAAAAAAACCCTTGTAGGGAAAAAATGGAAGAAACCTTGGGAAAGGCAGTTCAAAGAGAGACTCCTTTCCAGGTAGGTTAGGCATGAGGTGGGTGTCAAAAAGAAGGGGGTCAATACAATACAATACACAGAACAGAACAAATCCTCAATACAGTATAAAAATAAACATAATAGAAGTATGGAGCAGAATTTAACAGTAGCAAACTGGATGAACATAATATGATTTGGATTTGTTTAGAGTCCTGGAGACCTCATCCATCAAGCTGCCTCCCCCATTTGGCCATTCTACAGCTGAAACAGCGCTGGGCCAATCTGATGAAAGGACCCCTCTTTCCCACGATTCCTGCGATCATCAATCAGAGATGACTTTACCTTAGGCAGGTGGGCTGTGGCACCAAGTGCAACATTTGAGTACCGAGAAGAGAAACAGAATAGGTGAGGGGTTCTTTCTATGCTTTGAATCAGCTCTTTATATGACAGCTTCTCTATATTTCTGCTTTTTTCCATGACCCTTATGCAACCAATTCATAAAATAGTAAATATATATCATTGTATCATATCCTCTGTACTATAAGTGTCTGCCAAAGTGTCTTAAAATTGTATATAGTTTTTAAACATTTTATATACTGTATATATAAGCATATTCTAAAAATAGATATTGGGTATAAATTTGGGATTTTTGTACATATGTTTTTGGCTAATCATGTTTTTTTCCTTTTTTTAATGTTGAGGATTTTATTTTTGTAGTTTGTCTTTTATTTTAATTTGAATAAAGAGGTTCCAGTGGACATACAAAAAAAATCTTTGAAGAACTTTGTTAGTTGCTATAGTTAGTTATTTTTATTTCATGTAAGTGCATAACTTTGTTACTATAGTTAATTTTATTTCAGGTAAGCCCAACTTTTTGCCATCTCTGCCTTTATTGTTTCCTTGCTTACCCCTGCCTGTCATTTTGACCTTGATTCTGATGTGTTTTGCATCTCCTGGTTCATATTCACCTCACAATAATACAGAGACTGCTCATCTTATTACAAAGAGATATCCATCTATCAATATATTGTTTGATGTTTTTCATCATATTTCAAGGTTAATTATGAAATTATATTTATGGTTTTTGACAACGTCTTCTCTTAGATATCCGAACTGTTATTAGACAATAAAATAAAGTGATTCAGTTAATCTGACATAAAAACTATTTAATAGGAACAGTACTATACTTCTAATTCAAGTTAATTCTGAACCCAGAAATCCTATGTATACTGTAGATTTAATATGTGTCACAGAGATAAGTTTGGCTCTGTAAAATTGAGCACCATATCATCAGCATGAGGACATAATTTTGTTCTTCAATTCCGTGGCTGCTTGTGGATTCAGATAACCAGGTGCTTGATAGCAAGTTTGAAAAGCATTGGTGACAAGGAACACTTGTTTCATTCCACATTCTATATTGTCAGAATTTGTGTAATTTGTAGGGAAAGGAAAACCTTACAGCATATAGATATTTTTACTTGAATAAAATAAGTATTGGTTTAGGTTACTTGTTACTTTAAAAAGTAATTTGACTACGTGGTGCATGTTACTTTTAACTCATTACTACCAGCAATGCTTACAACCAGAAAGGTTTAGGCAAAAGATTATATGAATTATATTATAATTATTAATGAATTATAATTATATGAATTACTCAGCACAACTGTGACCACACACAGTCCTGAACATTACAGATACTAGTTTGATTATATTTTATATGACCAAAAGAGAAATATAATGGTTCATAAGAAGGATTTACTTATCTCTGCCTTTCTCATGAATCAACAACACTGAGAATGAAACTGAGTTGGTGCTCATTTAGTCTATCCTGTGTATTACTTTGTATTCTCTTCCTAAAGAGCCTTGACTGTGAGAGCAAGTAAATAATCAAACTAATTAAAGTTTAAAGTTCAGGTTAAAGGTAAAATTTATTCAATAAATTCTTCCTGTTTGAAATGAAAATGAAAATATATGCCTTTTTTGACATTTCCAGACCCTCATCATAGAGAACAATGTCTCCCTATGATTAGGGTCTTACTGACCGTGTTACTAGAATCAGAGCTAATTCCCACAAGTATTGCTTCTTAATAGTTTTTTTCCACTTGGCTTGTTTTCCTTTTGGATCCAGTGTTACATGCCATCTGCTCTAGTCCATTTAGTGCATTTCCTCCTATAGCAAGCAATCCAGTTCTATTGCCATGTTAATTCTGAGGTATGCCTGTGAGGAATTTTAATGTGAGTACTGGGAAACAATAAACTGAGAAGACTCTGTGTCGCTTTCTCTCTATACTGTATGTATTTCAGAAGCAATGCTTTTACTGTTCATGAGCTTTCTTTCTGAGGCCTAATAATAGAGAACACATTGTTTTGAAGTGCTTACAATCACAGTGTTATTTCAAAACATACTGAATTGCAGTGTTATCAGTAGTATGGTTGTCAAACAATAAAAGTAAAATAAAAGGTTGGGTCAAAAGCACCAAGGTTGAAAATCATGTCCCTACAGCTATAATTTGTGTGAGTTTATTTTATTATTTTTATAATTTTTCACTGCACTTTAGCAGCAAGTGGCACTGGACAGCCTGGGCCACCCTATCCCCAGTAACTTCTTCCTGTGGTATTCCTTGATGTTTCCAATTCAGTCAATAAATATAATGTCCTCTGTATTTCTTAAATCTGTTCTTGGATCATCTCATATTAGGCCTTGCTTGTCAAATGCATACCTGGGGCATCATAAGTATATGTCCAAACCATCAAAACTTCCAACTCTCAAGCAATAGTTCTAGTTCGACAGACTGACATTATCCATTTTGCTTTCCTTGCCCTTGGCTTAGACATGTGCTGTGAGACATTCCTAGTGTCAGGGCCTCTTTGGAATGTAGCCTCTGCACCTAATCTTAAAAAATAAATGTATCTGCCAGTATATCATTAAAAGATACAACTTCTACAGTTGATAATGAAGGACATTTTGGAAAGTTGCCCAGTGTTCTTTTAGCAAATGCCTGGACTAGAATGGACTAAAAGTACTGTTTTAATGAGAGTTTACGTTCAAAAACAGCATGTCAGTATATTATCAATATGCCGATTCCTAAAGGTCTTAGTACATAAGAGCTTAAGACAGACTAGAGGGAACCACTCAGTCCATCAAGCTTGTTTGTTTAGCTAATAGCTAAATTGTCTTATCTACTCAAGACATTTAAAAGGCTGTCAAGATTTCTGCTTCAACTACATGACTCAGGAGATTCTTCTAGATTCACACAACTCTTTGTGTGAAGAAGTTGTTTGATGGCTTCAGTCTTAAAAGCACATTCCATTAATTTCCAAGAGTGTATTCTCTGTATTAAATATTGCCTGTTTTGGGGATGATAAAAGTGCAATTACAGTAACATTTTGGTCTTCAAGATCTTTTGCACAGGTAGTATTTTTTATGTTTTTACATTTTTTATTTTTTTAATTTATTGGAAATGAGTAATATCTTTATGTTGAAATTAATTTAGAGCCAAAAATGAATCATGGTACACTTTAGGAGGTAGACATGGCACTTTATGTGAATCTATAACTTTCAAATTCCATTAAAAAAGGAAAACAATAAAAAACGAAACTTTATTTGTAAGAAAAATATACCCTTATATTTAAGGAGCCCCAGGCCATTAGATCAACTTTGGCTAGATTTCTGTTCTCAGTGCCATAGAGATTACCGTATGTGAATTGGTTAAAAAATAAGCCATTTTTGGCAAGACTAGTGAAAATAAATCCACCACAAATGGCATTAGATTGATATATAGGTTTTAATTTATCCCCAAAATAAAATTCACTCATCTTAAGCAACAATGTAGAACATAAAATAGAGTACAAATTAGTAAAAAATAGTTTATGGAGCACTATTTTCCAACAAGGGAAATTAATAATGTAATGAGATATAATTATTGACAATTGTGCTCTTATGAGCATTAAGATGGTAGAGATCATTTTAAAATATTTCATGGTCTAATACAGTAAAGAAAAAAGATCTGAACTTTAAAGTCAGAACTTCGAAAAATGGTAAAGCTCCTAGCCTTAGTGATTGTGATATAGAATTTTAGCTGATATGCAGGACTTTATTATTAACTCATAACTCTAAACGTGCTTTGAGTGTGGTTAACTCCTTCAACTTGCAGTAGAACACTTGAAGCATGGACTTATATCACTGACTGGTTTTGATAGCAAAGTTATGTCTATGATCTTGGTAAAATGTTGTGATAAATTTGTGGCTAGTCTGGAAATACAGATCAGACTTTCATTTTTCATGTGAGATGTTCTTAAACTAGTATATTGGCATATTCAGCACTGTAAAATATCACAGCATAGGACATGCATGCAGAAAGAGTTTTTAATCATGTATAATTTCAATATTTTGTAAAATATCCAAAATATTTTCAATTTTATGGGTTAGTTATATGTTATTTATTAAACACCTTGTTTATCTTTTCACACAATGGTATACAATTACTTCCTTATTATTTCAAAAAAGTAATAACTGTGCATGACTGCCTTTATTGCTCTTTTGTGAACTGTAAACACTTTCAAAAATGAGTTGAAGTGATCAAGAAGGGAAGCCAGTTGGCTAAGGGCTGATGGAATCTGTGTAGACTTCTATTCTTGCCCACTGCCATTTACCATACTTGAATATATTTGCATTTTACTATGTATTTATTAATGTTTATATGTTATAAAACCTAATTTAAAAATAAGTAAAGTTTATTTTTTGTTCCGTTACATCTCACATTATAAAGACTTTTAAGGTTCTGGCCCTGCTGTATGAGTCCTCTTTTGAAAGACCTCTAGGACCGACTAAAGTTTGCCTGTTGGAAAAAGAGTGAAGGGGAGATGCAATTATCTATCTTATCTACAAGGCTTTCTTTCTTCTCCAGTGCTTTCAGTACCATCCAGCCATCCCTGTTAGGTGGTAAGCTCCAAGTGGATGAACCTATGGTGCCCTGAATAATGGACCATTTGTTTTCCAGAGTGCAGTTTATGAGACTTGAAGACTTTGATTTGGATGTGTGCAGCACTGGAGAACCACATTGCCTCCTCTGCTTTTCACACTGTACACCAATGACTACACATGTATTACCAGGTCATGTCACTTGCAGAAATTCTCTAATGATTCTACATTTGTGGAATGTATTCAGACAGAATATAGGAATCAGGTGGAAAACCTGGTTTCTAGGTGCAGAAAGAATTCTCTGCAATGCCAAATCAGCAAAACAAAGGAACTGATTATTGACTTTCACTGCACTTCTATGTAATGAGTAGATGTATTACACTACTACAAGTACTTGGGGGTCCACATCAGTGATAGACTGGACTTGTCTAATAACACAGAGGAGCCTGTGAAGACTCTTTTATTCTCAGGAGACTGCTTTCTTTTAATGTTTATAGTAACATCATTTACATCTTCTACAACTCTATGATATCCATTGCAATTTTCTGTGCTTTATTATTTAGATACATCTCTGGATGCGCTGGGACACATCATCAGTGATGTTTCCTGAGATCATCGGGTGTTTCGGGTCTCACAACATCAGACACCCTCTCTCAGCTGACCCAGCCGGGGTTGATCACGCCCCAACTTGTGTCCCAGCAGCACTGGCCCACTTTGCGGACCTCTTGATCCAAATCCACCTCGAGGCTCTTTCTGCGGCTTCTGTGATGGACTTAATGGCTCTCCTCTTTGCAGCTCCTGTGATTCCAAGCCTGGCAAAGATCTTACACAGGGATCGGGCGGTAAATCCTCTGCACTCTACTTCTATGGGCTCACAGCAAGCCTTCCAGCCCTTCCTTCGGCAGTCCTCAATGAGCTCCTGATACTTGAACCGCTTACGCTCATTTGCCTCTTCCATGCGGTCCTCCCATGGGACTGTCAGTTCCAGCAAAAGGACTTGCTTGGACGATGCAGATGTTAAAACTATATCGGGTCTCAATGAGGTTGATGTTACAAATTCCGGGAACTTGAGCTGCCTGCCCAGGTCAACCCGCAGCTCCCAGTCTGCTGAAGATGAAAGGAGGCTGAATGATTTTTGCTTTGCTTGCGCCTGCTCACCAGCCCTTATGAAGGCAATTCTTCTCTGGCTGCCAACATATTTGTTGTTGGCCACTGCATGTGAAATGGTCTCTGCTATACACTTTAGTATGCCAAGCTGGTAACATCAATTCAAGAAAGGTGCAACAAATCAACATGCTAATTAAAATGGTAGTCTTAGATAGGTGATGCGCTGTCAGCCTGCTACAGGGTGTGCAGGGAAGAGAAAGAAGACAGAAGAGATGGACTTTATGAACAATGCTACACACCCCCCCTCTCTGACACACTAAGTACTTTTAACCAGTGAATTATTAAAAAGAACAGTGTCAAGAAACACCACTGGGGTTCCTTTACAACATCAGCAATACAATAGAACTTATTGTTTACTTATTTTTTGTATACCCTTTATGATGTCTCACTGTGACTGCCCTCTTTTCTTTAGTCAAGTCAGAAGTTTGCTCTTATTTGTAATTCTTGTGTGTATGTGATGAGGATTGTTTTCATTTGTTATATGTCTTGAGTTTCTGTAAAAGCTACATTTTCCTTTGAAGCAAATAAAGTACTATATGTGTTTTTGTGCTCTACAAAAAAGAAAAACATTAAAGGAGATTCAACAGTACATTGAATGAACTTTCATGCTGTTTTTGGATATTTATTATGATTTAAATCTTTATACCATTTTATATACTTTACAGTCTCTTATTGGCATCACTTGAACAAGAAAGGATTTACAGTATAACCAGAAATAACTTTAAAAATAAAAACATGATTTTTGTTTGTTTGTTTGTTTTGAAGTATTCAAAAATGTGGACAATCTGGAAATGTACAGCATTGATCTTTGTACCATAGTGGTAATGATATCATGCATCACATATTCCTGGTTTTCCCACCTAGCAACAGCCTGGCATCACTGCACCACAAACAGCAAACAATGGTGATGCCTATAATAAATACAAAATGGTACCATTAGAAAATGTATTTCATTTCTTCAAAAACATCCCATATTAAAAAATAATGTCACCATTCAGTTACCTCTAAAACCCCTAAAACAATATCTCCATTATTTTTAGAGGCCAAGGAAACAGCTGAAAAAATAAAAGACAATGTTAAGATCATGACAGTACACAGTTGTCATATCACAGTGGTGACTCTCATCATGCTCAACACTTCTTGAGATATGTATTGTTTTACTTTTTCTTTTTACTTTTACTATTTCCTTTTAAGCAAACTTTTTTGTGTACTCTTTTTTGGACTTTTGATTTTAAGTGTTTTTTAAGCTTTCTTGTGGTTTTGTGCTCCCCAGCTGTTAGGCAGATCATCTACCCTGTCTGTATAAGGTTAAGTGAGCTCAGTAAGCCTTTGTGGGTTCTACTCTAAAGCTGTTGTTTAGCATGTGGGGCCACTCAGAGTGCCATTTCATATTTTAATCACCTTGATACTACAACATACACGATGACTCAAGAACACCTCTGTGTCAGCTGTGCAGTTTTATGCAAGATAAAGAGGGAAGTAATCATATGTGTTGATGTCTCACAGCTCCAACGTACCTGGTACAACTCGCGGCCCATGCATGAACTTTGTGAAGTTTCTACTTACTCACTGAGTCTGTAGCTGTTTTTTCCTCCATATCGGTAAAGCCGATTTGTAGCTGTAAATCTGCCCTATTTGAGTAAATGAGTTTCTCTTATGATGAATTCCTGCCTTGGTTTTAAAACAGTTATTGCTTTGCACTACAGCCTGCTAACACTGGCATCGCATTTTTGAACTCATATTAGAATAAGCAGCTTTGTAAAAATAAATAAATACATCAACAGTAAACTGAATGACATTCCTATGTATATTTATCAGCTTGACATCTCTACTGTTTATCTTTTTGAGGTAATCAATGTAGTAGATAGTATATTCTGCTTTTCTGTAGTATTTTAGATATCTTGTAGTCACTAATTTACCAAAATGGATGACATTAGGAGATGAATATATTTGCAAATGATAGGTAAGTCCAAATATTTTCCAAAGCTACTATATCCTCTCTAAATGGTACCTTTATATCTCACTAAGTAGTCTATGCTAGACCTGGGGCTGTGGCCCCCTGGTAGGCCACAGTATTGCACTTGAGGATAAAGGGGTGCTTTAATCTTAATGCAATTATTGACAAAAACTGCAAGTTTACAATGTGAGTGATATGCAAGCAACTTATAGGTAAAATGCAAGAGAACATCCATACTCAAAAAAAAAACAAAAGAAAAACAAACTTAGGAAAAAGCAGCCATTAAAATAACCCAGTTTTTAAACCCTTGTCTAGATACTTGGCTTTGCTTCAGATCCTCTGCTCCTGTTGTGAGATTTCACTCCCATCCTACTGGATTCTCCTCTTCTGTGTCTACTTCCCATGCCAATTAGAAGTCTCCCTCTGCTTACTTGGGGCCCGATGTAACCCCACCCTTTCTCTCCCCACTTCTTTGAGTCAATCCATACCAGAAGCTAGACTGGCCAGAAACCAGAAACTGACGGATTTTTGAAAAAAGATCATATTTAAGAAGTGAGTACTCTCTTCTCCATTCCCACTACTCCCCAGTGAGAAGTTTGCAGTGTGTACTTGTGTCTGTGTGTTTGTGTATATGTGTATCTCATGTCCAGTTCAACAATATTACAATATTTTTAGTTTTGCTAAATGCAGAACAATATACAATACATACATTAAGGACCAACCACCATATGTTAAAAGTTATTAATATTAAGATAAACACTTCTAACATTTCAGTTTAGTGTTCGCCAATTTTAATCTGCTGTGGAAAGCTTTTGTTTCATACAGTGAATTTGCATCCTTCCTTAAAATATATGTAGGGACAGAGAGAACCTAGAAATGTGCAGACAAGAAGCAGAGTCAGACTTCACATTGACTTTTGATTTATTTGGCTGTTTTTTGACCAGAAGTAGTTTGTACCTTGTAAATACTTCTTTTGATCTGAATTCATATGTGACTGCTCAATTTTTGTAAATCGAAAGCATGCATATTTTAAGTTTTCTATTTTTATTCCATATTAAATCATACTACTGTTCTTTCATTAAAAAAAAATTAAAAAACATGTGTCTTACGTAAGAAATATTAAAAGATACACAGCCATACCCATATAAAAATCATTTATCACTTCTTAAATAACAAATAACAATTGTTAAAATCTCAAAATGCATTATTAGGGATGGCAGGGTACAGAAACATCACCTTTAGTTATTTGTGCTTAATAAGTGTACTGTACTTATCAATTTAAAAACAATACATGGTAATTCAAAATGTTCACTTCTTGGAGGGGGTATGCCAAGAAAAAAAGTTGAAAACCCCTGGCATAGAGATATCATGCACCATTTGATCACATATGTGTCAATAATTAGCTGTAAAGCCTTTACTTTTATAAACAGGTTTAGTATCATACAAAATCATGCTGTGTGACTACTGTTAGAAGTAACCAAGTCAGAATTATGTAACATATCCTATTTCAGGTTAAATTTGTACACAACCATGCTCTACCTGGGGTTGCTTTACTTTAGTGAGTTCCCTTTCTCAGTCTTGGAGGGCCAGATAGGCAACAGATTTTTGCTGCAGCCAGTATTTAAATTACAAGTCAGTTGCTGTTCATAATGGAAATTGATATTTAAACACACATCTTCTTAGTGCTCGCATTTTGGTTTGTCATACATTTCTAATATTGTAGATTTTAGTGTTCAGAGAATGCATCATGGGCCAAAACAGATTAGAATTACTTGGTCCTTTACTTTTCTGTTATTTTATTCTGTTTTATTAAAAAAACATAGAACTTTATGATAAACATACTCGTATACAGGGCAAATATGTCTATGATAGCTGGTTAACTGTTGGTTTCTTTGTTCTTTGTATCTTTTTTTTAAAGAGTTAAATGATTTAAGAGTAGTTAATCTTTACATAATATTTTAACTAAAATTAGTGCCTAATATAGTAACAAGAATAATATAGTAACAAAAATAACTGACTCTATTTAAGATATTGAATGAAATAAAAATCTGAAGTCACCCTGGATCGTTAGGACACCTTATTTAGATGCTTGATTTACTGATTCATATTCTGTTATAGCTGTACTAACTGACAAACAAAAGATGATTAATTTTCCATTATAAAGTGTGTAGGATATTAACTTTTTGGCAGTATGTGTTTCTGTTCTCTTATAAGAAAACAGATTACTGGGTATTAATTGTATGTGTCAGTGGTATGAAAAAGAGATATGCAATATTTCAAAGAATGCAATTACTGGCTTACCCAAGAGCATTATACAGGAGAGTGTCGCATAATAACAGGCCAGTGAACTTCTGTTTAGAAATGGCCATTATAGGGACATCAACTCAATTCTTGTGGAACCACACTGAAAAAAAGAAATCCATGGGGTTTACTCAGTTGAATTGTGTGATTAAGTTATATACATTTTGAAAATGTTATTTCACCATGAAAGAGTTACGTTATTTTAACGGCATGCTATTATTTTCAACCATGTGTTCTCATTGTGGTAATTTTATACAATCAGTCATTATTTTTCATCATTCTTTTTAATTGGTTTTAATGCTTTGTGTTAGTTGAAACCTTTCCTAGTTTTTCATTAAAACAGAAAACAGTTATGATTCAAAATGTTTATTCTGAATTTCCAGATGTGAATCAGTTAAACAGTATTTGCTGCTGCTTATTAAGGTACAGGCCCTCCTATTGCATAGACCCTGTCCTCAGGATTAAATTCCCTCCATAGTTTTAAGTGTTCCCGTTCAAAAACAAAACCTGATCTACTCATCAGCTGATGTTCCAAGTTGGGTCAGGTGTGTTTCAGCATTGTCCAATCATCATCCAGTTGTCGTTTTTTAATTGTATTTGTAACATTTACACTTTTATTTGACCAGAGTGTGGTTCATTTAGCCTTCATGCAATATAATCATGCTTTCAGTTCACACATTAAAATATTACAATAAATCTGTGTGGTCTGCCTTAGTATATTACATACAGGTTCATTCTTTTTTTCACTGTACCCAAAGCTCACCAGTAAGGACAGCTAGCACAAAAAAACAGTCAGTCTATTCAAAACATACTATGCAGCTATGGTGCATATTTACAGAACGTACATTGTTTTTCAGAATAAATTTGAGAAAGTACAGCATGCTGGTGTGTAGAATTTTTGAAACCCCCATCCACTTCATTTTAACTTCACTTCAACTAAAGGGAATTCATTGTGAAAAAAAATATGTTTAGTGCCGCCCAATGTATTTTGTGATGTACACTGTCTTTTGGTGTGCAGTTCGATTACACACTTTCTGTGAGTGAAACATTCAAAGTGGTTGCTGTGAGCAGCACATTATCTTAGAAGCATGTTCTTTGGCTATGCACTTGTTTTTAATTTTAGATAGAAGTGTATTCATTATCTTCGCCGAAGAGCTTTGCTTTTGTAAAGATATAATAAAAGAAGGCGTTAGCCTCTTTTCAAATGCATATGGTCTTTCAAATCCATCTTGGCTGCAAAATGCAACACTCTACTATCAAATGTAACAGAGATGACAGACTATTTGAGTGCTAACCACAATATTGGAAACTTTTAAATACATGATTAATCCTATTTACATTTTTAATAGCATCTTTCACAATTAGTTGAATATGTAAAGTTCAACAGAGTTTTTAATGTTGATATGATAGGAGTTTCTGTTTCCAATGCCTTTCTTTGATGACAGCATTTAAAAATGCATTTTTTTCATTTTGCCCAGGGAGTGGAGGATTTGTTTTGCAGCGTTAGTCACTAATTCTCAGAAAAATCTATGCATAGCATTTATTAATGAAGAACATGTTCTACAAGAGAGATGCTCAGAATGGAATCCTTTTAAAAGCTGAGGCATTATAAATATGTAAGAAAAACCCTGGAAAATAGAGAATAAGTTACTGGATTGAAAGAGATTTAAAGGTGAGGAGCCCACTTTTTTTTATCAAGGTTGCATAAACAATTATTATAAGTACAGTATTAATAAACCTGCACTAATGACAAACTTGAGTTTTGTGTTACTTTTATTTATTTTTGTTTGCTTGTTTGTTTGTTTTAATTAAAAGCAAATAACAATCCATACAATCAAATCAAACCTAACAAAAACAAAAGCCTCACCTCACACTCCACTTTTATGCTGATGCCACCTAGTTCTGCAATGTCACATGTGGTTGCTTTTCCATCATGGAAATTCTAATTGCTAGAAAGTCTGCTTTTATCCTAAAACACAAAACACATATGACTGAGTTTCTCTTTTGGGTTCACCTTGACAACTTCAAAAGCTTGACTCCTTTTAATTAAACTGATGAAATTACCCCCATCATCCTTAGTGACCAGCAGCAGATTTGTGCCTGTCAGTTGCCTGACCACTTACTTTGACATTGTTGCAACAGATATCTATGAAACAATGCCAGAATATCACTAAGATTTGTTAATCACTATGCAGAGCTTTCTTTTTTAATCCTTTTATTTTAAAAATTCATTATACTTAAACACGCCACATTCAAACAAATGTGAATAACATAGCAAATACAGTGAAATGTTTTGAAGCAATCCATGAAACTCATCATTGAACCCCATCCAACAAAGAGGGAGACCCATCTAAAATACTTCACGTTAAAACACCAAATAAAATAAAAAGTTGGAGCATAGCCCTATCAAGTTAGAATTATGCTAATGAGTTATTTCCAAATTCTAAAAACAAATTGAACAGATCCTCATAAAGGGAATTTGTTTTTTCCCCATTTGAGTTAATATAGATTTGCCACTGAATTATAAAGGATGTAACTGGTTTTTTCTAACTGAGCAAAATATTTGCACAAGTAGTGTGGTGTAGAATATAACAACCACTTTTCATAGCAAACATTTATCTCATGTATAACTCCAAATATTGCTGTTAAAACGGCTTTAAATTAAATCCAGGAGATATTCAAATATGATTTCCTCAAATGGTATCTGTTTTGTCTTGATAGAGGTCTGTATTACTCTACTTTCACCTTTTGTATTCTCTAATGCGTTCCCTTTGTCAGAATGCACCAAATCATATAGACTTACAACTGTTTGTAAGATATTGCACTTTATAACTTTCCCCCACCTTGCCTTCTTCATCTATGACCTCAAGCAATTACATGGAGTAAAAGACAAGTAGGAGTTAAGTTACACTTTAAATAAAGTATTATTGATAATATTCATAAAATAATAACAGTAAGCAAAGTACATTTGAATATTGGCTACCATACAACTTTATAAATGCTGATGTATAGCATCGGCGACACACAGACTCTAGTCTGTGTCTCTAGTTAAGTCATCATTTTTAGTCAGCTTTCTTAAAAACTGTCCGCATTCCTGTCTCAGTATGGCTGCCGAGTTGTTCTTCTCAGTGTGGTCGTCTTTTCAGTCCGTGGTGTGTGAGATGCTCCTTCATCATGATCGTGTGTGAGAAAGAGAGGGAGGGGTAAAGCAACCAAATATATACAGTGGTGTGAAAAACTAGCTTTTGATGTGCTTTTGGTCTACTTCTCTGTGTCAGGCAGCTCCAATTTAAGTGATTTCTTGATTGAAACAGGTGTGGCAGTAATCAGGCCTGGGGGTGGCCACGGAAATTGAACTCAGGTGTGATACGCCACAGTTAGGTTATTTTTTAACAAGGGGGCAATTACTTTTTCACACAGGGCCATGTAGGTTTGGATTTTTTTTTCTCCCTAAATAATAAAAACCATCATTTAAAAATTGCATTTTGTGTTTACTTGTGTTATATTTGACTAATGGTTAAATGTGTTTGATGATCAGAAACATTTTGTGTGACAAACATACAAAAGAATAAGAAATCAGGAAGGGGGCAAATAGTTTTTCACATCACTGTACATTCATTGTCCAAATCATTATACCAACAGGGTGTCGTGCTACAGAATGGTCTCTAAATCCCAAACATCCATACTTCAGACCAATGTGGACACACAACACCTTTCACACCTTCCCCAAAACCAATTGTTTGAGCTGATGCTTGCCAGCTAGCTAATTTAGCTTTCCTGTTTGGGTTGATTGAGAGAGTCCTGCAGAGAAACTGGTTTTAGGCACTTCTCCGACCCTGTCATACAAGAGGAGGGGTTCTTAAACATCAAACCATTGCTGTTCTTATCAGTGGTATAACACTAATATTACATGGCTTTGTCTACGTTTCAAATAAAGACATACAATATTTAGCAACATGTATACAAAATTTCACACTACAACAGTATCATGGGCACCACGGTGGCGCAGTGGTAGCACTGCTGCCTCGCAGTAAGGACACCTGGGTTTGCTTCCCAGGTCTTCCCTGCGTGAAGTTTGCATGTTCTCCCCGTGTCTGCGTGGTTTTCCTCCGGGTGCTCTGGTTTCATCCCACAGTCCAAAAACATGCAGGTTAGGTGAATTGGCTATCCTAAATTGTCCCTAGTGTGGGTGTGTGGGTGTGTCCTGCAGTGGACTGGTGCCCTGCCCATGATTTGTTCCTGCCTTGCACCCTGTGTTGGCTGGGATTAGCTCCAGCAGACCCCCGTGACCCTGTGTTAGGATATAGCGGGTTGGAAAATGACTGACTGACAGTATCATTATAGGAAATTCCCAAAACATGTGACATATTGATGCATTTACTTGCTCACAGGTTGGATCTTACTTTGTAAACAGTATAAATTATTTTAGATGAGATATTTTATATGTGTTGAATGAATAATGTTTTACTGAATAAGGACATGCTTATCACATATTAAACTAGAATGTATTTTATGAATGTCTGAAATTCATTCCTTTGCTAAAATTTTTATTAAGAGATCCCTTTCCAACCATTTCCTAAGCTCATTATGGGGTAAGTTTCTTAACATTATTTGGTATACAGTGATCCCTCGCTATATCGCGCTTCGACTTTTGCGGCTTCACTCCATCGCGGATTTTAAATGTAAGCATATCTAAATATATATCACGGATTTTTCGCTGGTTTGCGGATTTCTGCGGACAATGGGTCTTTTAATTTAAAGTACATGCTTCCTCAGTTTGTTTGCCCAGTTGATTTTATACAAGGGATGGCTTAGAAGCTACCCAATCAGAGCATGTATTACGTATTAAATAAAACTCCTCAATGATATACGATGTGCTTCCCAAGCGGTGCTTAATTGTTTGTTTTTCTCGGTCTCTCTCACTCTCTCTGAAATGCTCTGCGCCTGACGGAGGGGGTGTGAGCAGAGGGGCTGTTTGCACAGAGGCTGTGCCTAGAGGATACGGATGCTCCTCTACAAAATTTCGCTTTATCGCGGTGCTTCGGCATACTTTAAAGCACGTATTGATTTTTTGATTGTTTGCTATTATCTCGCTCTCTCTCTCTGATATTCTCTGCTCCTGACGGCGCTCCTTTGAAGAGAAGATATGTTTGCATTCTTTTAATTGTAAGAAAGAACTGTCATCTCTGTCTTGTCATGGAGCACAGTTTAAACATTTGACTAAAGGGTGTTATTTCATGTCTAGAGGGCTCTAATAATGTTAACAGTGTGGGAGAGTTTATAAGGGCTTAAAATATATAAAAATAACCATACAAACATATGGTTTCTACTTCTCGGATTTTCACATATCGCGGGGGGTTCTGGAACGCAACCCCCGCGATTGAGGAGGGATTACTGTACTTTGATATTATACTTAATGTGTTTATTGTACTTTGTAGGCTCTATCTATGGAGACATTCGAGAAGAACTGGAACAGGTTCAAAAATAATTTTACACATAATGCAGGACAGGTACATTTCAAAAATTGGAATTAATAGGAAATTTAAAAAGCTCTGCAGTGGATAAGTAAAAAAGAAGGAGCAAAGGGGAAAACTGCCTCATATACTAACCCCTAACCAGCATGAAGCCTGTTGTGGTTAATAGGGCCATAAGGGTTGTTGATCCGGGATGAAGAAAGTTCAAGAAGGATAAGATTATAAAAAGATGACTTCCTGAAAACAGGAGAGACAATGGCAGGAGTTTTCCAGCAAGAAGTTAAAAGTAATTTAGTTGCAATAGTTGCAGTCATTAAACGCCTCTGCTGGGAGAGAGAAAGGGAAAGTGAAGAAAGAGAAGAAAGGTCTAGGAGGAGAAGAACTTAAGGGGACAAAGGAATTGTGAAAGAAATTATTATATAGTTATAAAGAGGGATTCAGCTACAAAGTGCCAGCTAGTCCATTTTGATACTGCCTCTGAGGAGTAGGGTACTGTCTGTGAACAAATTTAAATTGTGTGTGCTGGCGATTAGGACTCTGAGGGCAATATTTGATCTATAGAAAGATAGTTTGCCAGCACAACACAGAGCATGGGGAAAGGTCTGTAAGCCAATTAGACATGATTGTGAGAGTTTTGAGAGAAGCTTTGCAGAGGGTGGAATAGAGACCAGATACTGGTTTGTGATTTTGAGAAAGGGATGAAGCAAATCTGTACAGGGGTTGCATTGGAAGAGGTGAAAAGAGGGGAATTCCACATGTCCTGAGCACAGATTTCAACTGCAAATAGAAAAAGTAGAAAGTGGGAGGAATAGAATGGCTAGAGGGGCAAGGAACGTTTCCAGCACTGACTCATTAAATATATCTCCTAGCACAGATATACCAGACGGACACCAAGGGTGTGAGGAAATTGGACCACCTTTAGGGCAACATTATGAAATAAAGAAGTGTGGAGTTGCCATCTGGGCAGAGGAACCATCAATTTTTCAAAACAACTATACGTCTGTAAGGCATAAAAGATAAAGAGCCCAATAACAGGAGAAAGGGACTTTATTTTACTAGAAAGAAAAGAAAATGAAATTAAGCAATAGGGGAAAATATATTTTGTTTCTATTGGCAACCAAAAAAGACAATGCTGGGGTGGGCAGACTATTCTACCTAAACCATATAAACCTCGTAGAATGTCAAGGTATTCTGCTGTTGGCATCTGGGCTTGATCTACACCCAGATTTTCCCATGCCAGATTATTAATTAAGGATATGACACCACTGGATACTGAATAGGTACATTTACTTATTCTTGGAAGTAGGAGGTAAGGCAAACCCGCTGTCATGAAAAAGCAGTCCTGGCTTCTTTAGGATTTCAAAAACATCCTGCACCAACTAAAAGGTTGCAGAATCTTTGTTCCCATTCCTGGTGTGTGTGACACGTATGACAAACAGTCTTTAGGCGAGTATCAAATGAAAAACATTCCTCTGTATAAGTCATAGATAGATAGATCCATTAAATAACATTGGAGAGTTTTTTTTTTCCAATAAGTAAGATTAGATAAAGGTTTGTTTTGAAACATTTCTTACTGGCTAATCATGGGTATACATTGAAAAAAATGTTTTCATTATTTCATCTGATTTTTATATATTTTTGGACCCTGAATTCAAAAATAAAAGTTATTTTTCTCCATTAACATTTTTTCACAAAACACATTTTTAGTTGTCTGTTATAGGTTTTCGTTGCTTGCACTTTACTTAATTAAATATCAGATTTTATTTTAATGATAATTTGTTTGAAATTTATTTTTTTAATACCAAAGTCTATGTTTAAAGCAAAACAGTTATTTTATTCGATAATAACTTTGGAGATTAGCAGGAATTGAACAATGATCAGTCATAGCTGCAGGTAACATTAAAGCCATTAAAAGCCCATGTTTTCTAAGTGGGACAGCAGAGCCAAAAATGAGCATTAGGTTCTGAAGGAATAGCCAGCTATATTAAAGTAACAGCTTGGTGACAAAAACATCATCAGACCTAGCCTGGTGGATCTAGATAAAGTACTGCTACTGCTGCTTCCTATTAAGCTTGGTTTAATGAAGCAGTTTGTCAAAGTCCTATCAAAAGATGGTGCATTTTTTCTATTTGTGTGTAAAGTTTCAAGATTTATCTGAGAATAAAATGAAAAAGGGCATTTTTACCAGACCTAAAATAAATGCTGCATCTGATTACCTGTTTTTGCATTTTGCTAATTACATCTGAATGTAATCCGATTTGGCTGATCATTTGGTGGGTCAGGGTCAGGTTCATCATACTGCATCTCTTCAGGTACAGGCAAACCACAATTAAATGCCACATTATGCAGCACACTACATGTTTGCAAAATGCAACACACTTTCGGTAGGTTATTGATCAGCACATTAATAGAGTAGAAATGCTTTCTATTTACATAAACAAATTCATTCTCTGAAGGCACCTTTATAATGTAGCATTGTTGGTGAGCTCCACAATAGATAGATTCCCTGCTCTTTACATGGCTCTTTGAGGTGACTCACTATTCTTAAAAGGACAGCTTGCCTTTTGCTGCATGAGTTGCAAAAAAGCACGTGCAACAGTGCAGAGTTGCCATTTTTATAGGCTCTCCAAATATAGATGATGTAATGCCAGCCATTCTTTTGGTAATTCATCCCTGGCTGATGTAACTTGTCGAACGCTCTTGCAATAGTAATGTGCGTGCACCTCACCACTCTGATTACATATGGAAAACCGGACATTGCCGGAATTGTGCTTTGATATTTTTCAGTTCAACCATAGTTCAAGGAAATCTTATATATCTAGATGATAAGATGATTATACCATCCTATACAGCTGGTATGGCGCGACTCAATGATGATTGTGAAATACACGATTCAGCACACAACTCCAAGAGAAATAGCTCTTGGAAATCGAAATCAACTTAGAAGCCAGTTATTATCTACTATAAATATGCACTCTTCTAATTCTTACATTTGCGATCTTTTCAAACAATGCTAAAGCAGCTTGTGGCAGTTGGAGAGTTTGACAATTCCATGCACCATTATATTGTTACAGAATAATTACAATCAAGTGAACTAAACTTTTTAAACGATATGCAATTAGTATCAGTGCATTTGATAAATCCTGTGTTATGGATGTGAATATGAAAAAGAAGGGAAAAGACACAGAAACAATAGCACTGCTTCAACACTGGGTGCCACCAATTTGCAAAACTGAGCAGAAAAGTGCATACAAAAGGTGTAAGTCTACCATGAAAATGTCTGTGGATTTACTCAAAGTTTGTTTTTTTTACATTTCAAAGTGTGCGTGGAAATGAGCATACACAACATTTTTGTATGTTCGCACTGTTTGTACATGAGGACCCTGGGACAAGGAGCTTGGGTGTCATTCACAACAGTTTTTTCTAAGTTTTTTAAAAATTCAAATTATACAAAGAAATAGTTAATTAGTTAAGTTAGTTAAGTTTAAAGAATTGGGTTGCAACATTAGTCTCAAAGTCCACTTTTTGGATTCATACTTGGAATTTTTCCCTGAAAATCTTGGAACAGCAAGAGAAGAACAGGGTGCAAGATTCCACCAAGGAGATGAAAAGAAGGTTCCAGGGACAGTGTGGGGTCAGTATGATGGTGGACAACTGCAGGATGATACATACAGACACACCATATAAACGATGGGCAACCAAAATGAAGTTTTGAATGAAAAAACATAAGGGGTGACAAAGACTAGAGAAGTTATTTGTAAGTCAATAAATATGTAAGGTTGTTTTCTTAACATATTGTAAAAGACATAGTGGATAGACTGGTGTCCAGACTCAGATGGACAGTGGTTCCTTAGATAACAGATTAACTGGAGGATGATGTCTGACTGGAATAGTTCATCCCCCAGTATGACAGGTGGCAAGGCTACTCTGGCACACTTTCAATTTTAAAACAGAACTGTTGGGGTTCTTGAGTGCTTCCAGAGGACACTTTTGTGAGAAGACTCCCTTATTAATGTAGTTTTGAATGTTTCTGGAGTACAATGTTGCAGCACCAGAAATATCCCCAGACCAGCATAAGAGGGGTCTCCTAACCTCAGTCTAGGAGCTGGAGTTGTGAGGTTGACGATGCTGAACTATTACACAACTATTGTTAATTTCTATGTTTAAACAGTTTCTACCTTCATATTTGTGGGTTTTAACAAATCAGTGTTTACATATGAACCAGTCCTATATTTAGTAATTAGTATAATCCATACTTGTATTTTGACAGAACTGTTCACAGCACTCTGTGCTTGCACTCAGTGAAGAGCGCTATACAAAAAATAAGTTGTATTATGTTGTATTGTAGGAGTGGAGTAAAGAGGTAGGAAGAAGGGAATTATGCATATCACTGTACCAAATAGAAGGAAAGAGGACACTAAAAGTCCTCTTAGTTAAAATAAGTATATTTGAACCCATGACTGTGTCTGTGTACTTGTGTCTAGAGTCTGGGGCTGTGGGTCCCCCACTTGTGGTCACAATATATGTTTAAAAAAATTACTTTGTCTAAATGGTTTATTGCTAAATTGATTTAGAACAATATAATGTTTATATTTGTTGCTTGTTTTAATTAAATTTCTTTTCAATTTTCTACTTAAATGTGATGCAATGGAAACATATTCTAATTATATTTTTATTGTGTTTGTGAATACAAATAAAAATACTTATTGATAATTAAACTAAAATGTTTTGAAGTTTAATTGTACAGACCTGTTTAGCTTTTTTCCTAAATGGCAATGTGGTTGCATCCTGTTGTATGTCAAGCATACACAGGCACACATAGCTCCAAGTCAAATCAGTTCAGGGTATGAAATATTCTTGTTGCTTCATATATCAGAATGCCCCAATGAAGTGCAAACTACAGAAAACAATATCTGAAAGGTTTCTGATGGAAGACTACCAAATTTTGTGACCTTCTCATACATACATACACACACACACACACTCAAGGCCTAGGTTACAAAATCAGTCTTGCTTTGTTGCTTTTAACACCATCATTACAACATCTCAGTGTTCCAAAACTTGTTTGCCTTCTTTTATTTTAACTCCCAACAAACACTTATTCAGCTTTGTGATTACTACACTCTAAATCATTTATTCTTCTTCAGTAAATAATTCTCTTATTCGCTTTATCATTCTAATACAGATTGAAAACCTACCTGCTCTCTCTGGCTTTTTAATTGTAGTCTCACTACTTAACTTATGTGCTAGCCATGAAAGTGCTGTTCAGAATTTATCAATGTCCCCTGTTCATTTTCTTTGCACCCTGTTTTGTACATTTCTGTGGCAGCTGTGTTTAATTTTTTATATAGCCTTTTGTTACATAATGATACTTTCTCTCTTTTTATTGCTTTGTTTGTTTTTTAGTTGCTGTTCTCTATTTTTATAACTGCACTTTAAATTCTGTCAGTTTTACTTCTAAGTTGCTCCTATCATCCCTCAGTGTTTTGTTTTTGTGTTTATTATACTGTTTAGTTTTTATATTTATTACTTCATTTTGTAATCCCATTTTCCTATGAAAGCATTTTATAAAAATGCATGCTATTAATGGTCATGTAATATATAAATATTGATTGATTGATTGCTATTTTAGTACAGGAAAATGTGGACATTCATATAAGAAATAATCGTGTATAAAGAAAAACATTTTTTGACTGACAGCACAATGGTTAAGTGATCACTAACCATTTGCATTTTGCTTGCTCTCCCTGCGTCTACGTGGGTTTTACTCTGGGTATTCCAGTTTTCTTGCCACATTTCAAAAGATCTGCTCGCCAGGTTAATTTTAAATCGTATATTGGTTCCATGTGAGTGTCAATGTGTGGGACCCGAAATTAGTGAGTACATATATAAACTCTTGACACATATTTTTAGGAAGTCATTGTGCACTGGGAAATTCCAAAGTACTGGAAAATAGAAAATATGATCCAAGCAGCCATAGGCCAGTAAACTTAACATGGATTACAGGTAAACTAATAGAAGGAATTTTTAAAGAGAAGATGGGGCAACATTTGGCAAGGAAATTTATTTGAACAGTCACCATTAATTCAGAAGGGGGAGGCTGTATTTTACCAACATGCTGGAATTGTATGAAAGAGTAACAAAAGGATATGAACAAAATGGACCAAATGATATTATTATTGCTTTGAGAAAGCAATTGAAAAGTCCCACACAAGAGGTTGTGCATCAAAATAAAATAGGGGAGAATTCTGGATGTTGTGTGCAGAATTGGCTAATACATTGGAAGTGGGAGGGTGATGATGCAAGGAACCTGATCAGAATCGGGTAGTGTCCCACAGGCATCAGCTCTAGGGCCAATACTATTTTTAAAATATATAAATGATTTGGACAGGAATACAAATAATATGATGGTTAATGATGGTCACTAAATTGGTTAACTGTGCCATTTAGAATTGATTTTAAAATATTTCTTATGGTTTACAAATCCTTAAACAATCTCGCTCCATCCTGTATTTCGTAATGCCTCTCACATTACACTCCAAATCATAACCTTAGATATTCAAATGATTGTCTGCTTATAATTCCAAGAGCAAACCTTAAAAGAAGTGGTGAGACAGCCTTCTGCTGTTATGCATCTAAAACCTGGAATAGCTTGCCAATAGAAATTTGCCAGGTTAATATGGTGGAGCACTTTAAAAAATGCTAAAAACCCATTATTTTGACATGGCTTTCTTATAGCTTCATTTTAGTGTAACCCTGATATTCTGCATATGCATCTCATTAACATTTTTATTATAGATCCACAATCCGTACTAACCCCTACTTTCTGTGCTGTTCTTTTTCCAGTTTTCTGTGATGGCACCACATTGATGGATTGAAAGCTAGATGTCCACATGACCATCATCATCTAATTCTTCCACGTGAAGCCTGAAAACCATGAGGACTGATTTAGATCATTTATGTTAGGTAGGAGGCCCAGTGGGGACTGGGTGGTCTCGTGGCCTTAAAACCCCTGCAGTTTTTTTTTTTTTTCTCCAGCCCTCTGGAGTTTTTTTTTTCTTTATTTTTTTGTTTAGACCTTACTTTCTTTCTTTGTTACTTAGCATTGTCTAAATTTATTTTTATGTTTTTCTTTTTTCTTTCTTCATCTTGTAAAGCACTTTGAGCTGCATCATTTGTATGAAAATGTATAATATAAATAAATGTTGTTGTTAAATTTGCAGATGATACCAAGGTAGAATAATTGGCGGATAATCCAGCATCTACTGAAACATCACAGAGGGATTTGGACAGTATACAGGCTTGGGCAGAGTTGTGGCAGATGAAATTTAATGTAAAGTAAGAAGTAAAAATATTAGGTTTGAATACACAAAAGGTCTCAGGTCTGAAAATCGAAAACAATTAGGAGGTTTTTCTTCACACAGAGAACCATTAGTAAGTTACCAAGTAGTGTGATAGACAGTAAGACTTTACAGACTTTTAAAAATTAGACTTGATGTTAGTTTGGTAGAATTAAGTGGATAGGACAGGCAAGCTTTGTTAGGCTGAATGGCCTGTTCTCATCTGGATTGTTTTAATGTTCTGAAGTTCTATAGTAAAACTTTAGAAACTAATTGCAGAAGTTATTGGAAAAAATTAACTTCATGTCATCTGTGTAAAGGTTGCACAATTTTCCACCTTTGATTTTTTTTTTGTTTTGGTATTCTAGTCTAACCCCCCACCTCTTAAACCAATCACCAAATTCTAGGCCTATACCAAGAACAGCTCAGGGTAAGATGTCAGTTGGTCACATGGTTCAGTCATGTACACACCCACACTCATGTATAACCAATTGTCATGTAACACCCCTCTAGGGGTGTATGAAGAAATCTCACACATGTTCATAAAGGCCATGCATGATCCTTACAGTCAATGACTTGATCTGCAGGGCAGTAGCACTAACCACTGCACTACCATGAACAAAAATATGATGTAGTACTTTATGTAAGAACTCCTTTTCTTTTTGAGGAGGAACATACAGTAGATACCATGAATAGGTACAGTTTTGTTTTTTGCAGAGCAGATTCATTTAAATAGGAACCAGAAAAAGAAACATGAGCCAGAAACAAGCCTAGTTACCCAGACCAAAAATAAAATCCTAAATTACAATTAAAAAAAAAGCTAAACCACATTCACTAAAATGCAAGAGATTGACCTTTACACAATGGTGGTAATGACATCACTGACTGTGTGTTTCCATTCAAATTCCTTAGTAAAGTGGTGGCAACTGCAGCAAAAAATACTAGTGCCTACATAAACCATGATGGTGTCATAAAAAGATGCAAAATTAAAATAAATTTAAAAAATAACACTTGGAATGGATTCAGCAAACAAAAAATAAATAACAGCCATAATTTTATTCACAGAAACCCATTTCTATAATGGGAAAACTTTTCAAAACACACAAAAACACAACTGCTTAAATTGGATTTTTTATTTTATACATTTTTCTCAGGAATCCATCTGGCCATGCAGATTTTCCTGTTGATTCTACAGCTGCTGAGATTTTGGAATATGACAGCAGACACTCAGCTTATTTATAATTGAATCCTGATGGTATGGCATATCTGGATTATTAATATAGTCATAATATATTATTTGTCTTTTCACTCTGCTCATAGTATGATTGAGGCAATTTATTGGTAGTGGTAGTGCTTTTGTTACTTTACATGGACATTCCACTGTGTTTTGAACCCTAGTCATTTTTTAATATGGATTCATTACAGGCAATTGACTATGCTCCTCATCATGTTTCCCATACTATATGTGCTTTTATGTGTTTTAATGTCTCTCATGTATTCTGATTCCTACTTGCTACTTTTTGACTCTTTCCAGCTTTCTCAAAATTTTTTTTTTTATTATGTCTGTTTTAACCAGCAACACAGCTGACTTTCATGTTCCTTTGCAGGCAACCTTGATTGTAGCAGATATCATAAAAAGTTCTACTTACAGTTATTGGCAGAGACCCACCCATTTAATGGTGCATACTGATTGTTACAAGTTCTAGGCCTTAGGACATCCTTATAGACTTGACACAGAAATGCATTGTGGCCACCATGGGGTGACCCAGCGCCCCGAACATCAGACATAAGTCAACCAAACACAATTTTTGGTACAATAGTAATTAGATAGTTACATATAATAATGTAATAATAATGATCAGTTAATAACAATAAAAATAATAATAATAATAATAATAATAATAATATGACTTAGTACAATAGTTAGTTTAATGTACAATGATTTCATTACCAGGTTCAATCAGTCCAGAACAATAATAACACACAATTGGTCACCTTCCTCTCTTTCTTCCACCACTCTTCCATGAGTGTCATCCACTGCCTTCCGCTCTGATTCCCTGATATAGAAGAGCCGGAGTCTTTCATACTAGACCTGGGAGTACTTTTGGTTTCACAGCACTGCACATTGGAAGCAATTCTGGTCCAGGCAGAAGCGCCCAGATTAGTGGTAGTGTTCCCATGCAAGTCACCCTGGCAGTATCCAAGTACCCCAACAGGGCTGCCTCTCAGGACTACAGTTAAAATATGGCCTGTAGGTGTACAAATGGGAGTTCTACTAGAGGAAATCTGCCATCCTGTGTATAGGGGGAATATATGGCTCCAGGAAGCAGTCTTCCTCTGTCCTTTATGGCATCCCAGCTGGGAACCTTACCTTCAACCAATACGGCCAGGATGCATGTCCTTTCACATCTTTCCATTGTGGAATCCTGTTCAGGCAAGGAATCTGTCAGGATGCCAGTCCTTTCTTTATGGCATTCACATTATGTACTGTATTACAGTACAGTAAAACCTCGATTATCTGTCAGGGGCTAGGACTGAGGCTGTGACGGATAAGAGAAAAGATAGATAAGAGAACAGATACTTTAAAAATGATATACAGTAGATTAGTTTAGCGAATAGGCATATTTACTAACAAAAAAAAATACTATATTAAGAAAATATAATATAGTATTAACAAAATTAATTAATTTATATAATATTGCAATGACCAGAGTAATAAGCAAATACAACTCAAAGGTACTGGAGCTTTCTATGTTTTACATGGAGTCTTTGTTCCGTAACAAACGGTGTTCTGTCTTATCTGTCTTTATCTTGGTCACAGAGCACATCTCCAAAACACTAAAAAGAAAGCTTTCCCTGCCAGTAATTATCTCCTGCCACTCATGTTCTGTATTTTTCTATACAACAAACACTCCTGCTTATTGTCTCCTGACTCCATACTCAAAACTTACTTCCACCGCAGCTTCCTGTTTCTCCTAACTTCTCCTATCACTCATTGAAACCTGTATAAGATGTGCATGAAATCAATATAGTGCATACACAAATCCATTATTAGACTGGCACAGAAAGAAAGCCAATATAGTTCATATGCAAACCGATGACATGTGAGCATAAAACGATCAGTGTAATAACAAACCAGTAACAAACATACTGCAACCAGCTGGCACTGCCACCTGAACCCGACACAGACAATTGTGGGACACAAGTTCAAGGTACAGAATATTGTTTTATTTTCTTTTATACCTTGTGTTCAACACCTTTCCCATTCCCACAAGCTCAACACATTCCTGCACAAGCATAGCACCCAAACAGTCCTATTCATCCTCTTAATATCCTTACTCCTCCACTCCTCGGGTCAAGCTTAGTCGCTCCTCCTCCCTCTCCTCTGGCTCCCTGAGTAGTGGCTGCTAGCTCCTTTTATAAGGCACCCAGAAGTGCTTCAGGTGCTTGATGACTCCTTTCTGGCAGCATTTCTGGGTGTGGTGAAAGAACTGCCTATTAAGGGCTCAGCAGCTCCTGCTGCAGCACCCCCCTGGCGGTGCCTACAGATCCCAACAGGGCTGCACCATACTCCAACTACCATGAAGCCCTGCAGGAGTCTGAGGCACCGCAGCAACCCAGGGAGGTAATATACGGACATGAACCAATATAGTTCATATGAATGAAACAAGTATTGTACGAATTTTATATGCACTCAAACCTATAGTAAATATTCATAAACCAATAGTGTTCAAAGGTAAACCAATAGATTACACACAAAAATATATGATTTATGGCCTGTTTGGCACTTTAAAGAATGACAAGTGGTCAGGACTGTCTTAACAGTATTATAGGCCCCCGGGCAATTCAGTGCACTGGGGTCCCTACCTACACAACCACTCAGCAAGTCACAATATACATAGATTAGAATGGGGTCCCCAGGCAACTGTCCAACGTGCCCATGCGTTATGACGGCCTTGCATGTGGTGCTGGGGAAAAACAGTATGCGCTAGGACAAGGGAGAGTTGTTCCAATGTGCATGGCTCATATATGGTATTAGTCCTTGGTAGATGCTGGAGTGCGATATGTTTTTGCTTTTTGCCCTGACGGTTAATGGAGACTGACATTTAATCGAGTAGCAGATAATTGAGGTTTTATTATTATATATTATTAATACTATTATTATTATTTGTCTTTAATAATTTACTTTTATTTCTAAAAGTAAAAACTTGGG
Source organism: Polypterus senegalus (assembly GCF_016835505.1). Classification (NCBI taxonomy): domain Eukaryota; kingdom Metazoa; phylum Chordata; class Cladistia; order Polypteriformes; family Polypteridae; genus Polypterus; species Polypterus senegalus. The sequence continues at coordinate 105,194,735 of NC_053157.1, forward strand.
AGGAAACATGCATATCTTCACTTTATAAATTCTAAGAAGGATGTTGAAATATTGTAAAATTTAAGTTATGAAAAACTTTATCCTTTGTAAAATATCAAATACCTTCTTTTTGCACTACTTATATTATTTGGCTGTTTCTTTTATTTATTTTAAAGTTTTCTCTTGGCTGTTTTTAAAATTAACTTAGTTTTGTTTGTTGCTTCTTTTGTGCACTTCCAGAAAACATCCACTGTGCTGTTGTCCATTGGAATAATATCTGTTTTGTGTCTGTCCAGTAAGCCAACTATTAGGCTCTTTTTATTTTCTATCCAATTATATGTATAGTAAGGTGGCAGCTACGGTGTCTTGTGTTTGTGAAGCCAGCAAATATCCAAATACTTTTTGTATGTTTTCTCTATGCCACAGCAGGCATGCTGTCTTGTCCAGGTAGCTAGTTAATTCATCTGCTCAGCAACACCTATGTCTTTCAGTCCAGTTGCCCATTTGGGTGTATCTCGTTAATGCCTTCTGTCCAGCAGTGCAGCCTTTTTTTAAGTATTTGAATCTGAACTTTGGTATATGATTAATGCCCTTTCTGAAATCAAGTTATGAACAGTCCAATAGACAGTGTTACTTATGTGTATTGTTCATTTTGGTTATATTCCTTTGCCTGCTCTTTCTCTGTCATTGAATATGATGTATGTCAGGGGTGGCCAACTCTGATCCTGGAGAGTCGCAGTGATTGCAGGTTTTTGTTCCAACCCAGTTGCTTAATTAAAAGCCAATCCTCACAAATAACAGATATTATTTAATATCATGTCTTGTTAATGTTTTATTTCTATCATATAAGTTGTTTTTCCTTTCTAATGATACGTATATCATCCAAGTGATTTGAAGCCTAAAACGAATGAGTAATCTTCAGTTCTTCACTTAATTAAACCAAATAGAGAATGATGAATACACACAGGTGGCAATATAGACAAGCTAGATGCAGAGCCACTAGTTGCTTTGTCGTTTGTATATCATTGCTAATAAGGAGCAATTAAAACAAAGAATACAACATTTATAGACTAAAATAAGCATTTAAGCGTTCAAAATCTTAACAAATGACACAACTAAAATGAAACAGAAAAATGAAATGTGAGCAATAAGAGTTTCATCAGGAATAAATGATTTCTCAAAAAGCAAATGGGTTGGAACAAAAGCCTGAAACCACAGTGGCCCTTCAGGCCTGATGTTGCTGAGCCCTGATTTAAAGGGACTGAGTTTTAAATAGCAAATAAATTAAATGATGTTAAGTAGTAGGAAAAACTAGTCAGTAAATAAGAAACTAGTTAGAATGAAAACCTGTAGTCACTGCGGCTCTCCAGGATCGGAGCTGGCCACCCCTGAGTTAGGCTAATCCAAGCAACAAAAAATTGAGTAAAATTTTATGTGACACCTCTTTCTGATTAGGTGCTTCCAATTGCGGCTCTACCCTTACAGACTAGTATTTGTCGTAAATGATTCACTCTGGTTATAATGCTTTGCTTTATTATGATCATAGTTTTATGCAGCATTTAGATTAATCACCTCTGGCACTCATATATCACTGATCATGTTGGTATATAAAAGAAATGTTGTTTTTTGTATTTCTTTTTCAACTAGTTAGATTGTGACTGTGCTAAAACAAAGTTGTAAAGGACACGGTAAGACATGAGATAAATTAATTTCTAAGTCAAACTACACTGATAATCTAAGAATGGGAAATATAAATATTCTAAAACATTTTTGCCCGTAGCATCATATTACATAAAACTATGGAAGCTTATTCCCACAATTCAAAAGAAGTATTCTTGTTCAGGAAATTATTGCCATTTTGTAAGATTATTGCATCGTTTTTGCTAAAAATGATGACATTATTTAACAAGACTTATTGTGTTACTGTATATCTTTAATTTGATTGCTTTATTTCACAAATAAATGACTTGCTTCCTGCCATTTGAAACTCTGATACTCACGATACTCTGATTTCTCTTGTAAATAAATCGCAAGTGATGTTATGCCAGGCGAATTTAAAAACGTGTATTTGTTGTTGGGAAATGTTGAGCATAAACTTCCAGACAACAACACCCTACATCTTATATTTATAATATCTAAATTTTGCAAGACTAATATTTACTGTAAATTAGTTTGAGAGACAGCTGTTTACTGAGTATGACTCTTTTACTTTGAGTATATGTTGTACATTAACATGGAGGTTAGATTGACAGATGGCAACTCTGAATGGTTCTAATTTTATTTTGCTAAAGCTCTTTGCAGTAGACTACAGTTCTACTGTTCATTTCCCAACCTGCTTTACCAGTTCAGAGATGCTGAGATACATTGTCTGTCTTTACAACACTGTTAAAAATCATCTTGGGGTCAACAATCAATCACAGGGCATATTATTCAAACACACACACACTAACTGACACTGGCCAAATTTAGAGTTGTCAGTTACTTGGGGCCTCATCCAGGGATGTTTTAACTTGACTTTATATACTATCAAAAAAGTTTAAAGTTAAAGAGCAAAGATTCTTAGGATATTTCAAACCATAGATGGTTTATTTAGGAGGAAGAAAAAAGGGAATAAAATAAAATATTAAAGTATACAATGAAACACAAATCTAAATCCTCACTGGATCTATCTTGCCTAGTTTTTGTTTTAAATGCCTTATGCAGTTGCTTTCAGATTTTCTTACCTCTGAGAGCCAAAAAGTCTGCAGCCTGTCTCAGTAACAGATTAAGTGAGTTTGAGAATGTTATATTAATCAAAGGAGAAAGTAGGGTGAAATGATGCCTTTTATTTAGTTAGCCAATAAAAGGTGTTATTTCAGCCTACTTTCTCCTGTATTAATCTATGGCTAACACGGTACAACACTCTACTGCTATATTAATCAATGAACAGAATGATGCTTAGCTGCCCTGCAAAGTATACAGTATTTTTCTTACATGCGGTTCACAACTTCATCAAGCATTGTAGTAATTAGCCCTGTTTAATGCCAATTTATTCTGGTACCATCTGAAAGCTTCTTTTTCCTTTATTTTTATTTTTCCTAAAAAATAAATATATTTGCTTCTATTTGTGCATTGCAGATTAAATTTTTTAGTTTTTTCTATTTCACACAAACAATTTCTGTCATTATTTTTATTTAACCTTTAATGTAAGATGAAATTCTTATTTCAATATGACATTAACTTGTTCTATTTGAGTGATAAAGAGATGTAGTAATGTAACTCTTTATTTTCAAAGCTGGCTTGTTTTTAAGACCTATGGTAAGACACATCCTGCTTTACTGATATGCAATTTACAATCTGTCATGATTGTGCTTTTCTTGCACATTCTGTCAAACTTTTTTCTTACCACACTGGGGAATTTTTCTTGTCCTCTAACATTATTTAAATGCAACCTTTCATTATGTACATATTACTGTGATCCATGACATTTGGCTAATTTTTTGGATAAGTTATAACTTAATTTACGCTATTCTTTCTTAAAAGTGAAGGTAGTTATTTAGTTCAGTAGAAGGTTGACCCATGGTGGCTTTACCTTGAATAGGTTACCCAGCTGCATTACAGTTTGTGAGCAGTTAAATTGTCTTTTTTTTTTTTTTTTAAAATCTGGTGGTAATAAAACTGACTTACTCCTAATTCATTAGTAGTGGGCCACGGTTTATTTTCAGTTGGGAGTACATTATGTTAGAGATTACATGTGCTCCTCATGTCCACATTATTTCTTCCAACACTACAAATACAAATGTTATGTTGATTCGAGATGCACTGAGAATGTGACTGTGCGCTTGAAAGAGTACTATAAAGACCCAGTGGACTGTCCATGCTTAATTGTTAATATGTGCCTCTTGCACACCTCTGGAAAGAATAGGTTGGCACAGGACATGGCCAGGGTACTAAATGACAGAAGGAAAGAGACATTGAAACTGTAACTTGACGTGTTGCAAGTTGGTCAAACATGAGAATGCAAATTTCACTGTATTATGTACACATGACAATAAGTTTGAACTTGAAATTTAACAAACACTGACTCTCCTTTACATTGTATTGGACAGTTTCAGAAAGTCAAGGGATAACTAAAACTATCTACAAAACCAAACGCCAAGAAAGGTAAACAAAGCACTCAGTAAGTTGATTTCAGAATAGGAATGTCTGTGCTCTGTTATCCCTGTTGTCAGAGATCTGGAAACAGCTCTAGCTCCACACAAATAAAGTAAGAGGAGCTTCTGAAATGTTATGGAGGGCATGGTGTGATTACATATCCATCATGTAACAGGATATCTAACAGAAGGGATGTCACTGTAAATAATGCCCTGTGAGAAAAGGTACATTTTTGCTGCCCATTCACTTACGATATATCCTTACTAGTAATGAGATGATGCACTTAATTTATATGTAATAAAAATTAATGTATAGGCTTCAAGAAACAGTGCAGTCTCTGAACATTGGACAAAAAAGTCAATAAAAATATTATTTTGGAAAAAATGTAAAGCAATGGCAGGGATTATTTTTAAAACAATAAAAAAATGATGAAATCCATAATATGAAATCAAATTCATCCATCTTCCTAACCTGCTTATCCAGGGCAGGGGCACAAGGCAGCTGATCCTATCCCTGCAAGAATCAGGTGGAAGGCAAGAACAATCCCTGGAGAGGGTGCTAACCCATAACAAGTTGAACACACACAAACACAAACACTTAGTAGGCCCAATCTACCAAAGCCTATTCACATGATCTGTATGTCAGTGTGAGTTGAAACTTAGTTGTATCGCTGCTCATGCACGCTTCTCCTAATACCTTGGCAGTATCAAACTATCCCTGCGGCGTCTCCTAGTGGCCCCCATGGTATCCAGCAAGGCTATGTATAGAAACTCTAATGTCCATGATGCCCTGTTGGTCTTTGGGGGACCTCCATACTGCAGGGAGGGCTCCACCTGGCGACTTGGGGGTATTGGCCGGGATGAACGGCCGGCCATACACCACACTATACATATGTGGTATAACAGACATTTTTATTTAACAGACGTTGTGACTGACACCATAATTAGCCGTATAGCCGTTTATATATATATATATATATATATAATGCAATGCATATGGGCACTGACTCATCATAAGCATTGTGGGGGGAGGGGAATAAATTTTAGATTACAACATAAGTAATAATTCAGTGGCATCAATAATAATAATACTAATAATAATGATGATAACAATAATTATCAAATGTTCTAGCCAGAAGCTTTCCCTGAAGCCAATCATAGATGTTTCCATTGGGGGAGGGCAAAACAATTATAGATTACAACATAGGTAATAATTCAGTGGCATCAATAACAATAATTATAATAATAATAATAATAATCAAATGTTCTAGCCAGAAGTTGTCCCTGAAGCCAATCATAGATGTTTCCATGGATTTAGACAAATTTATTTTAATAAGATACAGTATGTTAGCTCTGTCTACACCAGTTTGAAAATTATAGATAACCCTCTCCTGGGTGGTGTTGGCATCTTTTTTCACTGGTGTTGCTATTGAGGTCCTCACAATTCAATCTAAGGTGGGATAGTTTCATTTCTAGGTGGTATTTGTTCCTATCTAGAGAAGTGCACCCTCTGTCCACATTGTGAATACAAGGTAATATGTACAAACAGCTGTTAAGCAGCCTATGACCTGAGGCCAAACACTGTCACATAATCCAATCACGTCAATGTTAGTGGCCCTGTATTGTTTATCCAGAATAAAGGAAGGAGAAATGTCTCAGGAGGATGGCTAGGGTCAATAATAATACTATTAGCCTTTCTAAGACAATGTAAGTTATACATATTCTGAATAGAAAGCATATGTGTGCCAGCTGTGCCACCTTCACCACCCACTGTAGTACTTTGCAGTCCTGAGCTAAGCAGATGCCATACCAGAATGTAATGTGTTGACACTTCTCTGCACCAATAGAAATTAGGGAGCATAAATGGGAACACTCAGGTTTTTTGCAAAATCCTCCATCTAACCAGATAAATAACAGAGGTGATAAGCGACTCGTGATGGTGGGCCATAAATTCAGAACTGTCAAACCTGCAACAAATAGAATATCTGATTAGAATGTAGTCAAGTGGATACCTATTTAACTATGATTACTTCTATCTGCTGTGCTGCATATTTTTCTTTTTATCACTTAAACCAGCTGCGTTGCCAGCATTTCTATGGGGAGTATTCTTAAGCCCAACCATATGCAAGTGTAATTACATTTCTTCCCAATGCACATACACAATAAACATCAGTTGTTAAGATATTGTCAACATGTCTACCAAAAACATGTAGACACAAGTAAGTGTCACTCTGTTTGTTCTACTAGTAAAGCAAACTTGATTTTGAAAATTTTGTTTAATTTATTGCATACTGTACAGTATATTTTAAGGTCACTTTGTGACTTCTGGAACCATCGTGTTCCATTACTCTGCACATACCATGTTAACAGTATCTCTGCATCAGGATTTGATTTTCAAGTAAGGTAATCACATATTTTAGCTTATGTTTTGCTCTTTATATTTCCTTGAACCTGTGTACTTTTGGAGGTCACTTTTCCTATACATTGACCTATGATATGCAGTTCAAATATGAACTACAATGAGCATTTAGGTCAGGATCTGTTATGAGCTCTGCCCCAGGTCAAGCCTCTGCTGTAGTGCATGTTTTTAATTATATTGTACTCTTATTCACTTTTGCCTTTACCCCATTCTCCAAAAATATGTTTCTGGCACTAGTCATGATTATATCAAATTTGAATATTAAAAGGAGCAGGGTGATAAAAAATGTGCCCACCCTTTGTAATCTGTCAGCCATATCATGCCCTGATTTGCATTTGATTTTTTTTTTTCTTTCATGGTCAAAATTATTTTTTCATTTTTGGATTGTAACCTCTGCTTTGCCTTTTAATGCTCTTCCTTTCTGTGGGTTGGTCATCTGGTCTGTTTCTAAGATAGCTCTTGCTTTGTGAAGAACAAAAGATTTTAATATCTTTCTTTAACATTCATTAAAGTGTCAGTCAATTCCAGGGCCGTTCTTTAATGTTAATAGTTGTATTACTGTAGCTAGAGAATAACTACTGAATTTCTTTTCTCATCAGTTTTTCCATTTACTACATTCATAATTATTAGTTCTAATCAATTTATTGCATCCTGAGAATAAAGAAACATTTATTGTTTAGAATAGAATAAAGAAATTGTGTGGATTATATTCTGTAGTAAACACTCATGTAAGCAAGAGATGCTTGTTAGGAAATTACTCTGTGAATAAAGAATAGTCATGAGTCTGTATTACACCATGTTGACTTGTTTAGTGCAGCACAGCAGACTGACAGGGATGCATTTCCCAAAAGCATTATAACACTAAGAACACCGTAAAATCAATTTTAAGTTTGTCAAACCCCATTGTAACTAAAATAACATGTTAAATCCTTTGTAATCTAGGAGCTCCTCGACCCTGTCATTAATCTTAAATGGGCTTCTTCTTAGACTGGTTGTAGCTGTGACCAATGATTGCCATGGAGAATGTGTTAAATTCAAATTATGACAGCTCTCTTTATATTTAGAACACTAAGATTTATGTTGAAATTATACCATTTTCATGCATTTACATTTTCTAAATAATTTGTTAATTTCAATAAATTATGCTGTTAATAATTAATAATGCGCAAGTTGAAAATGTCTATGTACTTTAAAAGTATTGAACACTCATTGTTCTAAGGTTGCAGCTATCTTTACTTTTACAGAGATGTTTTATGTGTTGTAATTGGTTATGTGGAGAAGTGTGAGGAAATAAAAAGGATGGGCATGAAATTGGAATTGATATACAGTATTTGGATACAGAGAGTATGGCTGCAATAAAGAAAGTCCTCCAGGAATAACATCCATTAAATCTTATGTTTGTGTCTTTGATCACCAGCTCATGAATCACTTATACAATATTAAAATTTAACCAGTGAGCTGTAGCTGATAACCATTCATACCAGCCTCTTGGAGTCTTGTTACACTTGTCATAACATCAGGTGAGTTTGTAGTCACTTTTAATGGATATTGTAGCAATGTAGCCTGGGAATACCCACAATTTCTTCACTGAGCCAACTCAACTGTGTGAAAAGGGAAGAGATAGAGAGTTTGTTGTTAGATGGCAGTTCGGTGTTAGTGGGTATTCCCTTCGTGCTTGCCTGTTCACATTCACAAATAATCCTCAGGCAGCAAACAAAGAACAAAACAACAGTATGTAGTAATGTATACTGGTCTTTCCAAAGGAGTGTGGGAATTCTTAATAAATAATGGAATTTATTTACTTCATTTAAGCATACTCATATAATTTAAACATTTCTACCAGGATGTCCAAGTGGTGATTAAGTGTCCAAAATTGAGTAAAATTGTCTTTGATGCGCAGACTTATTATTTTCTTTGTATAATTTCCATATATCCATTCATCCAGTATCTGTTTCTTAACTTGCTTTTGCTGGAAAGGGTCATAGGGAAAATGAAGCCAAACCCAGCAAACACTGGGCATAAGGCAGTAACAGGAAAAGATGCCAGCCCATTGTAGTGTATATACACACACACACACACACAGAAAACAGGGCCAATTTAACAACATCAGATCAACTTACCAACATTTTTGGGCTCTGGAAGGAAACTGGAGCACCTGGAGGAAACTCTGGTGGGGAGAACATGCAAACTCCTTGTGGGGAATATCCTAATGTTTTTGCTGTTGGAAATGGTAAAGTAAACCACAACCCTCTACTTTTATACAAATGAGGGGCTTTTATTTATGTATTTATTGTTTTAGAAAAGTGATTTTCTTTTATGGCAAGTGTCTGTCATTTTTCAGTGATAATTTCAGAAAAAATGTGTTTGATTTTGCGATAATTTATACTCTGTGTCATATTATATTATCTTATGATCTTATGTTTAAATCATATTACTTTTCACAACATTTTTTCTGTTCTACAGGAGAATTAAAGCATCACCTTATAAAGAAAGCATTGCTAGTCGACTGTTTTTCAATCAACTTGCAATGCTTTTTTGTAAGCAACTGCAGAGGTGGGGTTAACAATGTAGCACTTTAGGCTCAATAGTAAAGTGACCGCTTAAGAAGGATTTTAGGAAACATGAAAAAGTAAAGTCACTAATTAATCACATTGTTTTTGGGAAAAGCACTTAAGGTCTTTTACAAGTTAGATTTGTTTACATATCAGAAGTGAGAAAGCATTTTAATTACACCAGTCAGAGAACAAAGAAATGGTATAATCTCAACATCCATCCATCCATCATCCAACACGCTATATCCTAACTACAAGGTCACGGTGGTCTGCTGGAGCCAATCCCAGCCAATACAGGGCGCAATGCAGGAAACAAACCCCAGGCAAGGCGCCAGCCCATCGCAGTATAATCTCAACAGTCTTTGGGAAATATCTGGTTTATAGAAGAGTTTATCAAAGAACAAAATAAGAAGTAAAAATGTCATATAATCTCACTTCTATAATGATGTGCTTATACAAATGATTCATGACTTAGTTAAACAGACAGGCACAGTTTCAAGGACTTTACAAATTCACATTGTAAGTGTTTCCCTTACACTATGTATATTTTTTCTTAGACCTGGATACATTATTTAAGTTTTAATCTGCATCAATCTAGAGCTCATTATTTTATACTAGAATGCATGAGATTTGTTCAATAATGAGTCATTTTTAAATACTGTAATTGCGTATAGAGTAAAAACATTCCATCTTTTTGCCTCTTCTATTAAGACCCACATGTACCCACATGTGCTGCTATCCCATGAGTGCCCTTTATTGCACACTAACAATCTTAATGGTAATTTGCCTAGACTGAATTAAGTATTGGTTGTCTTATATAGTACTTTTTGTTGGCAGTTTTCTTTTTATTTGTTAAGACATCTACACAACATATGGCATTTCAGTAACAAATGCATTTACACAACACCCAACTAGAGTGCCTACTGTGCACCTTATAGTGTCTGTTATTATCGTTAAATCAGCCTGGCTATAGACCAGGCATTTCTGTTACACTTGTTAAATTTATATATTATGCCAAACATAGGGAAATGGCTAATACTTATGAGATAGCAAAAACAATTCAAAAAGACATGGACAGACATAAAGAATTTGCAGACCTTACCAAAATGCAGTTTAATGTAGATTAGTGCAAAAACAAGACGAAAGGAACATTAAGTATAAGTATGAGATAGGTGATGCTAACCTACAGCAGGAAAAACCTGTAAAGGATTTTTAGGTTTACATTGATGCAACATTCTTTTTCTTCAGGCAACACCCAAAAGCAACTAAAAGGGCAAATATAAAATTTAATATTAAAATATATATCAAACATAAATCAAATTACCATTATTTTTGCAATTTGTGAGACAAGAAAAATATAGAAGCTCTAAAACAATCCAAGGCAGAGCACCCATGTACTTTCCTAGATCAAGGGGCCTATCCTACTCGGACAGGCTAAGGGATTTAAACTTGAACAGAGGAGACTGAATGCTGATAGAATTCCCAAGGCAGTGAAAAAAGATATCCAGTAAAAATTTTTCATTTAAAAAGTCAATCACATACTTAAAGAAGAAGGTAGAAATGAAGGAGAAGTATATTTAAGATGCACATTAAGGAATGTTTTTCTTACAAACAGCAATGAAAATCTAATAGACCCTGAAGACTTTTAAAACATAAACCTGGATCAGTTGTTGGGACATCTTAGCATTTTCTCAATCTGAAACTATAACTTGATGGACTAAATAGTCTGGTAATTTGTTGCTTTCTTAGCTGCGTTAAGTCTATACCAGGATCACGAATGTAAGTTTGTGTCCCATCTCAATGTCCCACCACTCTTCTCTTAACACCTTAGGTTCTGCAGACAGTTATGGTTGCTAGTCCTCTTTTGTTTTTAGTAAGATGATTCCCTTCAACACCTCTAGACAAATAAGCTCCTTTTAGTATAGTTACCTCCACCAGTAATTCACCTCTATTTCACTCCCTCTGCATTCTGTAAACTTGGCCAGCAGCCTGATGTCATCTACTTTTAGCAGGACATCCTTTGTCAATGAAACATCTGCACCCTCACTGCCACAAGGCACTGATTGACCTTTTTCATTAACTACAGTACATCTGTGGTGACAGTCTCGCCTTGTTGCTGATAACAGTACAGGAGAGTGGAGATGTGTTATGTGTTGGTCAGGCATTCAAATATGATTTCACTGTACATGTGGTAATAAACTAGAGTTTGAACATATTTGTACCTTCAGTGGCTCTTATACTCAATGTCCCAACCTTCACTTGAACTGTGACTTTGTCCTAGATGGTTTATAAGCTTTCTCTATCAATCATCTCTTTGTTGTACCTCTTTTAGTCTAGAGTTACTGCCTGACTCTTCAATAGCTGCAGTATGCTGATCTAGAGGTACAGCCACCTACTCCACCAGCTGTACAAACTGCTTCTGTCTTCAACTTTAAAAGAGAACCTCTGTTTCTATGAGCAGTGGCATGCTGTCCTATTCAGGAATCCAGGCTTGTTGCCTATTAGTTATTATAATGCTGTTTATTGCCTTAGATACAGGCTGAACTTTTCACTGAATGCGTTATAAATTCTTCACCTAGTGCATGTTAGATTTGTAGTTGTATATTAATGTATTTACAACCTACTGCTCTTAGCTGATTTCTCTTCCACTCCATATTCTACCATTAGCACGAGTGCAGCTATGATCTGAGCAAGAATTCAATGAAAGTAATGTTAAGATAAACACAGCCACTGTTTTTATAGTCTGTCTGGGCAAATATAATGGTAAGTTATGCCATACCTTCAAGCACAACTCATTATATGCACACACTCACTCTAGCTAGCTCTGCAGATGAACTTCCTTTCTCTTGACTAATCTTAATGGGTTTTGTCACTGACTGAGTCATGTTGTCTCATTTTCTTTTTATATACAGTACTGGGCATAGGTCTCCCTTTGTATATAAATTACTGTGCCTATGTCTTAGAGAACATGAGAACATTATTTTTACAGCCACTGTAGTTTTTGAGCAGTGTTTATTTGCTTATGAAAATACTTGAGCATTGGAATACATAGAAACAAAGACGGATACAGTAGAAAGTAACAAGAATGTTTTGTGTATTTCAAACTTGTCACTATATTGTGTGGTCAATTGCAAAAGTGAAGAATTTTGCTTTCATGCTTCTGCATAATTTTTTCATGTAGTCCTATAGTACAGGCAGAGTAGTGGCTCTAAGGCTAGGGATCTGTGTCGGCAATCGATAGGCTGCTGGTTCAAATCTCATAAATAGCAGAAATGACTCTACTCAGTTGGGCCCCTGAGCAACGCTCTTAACCTGCAATTGCTCCATCCTGGGTATGATGTTAATCAGCATCCAGCCTTGGAAGCAGGTCCTCCAACTTGCAGGGACAACTTAGGAGTTGATAACAGGATTGTCACTCCAGCCACTGTAAAAAAAACTTCTTCTTTTCCAGCCTGATTGATCCAACACAGTGTCAGTTATTCTTTGAGATCAGGACTCAACTATTAATATGCTATCTGAAGCTGTCTACTCCAAAAAGGTCTTAATAGTATTTGCAGTGCAATGGGGTCATTATTATACTAAAAGTGGTCATTTTTGGCAATTTTATTTTGTTTTTCCTAAGGTAACGCACAATGAATCAAAATCAGTTTGCTTTTCTCATCTATCAATATTACATTGATTTGGACTTGATCTTCTACATCATTAGCTGAAATGTAACTTCAGACCATGATAGAGACACCACCTGTGCACTACAGAAGGCTGAAAATATGCATCGATATGATTCTCATTCTGTCCGGCGAGGAGCACTTGCTCCCTGAACAGACCAGGTTCGATACTGGGAAAACCACTGTTTGAGGTAGTTCTACTTTAAGTAACAAAACCTACATTTACAACAAAATAATCACCACAACAAGAAAACCTGCAATGACACACAATAATTCTATGGTGAGCTTTAACAACAGACAATCTTAAGAGAAGGCTTTCAGTCCAGTGCAGATTATGTTGACATCATGCACCATTTCCCTATGTCTAAAGGAAAATTGTTACAAAAATGTTTCATTAAAAATGTTTCAGAGAACATTAAAGTGAGGTAATGGTATTGATCATCAGGAACTTATGGCCCCAAACATAAAAGGGTAACCTACAAGATTTTATGACTTCTGTTAAATAGTTCTAAAAAATCCCTATCCACCAAGGACAGTACAGAAATTATATTCACGATGGTGCTGATTCCTAAACATAAGAGGAATGCTCTTCAAGATATAATGATTTTGTTGACTAGGATAAGTAAACATAAGAAAAGTTTTGAAAGAAACAGGCCATTCAGTCCAGCCTCATTAATCCTATTCAACAAATGTCTCAAATAAAAGTTTTAAGTCAATTTTTCAAATTCTCATGGCACTGTTGTCTACCACACTACTTGCTCGCTTATTCCGTGTGCCTATGGTTTTCTGCGTGACAAAACACTCTGGAACATTTTTGAGTGAAAGCAATCTTTAACAAGTTTCCATATGTATTATCTTTTATGAGGACAGGTCAAAAGAATAGTAAAAAGGGTCTGATCCCTTTAAAAACACAGATAGGCAGGCAAGGCTAACTCCACAGGTAAGCTTCAGGCTACCCTTGCCTTAAAATGGGGAAAAGGCTTTTAAAATTCAAAACATTCAGAAATATCACAAAATATATAAAAACATCCCAAAATGCAGGGGATAACTGTAAATTCTTGGCAAATAAAAAGCAATGAAACAAAGAATCTTTATTAAAGGAAGATTTAATAAAACATAGAAAAATAATAAAATACTCCAAAACTCAAAAGGAGGAAAAATGATTTGTCTAATGGGCAATTCATAGCAACCAAGTCCCAATACAAATCCATAAATCAAAAAACAATAGACAGAAACAAAATTCAGACATCCAGCAAAGCATTAGGAAGAAGAAACTCATAAAATAGAATTCTCAAAACTCCTCTAAAGGATATATAATGAAACCCAAGGAACACACTTTCCCAGCCTGCCTTTAAAGGTTGGGGACGGATTCTTACCCGTAAGGGCGGATTCTTCCCACAAAACACACATAGAAACTAAATAATATATAAATAGAATTAAATTAACAGAAAATGCATAATTAGACACATAATAAGAGAATCATATTAACAGGAATGAATGAAAAAAGTATACTGAAAAATTAGCAAAAAGAAAAAATAAATGTAAACATAAGCCAGTGGTGGAGCCTTGGCTAAAACATAACATGCCCATGTTCAGGTTCAATTATTCATTTTAAAGTAATAAATGGGTTTCACAATACTAATTCCCTTCGTAATTTAAAACAGTTTAATTATGTTCAGCTTCTTCAATCTATCCTCATAGCTAATAAGTCACAGTGCTGAAATTTGCCTAGTTGCACTTTTCTGTACTTCTGTAATACTGCTGTGCTATTTTTGTAATACAGAGACAAAAACAGAACATAGGTAAGGAGCAAGATGACCCAAAGAGATTCTTTCAGCATTTTAGTAGTACAAGAACAGTCAAGGATAAATTGAGGTGCATCAGCAATAGTAAAGGGGATTTAAAAAATACAGAAAGTGAAATATGATGATCTAAACCCACATTTTTGTGAGGTCTTCATATGTGAGGTAGTAGATAACCTTCTAGTGGTAAAAGAGACTACTAAGGAACCACTAAGTGATTTGTAAATTGTAGAGGAAGAAGTACTGGTTAGATTATCAATTGAAATCAAACAGCTCACCAAGACCAGATAATATTTATTCTTGAATTCTTAAGTAGGTTAGTGAGTAAATATATAAACCCTTGACATATATTTTTAGGAAGGCATTGCACCCTGGAGAAATTCCAAAGCACTGGAAAATGGGTGACAGGGCAGATCGAAGCAACTATAGCCCAGTAAGCTTAATGTGCATCACAAGTAAACTAATGAAAGGAATTATTAAGGGAAAGATTGAGCAACACATGGCAAGAACATGAGTAGTTTTACTGAACATTCTGTACCATGGGATCAGTACCAACATGCTATAATTCTATAAGGAAGAGACAAAAGTATATGATCAAAGTAGATAATATAATATTATTTATCTTGACTTTCAGAAAACATTGGATAAGGTGCCACATGGGAGATAGGGCTTCAGACTAAAAGAAGTGGGAGTTCAGGGTGTTGTTTGTAGATGGAAAATTGGCTCAGACACAGGAAGCAGAGGGTGATGGTGCAAGGAACCTTATCAGAATTAGCCAATGTTAAGAGTGGTGTTCCTTAGGGTATATCCTCTTTATTAAAACCCCTGTGTGCGTCCAGGTGTCCGTGTGTGTGTGTCTTCTGGTGAAGTGAGCACGGCACCGTGGACGCACACACTGGAAGCTGGGCTCGCAGTGAATAGCCGAGCCGCTGCTATGTATGATAAGCAAATAAAGCACAGACGCTGGAAGCTGGGCACACAGTGAATGGCCTAGCCACGGCCGCGCATGATAAGAAATAAAGGACGCCGTTGCTAGGGAGAGTGCTGATTGGGTAGTTGCGGCCGCGCACATAAAATCCATTGCTGAGGAGACACCACACATACAATAATCAGCTGCATGCCAGCACAGATTAAAATACTTGCTGGGGAACTAAACAGTACTTGCTGGGGAGACGCCACGGGCACAATTATCAGCTACACGCCATACATTACATCAGTTGATGGGGACACTCTGCTGATTGCCCACTGTTGTGACAGAAAATTAAAGTCATATTACGGACATCAAAGCCACTATTACTGTCAGACAAAATTACAGGCATTTTACAGAAATACAAACCAGTATTACTGTGAGAGAAGATTAAAGACATAAAATACAGTGATGCATATTACAGTCACATTCAAGCCAGTTTTTCTGTAAGATGAAATATTATGGACTTATCTACTAACAACATGCCACCCAAAAAAAACGGACACATCAAGTAGGACAAAAGACACAGAAAATCAAATCCAATATATGCAACCTCTCCTGGAAGAACGGTCATCTCAACAAGTAAACATCAACAAAAGAAAGGCTGAAAGACAAAGAAAAATACAAGCAAATAGATTGATTGAAGAAAATGACCGTCAGAAAAACGCTAAAAGAGAAAGACTCAGAAGAGCAAACCTTAGAAAAAGTTGGCATTTACTTGCCAGAACCAGTATTCAGCCACGGTCAGTTATATGTTGCATTATCAACAGTTAGAAGTTTTCCAGATGTTGTTGTCAAGATTGTAGATGGTCCTGAGCAAGGCAAGCTGTTGCCTAACTCAGACATAATATTTACAAGAAATGTTGTCTATAATGAAATTATACAGAAAAATTTCATGAGGTGAAAAAATAGAAAATTTTACCTAGATATCTTCTTCAGATATTGTGTCTTACAGATTGTTAACAAGTTTTATGCTAAGGCAATATTAATTGCACTTACTGTATTTTCATATACGTTTCTATTTTATTTTTATTATTATTTTACTTTAGGCTCCTTGCAAAAATATTTTTGATAAAAAAAAAATTAAGACAAGAAACAGAATGAGGTCAAGGTCCCTTACCATTTAATATAGACTGCTCCTACTAATGTTTATGCAATACTGTTCTAGCGCCCGTTATTGTAACAGGCTTAATGTCTAGTGTATATATATATATATATATATATATATATACTAGAAAAATACCCGCGCTTCGCAACGAATAAGTAGTGTGTTAAAGAAGTAATGAAAAATTAAGGGAAACATTTTGAAAATAACGTAACATGATTGTCAATGTAATTGTTTTGTCACTGTTATGAGTGTTGCTGTCATATATATATATATATATACACATACATACACACACATTATATATACAGTATATATATCTATATCTACAAAGTATATATATATATATACTCAGCAAAAAAAGAAACGTCCCTTTTTCAGGACTGTGTATTTCAACAATAATGTTTTAAAAATCCAAATAACTTTACAGATCTTCAGTGTAAAGGGTTTAAGCAATGTTTTCCATGCATGTTCAATTAACCATAATCAATTAATTAACATGCACCTGTGGAATGGTCGTTAAGACCTTAACAGCTTACAGAAAGTAGGCATTTAAGGTCACAGTTCTAAAAACGCAGGACACTAAAGAGACTTGTCGACCGACTGTGAAAAACACCCAAAGAAAGATGCCCAGGGTCCCTGCTCATCTGTGTGAACGTGCCTTAGGCATGCTGCAGGGAGGCATGAGGACTGCTGATGTGGCTAGGGCAATAAATTGCCATGTCCACACTGTGAGACGCCTAAGACATCGCTACAGGGAGATAGGAAGGACAGCTGATCATCCTAGCAGTGGAAGACCACGTGTAACAACACCTGCACAGGATCGGTACATCCGAATATCACACCTGTGTGACAGGTACAGGATGGCCACAACAACTGCCCGAGTCACACCAGGAACACACAATCCCTCCATCAGTGCTCAGACTGTCCGCAATAGGCCGAGAGAGGCTGGACTGAGGGCTTGTAGGCCTGTTGTAAGGCAGGTCCTTATCAGACATCACCAGCAATAACGCCGCCTATGGGCACAAACCCACCTTCGCTGGACCAGACAGGAGTGGCAAAAAGTGCTCTTCACTGATGAGTCACAGTTTTGTCTTACCAGGGGTGATGGACAGATTCGTGTTTATCGTCGAAGGAATGAGCGTTACACCTAAGCCTGTACCCTGGAGCGGGATCGATTTGGATCGATGGCTAGGGCCATTCCCCCCAGAAATATCCAGAAACTTGCAGGTGCCTCGGTGGAAGAGTGGGGTAACATCTCACAGCAAGAACTGACAAATCTGGTCCAGTCCATGAGGAGGAGATGCACTGCAGTACTTCAAGCAGCTGGTGGCCACACCAGATACTGACTGGTACTTTTGATTTTGAGCCTCCCTTCATTCAGGGACACATTGTGAAACATTTTTAGTTTATGTCTTATGGTGTTGACTCTTTTAGTGTTCATACAAATATTTACACATTAAGTTTACTGAAAGTAAAAGCAGTTGAAAGTCAGAGGACGTTTCTTTTTTTGCTGAGTATATATCTAATATATATATATATACACATACACACACACACACTATATCTATATCTATATATATATAAAGCAAAATACCCGCGCTTCGCAGCAGCGAAGTACTGCCTTAAAAGTTTTATTAAGAAGAAAATTAAACCTTTTTTAAATTGAGGGAAAATATACCAATAATTATTTTTTAAGGATCTCTTTGTATACCACATTGTGAGTTCGGCCCTCCGGTTGTAATATGACCAAGCTGTGCGCTGAGCTTACTCTTAAGCATGCAACGTACAGTTGGCCATGTGAACAGTAATCTTGTTTCAAATCTCACAGCTTGGATTGCTGCTGTCATAATCGGTTTGAGTTTCATGGTTTGTTTCAATTATGACAATATTTGTAGGACTTTTGAAGTGACATTCGGCATCTGTCAAGCGTTGTAAGTATACAACCAGTTTCATCGATAACTTCATATCCAGCTTTTGAGAGTTTAAACATTCATAAACATTATACTGAACATACTGAACATATTGAAATCGTCACCTGTGAATCTAAGATGTTTAAGAGGCATTGGCGGTTGTCCAAAGGTGTAAAATATTTGGCCATTTCGGTACACTTGAAAGCGACAGCCAAACAATTCAGCGGCAGCCATCAACTCACATGCTGAACCATAGGTGAAGGGCTTAAGTATTTCACTCTTATAGTTCTCCTGTGTAGTATAATTATCTCCTGTACCGTCATCAGTCCACACCTTGAACCTGTCCCAGTCATTCAATACATAAGACACAATGTTTCTCCAGATATCAAGAGTGAGCCTGATATGGCCGTGCAATATGTAACACAGAGAATGGAAAAGATAGGTGCCATCTCCGGGCATGGAAACCACTCAGTAAGTGACAGTTCTTTCATCGATGGTGATCTCCTCGATAGACATGTTAATGCGGGTACGGTTGGAATGATAAAGGAAATGGGTTCCTGAACAATGTAAAGTAAGTCTAAAATACCTACACAATAACTATAATCGTAATAAATGAACAATAAAACAGGAGAAGCCGTGGATTAAATAAAAAGGCTGTAGTTATCAGCAGGGAGACGTGAATCCCATGGCGAAACAAGGAAGGGAATGAAGAGACTGGAGCGACGGACGGCCTTATATAGGCAGGCAGCCAACAACGTGGGAGGCATTGGGATGGAGGACCCAACGCCGCCTCACACTGTGACTGAGCTGCAGGCTATGGACGTATATATGTACGTAAGTAGGATTCAGTTAGCGTTGGGAACCCGCGTACCAAATTTCTTGAAGATGGGCCCATAAGTAACAAAGACTGTTGAAAAGTTCAATATGGCGGCCGACAGTGGCATCATACCACTGAAATAAGTACCAAATTTCAGCCTTCTACTTACACGGGAATTTGGATAATTAGTGACGTTGGAAAGTTCAATATGGCGGCTGACAGTGGCGTCATACCACCGAAATAAGTATGTACATTGGTTTCGGTTAGCGCAGGGAAGCCGCCTAAAAAATTCTGTGAAGATGGGGCCATAAATAAGAAAGTTCAACATGGCAGACGTTGACCGTTATGCATAGAATTTCGAAATTAAACCTGCTTAACTTTTGTAAGTAAGCCGTAAGGAATGAGCCTTCCAAATTTCAGCCTTCTACCTACACGGGAAGTTGGAGAATTAGTGATGAGTCAGTAAATGAGTGAGTGAGTCAGTCAGTCAGTAAGGGCTTTGCCTTTTATTAGTATAGATATATATACAGTATATATATATATATAAACTGCTCAAAAAAATTAAAGGAACACTTTGAAAACACATCAGATCTCAATGGGAAAAAGAAATCCTCCTGGATATCTATACTGATATAGACTGGGTAATGTGTTAGGAACGAAAGGATGCCACATCGTTTGATGGAAATGAAAATGATCAACCTACAGAGCCCTGAATTCAAAGACACCCCAAAAATCAGAGTGAAAAAATTATGTGGCAGGCTAGTCCATTTTGCCAAAATTTAATTGCAGCAACTCAAAATTGTACGCAGCACTTTGTATGGCTCCTGTGTTCTTGTATACATGCCTGACAACATCGGTGCATGCTTCTAATGAGATGACAGATGGTGTTGTGGGGGATCTCCTCCCAGATCTGGACCAGGGCATCACTGAGCTCCTGGACAGTCTGAGGTGCAACCTGGTGGCATTGGATGGACCAAAACATAATGTCCCAGAGGTGTTCTATTGGATTTAGGTCAGGAAAGTGTGGTGGCCAGTCAATGGTATCAATTCCTTCATCCTCCAGGAACTGCCTGCATACTCTCACCACATGAGGCCAGGAATTGTCGTGCACCAGGAGCCACTGTACCAGCATAGGGTCTGACAATGGGTCCAAGGATTTCATCCTGATACCTAATCACAGCCAAGGTGCCTTTGTCAAGCCTGTAGCGGTCTGTGTGACCCTCCATGGATATGCCTCCCCAGACAATCATTAAACCACCAAACTGCTCATGCTGAATGATGTTACAGGCAGCATAATGTTCTCCATGGCTTCTCCAGACCCTTTCACTTCTGTCACGTGCTCAGGGTGAACCTGCTCTCATCTGTAAAAAGCACAGGGCACCAGTGATGCATCTGCCAATTCTGGTATTCTATGGGGAATGCCAATCGAGCTGCATGCTGCTGGGCAGTGAGCTCAGGGCCCATTAGAGGACATGGGGCCCTTGGGTCACCCTCATGAAGTCTTTCTAGTTGTTTGGTCAGAGACATTCACACCAGTGGCCTGCTGGAGGTCATTTTGTAGGGCTCTGGCAGTGCTCATCCTGTTTCTCCTTGCCCAAAGGAGCAGATACTGGTCCTGCTGATGGGTTATGGACCTTCTATGGCCCTCTCCAGCTCTCCTAGAGTAACTGCTTGTCTCCTAGAATCTCCTCCATGCCCTTGAGACTGTGCAGGGAGACACAGCAAACCTTCTGGCAATGACACGTATTGATGTGCCATCCTGGAGAAGTTGGACTACCTGTGCAACCTCTGTAGGGTCCAGGTATCGCCTCATGCTACCAGTAGTGACACTGACTGTAGCCAAATGCAAAACTAGTGAAGAAACAGTCAGAAAAGATGAGGAGGGAAAAGTGTCAGTGGCCTCCACCTGTTAAACCATTCCTGTTTTGGGGGTCATCTCATTGTTGCCCCTCTAGTGCATCTGTTGTTAATTTCATTCAGCTGAAACTGATTAACAACCCCCTCTGCTACTTAACTGACCAGATTAATATCCCATAAGTTTCATTGACTTTATGTTATACTCTGATTAAAAAGTGTTCCTTTAATTCTTTTGAGCAGTATATATATATATATATATATGATTTGGATAGCAGTATAAGTAACAAGATAGTTAAGTTTGTAGCTAATGCCAAGATAGATGGATTGGCATATAATCGAGAATCCCTTGAATTATTACAGAGGGAATTGGACAGCATATGGGCTTGGGCAGATTTCTGGCAGATGAAATGTAATGAAATTAAGTGTATTACAGTAGGAAAAGTATTACATGTATGAAATAAAAAAAATATTTTTGTTTTGAATAGAAAATGGTACGTATGAAAATCGAAAGTACACGATGTGTATATAACACAAAGTGTAGAGTACACTGCAGTTTATATGAGGAACTTCCACATTTGGGTGCGACTGCTGATTCTAATGTGATGTGGGAGACCTTCCGTGACAAGACCCTGAAGGTTGCTGAGGGTTGTGTTGGCATTACTGGTGTTCCCAGAAGGAGGTGTTTCATTTCACAGGGCACCCTGGATATCATCGAGAGGAGTCGCAGCGCACAGCTCAATGGAAACTCTGGTCTGTACCAGGAACTGAGAAGGACAGCTGTGAGAGCTCTGAGGGAAGATAAAGAGGCATTTGTTAGAGGAATCTGTGAGCAAGTGACACACCATCTATGGTCCAGTGACCCAAGTCCTGCTTACAGAGGAATCAAAGTATTACTCACATACAAATCTGTTCCTTGGAGAGTCTCAGTCACAGTGGCTGATGGAACTGTCCTTATGGATGACACTGCAGTTGTATCCTGTTGGGCTGGCTACTTTGAGCAGTTATTCCTAGCTGATCCTCCAGCTGGGACGTTGGATGTCTCTGGGTCCATGGTTCTTGGGGCTGATCCTCCAATTAGCTGTGAACCACCCAATCTCACTGAGATTGCACAGGTGGTGAACCAGCTGAGGGGAGGAAAGGCTGCAGGGATCTGTGGTATCCAGGGTGAAGTTCTCCAACCTGGCGGTAAGGTTGTCTGCCTGGCATTGCAAGTAATCTTTGCTTCCATTTGGGATACTGGGATCATCCCAACTGACTGGAAAACGGGACTTGTCCTTATCTGGAAAGGGATAGGTGATCGCCTAGTTTGCAGAAACTAGGGGGATAACATTGCTGTCGGTAAGGTCCTTGCTAGGGTCATCCTCAATAGGATCCGTGATCACTTGCTCACCTACCAGTGACCAGAACAGCCTGGTTTTACACCTAAGAACTCTACTATCGACCGCAACCTGGCACTGTGGGTTGTCATGGAGCACAAACACAAATATCGGCAGAGTTTCTTAGCAGCCTTTTTCAATTTTCGTAAAGCATTTGACTCAGTTGATCAAGCTGCCTTTTGGGACATGCTTCCCGATATCTATGCAAAAGGACAAAGGTACAAGTCTTTAGAGTCCTGGTGCTTCCTGTCTTGCTATATGGACGATATCCAGTGGCCTGAGACGAAAACTGGACTTCTTTGGTACTTTGTCTCTCCGGAAAATCCTTGGGTACGTTGGTTTTACTTTGTGTTGAATAAGCGGTTGCTCATGGAGTCGCGAATGGGGCACATTACCTGCATTGTGAGGAAGCATCAGGTACAGCACTACAGCCATTTGGGGCATTTCCCCGAGGGTGATCCGGCTCATAAGATCCTCATTTTTGGGGACCCAAGTGGCTGGACCAGGCCAATGGGTCACCCACGTAACACCTGGCTGCGGCAGATGGAGGATCATTTCTGGAGGGTGATACTGGACCGCATGTCTGCCCGGGGGGTTGCCAACAAGGATCCTGAGTTGTTTCGTCATGTAGTGGGTGTGGCAACACACTGTTACTAGTGCATGCTCCCCAACTTGACTTAACTTGACTTGTAGAGTACTGTACTTGTCCAAGGAGGTTATGCAGAAGCTTTATAATGCACAGGTGAGTACTGTGTGCAGGTTTGGTCTCCAGGCTACAAAAAGGACATAGCAGTGCTGGAAAAATTCCAGGAAACAGCAACAAGGCTGATTATAGGGAGGAAAGATTAAAAGAGCTTATTTCAGTTTAGGTAAAAACAGATTAAGCGGAGACAAGATTGAAGTGTTTAAAATTATGAAGGGAATTAGTACAGTGGATTTCCACTTTAATCACAAAATAGACCTTTTCACTCTGTCCTTAATTTTTTTCTCTGTGGCTCAAATATACAGCCATACATTCTGATGCTGTCCTGAAGGTGCAAAAAAAAAAAAAAGACAGCACAGAAGAGGGTATGTGAAAATGTATTGTGTCATTACTTTGGGAAATATTCAACACTTGAATATAAAGGCAACACAAATACATGTGTACTGAATGTCAGCATTTTGCTTCATCATATCAAACCATTCATCGAACATCGAAGCATCCACATCTATACCGGAGGATCCTAAAAGCGGCTGGAGTCGCAAGAAATTCAGGCTGGCATTCAGGGTTTAAATGTGGAAATTTATGATGATATTCCAGAAGAAGATGACATGACTGTATTTGAATTAATGTAGAATTTTGTACATGAATAAATATAACACATCCCCTAAAAATAAGCCCTAGTGCATCTTTTGGAGTAAAAATGAATATTTTCAGGCAAATATGATATTTACAGTGCCCTCCATAATGTTTGGGACAAAGACACATTTTTCAATGATTTACTCCTCTGCTCCACAGTTTACAAATCATACAATTCAGATGTGATTAAAGTGCACATTGCATACTTTAGTTAAAGGGTATCTGCATACATTTCAGTCACACCATGTAGTACTTACAACACTTTATATACGTGGTCCCCTCGTTTCAGGGCACCATAATGTTTGGGACAATTTGCATCACAGGTGTTTGTGAGTACTGAAGTGTGTTTCTTCATTAGTACATGCATAAGATACTTCGGCTTGCTTCAACATTTTGGAGCCTGTAGTTGCCATTGTTCAACATGAGGACAAAAGTCAAAGAAGCCATTATGAAGTTGAAAAACAAAAATAAAACCATTAGATACATCAATAAAACCTAAGGGTTTCCTAAATTAACTGTCTGTAATATGATTAAGAAAATTGAACGCACTGGTGAGCTCAGTAATTGCAAGGGGACTGGTAGGCCAAGGAAGACCTGTAATGCTGGTGACAGAAGAATCCTCACTATGGTAAAAAAAAGCCACAAATGCCTGACAGAACAGACACAGTTTTCAGGAGGCTGATGTGTATATGTCAGAGACTACTATCTGAGAAGACTTCATGAACAGAAATTCAGAAGCCACACTGCAAGATGGCCAAATTACCATTTGCGAAAAAATATTTTAAAAGCCTACAGAATTCTGGAATAGGTCTTGTTGACAGACGAGGCAAAGATTAACCTGCATCAGAGTGATGGCAAGAGCAAAGTGAAGAGACGAAAAGGAATTATCCATGAATTGAAGAAGACCACCTCATCTGTCAAACATGGTGGTGGCAGTGTTATGAATTGGGAATGTATGGCTGCCATAAGTACTGGCACACTTGATGATGTAACTGATGACAGCAGCTGCACAATGAATTCTGAGGAGTGCAGAAACATCCTACAACAAGATAATGATTCCAAACATACTACCAAAGCAACACAGGAGTTTTTGGAAAATGGAAAGTTGTTGAATGGCCAAGCCAGTCACCCAATTTAACTCCAATTGAGCATGCATTCCATATGTTCCAAATGTATGCATGTCATTGCATTGAAGGGATTTGCAACAAAGTACTAAAGATGACTGCTTTAATATACCTGCTATGGCTGTGTCCCAAACATTATGGCGCCCTGAAATGTATAAAAAGTGTCAAGTAAAGTCAAATTTATTTAGATAAACATATTTAAAACAACAGAAGTTGTACCAAAGTGTCATACAAAAGAACACATAAGACAAACAATTATGTAAAACAATTTGTTAATGATTATTTAATTTCCATTCTCCCCCTTCCAACAACCTTACCCACAGTGAAAGGCTGAAGAGAAAAAGTGGGTTTTAACCAAGCCTTAAAAACCTCAATAGAAGGAGAAGATCTGATGTGAAATGGCAGATCGTTCTAAAGCCCTGTCACCCATAGATGTGATCTTAGTTGAGCAGATGACCTCAGGGTTCCCAGAGGGGATAAAGGAGACTGCAGATGTATTTTGGGATGAAACTATGGAAGCCACTGAGAAAAAAAATATTAAAATCAACCTGAAATCTCACTGGTAGCCAGTGCAGTGAGGCCAGTAGGTGATATGCACTCTTTTTCTAGTGTTGGTTAGAAATCTAACTGCTGCATTTTTAATCAGTTAAAGATGCAATAGGGAAGATTTGGGCAATCCAGCATATAGGGAATTGTAATAATCTAGCTGAGATGTAATAAAGGCACGAATCACTATTTCAAAATCCCTTCTGTGACAGAAACGATTTTAATTTTAAGATTTGTCTCAGTTGGTAAAAGCTGGACTTTACCACCATGGAGATTTGTTTGTCAAAACTTAGTGATGACTCAAAGATGATACCCATGTTCCCTACATCATTATGAATTTTTGCTGTCAGCGAGCCTAGGTGAGTGCTAGTTTCATTAGGAAAATAAGTAGGGCATCATCCAAAGTTTAAAATTGCCAATACACTCCATCAGCTTTTTTACAGATGAAGTGATGCCAGGGCTAACTTTAAGAAAAAGCTGGGTATCATTAACATAACATTGGTAATCCACACTGCGTTTTTGAAATACGGACCCCAAAAGGATCAGATATAAAGCGAACATCAAGGGGGCAAGAATAGAGCCTTGTGGTACACCTTGTATGAGCAGAGGTGGCTGGTAGAAATCATCACCTATGTTAACCGACATAGATCTACCTTTTAAGTAGGATACAAATATTTCAGTTTACATCCTTGAATTCCGACTTTACACTCAAGCCTTTTTTACAGAATTCCATGGTCCACCATATCTAAAGCTGAACTAAGGTCCAGCAGCACTAAAATAGCACAAAAACCTGGTTAGGTGTAAAAAGTGTTATAATTTCTATATGGTGGGTCTTAAATGTTTGCAAATATACTTAAAGTCTGCAATGTGCACTTTCATCATGTCTGAATTTTTCGATTTTTAATTTTAAACAGTGGAGCAGAGAGTAAAACCAAGGAAAAATTTGTATTTGTTCCAAACATTATGGAGGGCACTGTATATAAATATTTATATAAAAACAATAACAATAAGAATCAGAACCTTCTTTCAATACTCAGTGACTACAGCCTGGAGTCTTCTTGGGTATGAAGTGATAAGCTTCGTGCACCTGAATTTGGTGATTTTCTGCCATACTTCTCTGTATATGCTCTCCAGCTCTGACGCTTAGATGGAGATCAATGTTGAGCACCTATTTTCAGGTCTCTCCAGATGTTTGATTGGGTTCAAGTTTGAACTCTGGCTGGGCAGCTCAAAGCTTCTCCTATGTTGTCTTTGCTTGGTGCTTATAGTTATTATCATACAGGAAGGTAAACCTTTGGCCCAGATCCTGGCCCAGCAGGATTTGATTAAGGATATCTCTGTATTATGCTTCATTTAGCTTTACTTCAACCCTTTCTTGTCTCCCAGTCCCATCCATTGAAAACAATGCTACAGTATGATGCTGCCAATACCATGCTTTACCATTGGGATGGTATTGCACAAGTGATTAGTGGTGCTTGGTTTCCTCCAACCATGATGCTAATCTTGTTTTCATCAAACCATAGAATCTAGTTTTTCACAGTCTGAATGTCTTTTACACTCCTTTTTGCAAACTCCAAATGGACGTTTGCTGAAGAGAGGCTCTATTATGGCCACTCTGTAATAAAGTGATGCAGTGATGGTTGTCCTTCTGGAAGTTTCTGCCACCTACAAACAGGTTCTCTGGCCTTCAGCCAGATTAACCATCAGTTTATTGGTCACCTCTCTTTCAACGACCCTTCAATTGCTCTGTTTGGGCTGACAGTTAGCTCTAGGAAATGTCATAATTGTTTCAAGCTTCTCCTGTTTAATAATTATAAAGGCAACTGTGCTCTTGGGAACCTTCAATGCTATTGTAGCCTTCCCCAGATCTGTACCATAACATAATCCTGTTTCTAAGTTCTGTAGGCAATTACTTTGACCGCATTGCTTGGTTTTTGCTCTGATATGCAAAGTCAACTTTAAGACCTCATATAGGTAGCGGGGTGCCTTTCCTAATAGTGTTCAATCAGTTAAATTTGTCGTAGATGGACTACAAACAATGTGATGATAAATAGAATGGCATTCAAATGAACCAAATTTCAAATGTCATTTTAAAGTGTATTAATAGTTGTTTAAATGTGATATTTCAGTTTTTTATATAAATTTACTAATAATTTTCCTGTACTTGTTTTGTTGTTTTCATTTATTGAGTCTTGATTGATGTGTGCATGTGGGGGGAATAAATTAAATGATTTTAGCACAAGGCTACATCATAGCAAAAAATAAAAAAGTGAAGGTATCTAAATGCTTTCTGAATCAACAATAAACAGTAGTAATTTATTTTAGCAGCAGTTCCAAGGATATTCAAAAAAGGTAAAGTTTCCAACAAATAAAATGTAAGTCTAGTACCGTTCCACTTTAGGCTAAAATTATTCTGTTGCCATGCAACATTACAAAATTACTTTTTGGATAAAAAAGTTCAAGCATTTTTATCATTTTGTTGCCTGCAAGCACTACAAATATTGCTTTCTACCATTTACTAACAAACATTATTTATTAACTTTTTGAAGTCTGTTCACTACTTTCTGGGTATAGTCTTGTGTTTCTCAATTCTTGTAATCTATTTCATGCTTTCTTTAACACCAGAAATGTATTACTGTTACTTGTGCTTCATGCTTTCTAATAATGTATTTATACAATATTTCTAATTTGCATTATAAATAATATGGGTTATCATGTACAGCATGCTTGCTAATGTCAAGGCGTATTTTTTTGAGCCTTAAATTATTTTACTATACTCTAAAGTATTAAAATTAATTTGGCATGTCAATGTCATTGTCAATTTATTTATAAAGCCCATTTAAAACAACATAGGAATGCTGTGGCCAAAGTGCTTTATAATAAAAGAAGAAAAACATACAATTAACATAAAAGAAATAACATAAATAATAAATAGAAGTAAGATTACATAATCACAGTGAGGAAACCATCAGTATTACTGAAGGTCACGGAATGCAAGTAAATAGAAATGAGTCTTTAATCTTGTTTTGAACAGTTCAATTGTAGAGGACTCCTTTATGTGATGAGGTAAAGAGTCCCACAGGTGAGGAGCAGCAGCTGCAAATGCTCTGTCCCCCTTAGTTTTACACTTGGTACAAGGGACAACATGAGACAACTGACCAGAAGATCTAAGCACTCTAGATGGCTGATGTAAAGCACACAATTCAGATAAATAGGCAGGAGCAAGCCCATGTAAAGATTTATAAACTAGCAACAAGATTTTAAAATCAATTCGAAAACTGACAGACAGCCAGTGTAAAGAAGCTAATATTGGAGAAACAGAATCAGACTTTCTTGCCCCAACCAGAAAGCCAGTGGCAGCATTCTGGACCAACTGTAACCTGCGTATCAGGGATTTGCTAATCCCAGAATACAGCGAGTTGCAGTAATCAAGGCGAGAAAAGATAAAAGCATGAGTAGCTTTCTCAAGATCCCTAGAAGATAAAAAAGGCTTCATCATACCTAAAAGATGAAGCTGGAAAAAACAACTCTTGACTACAGAATTAATCTGTTTCTCAAAAGAGAGGTTACTGTCAAAAATAACACCAAGATTGCAAACTTGAGGTTTGCAAAAGACAGAGAAAGAGCCTAGAAGTCCAAGACAAATTTGGGCTTTAGCTAATGGACCCACTATAAGCACCTCCATTTTATTTTGATTCAGATCAAGAAAATTATTAGCCGTCCAGGATGTTAGTTCAAAAAGACAATTGTGCAGTTGATTCATTGCAGAGTTGCAGACGGGAATATAAACCTGTGTATCATCAGCACATTAGTGAAAAGAAATGTTAAATTTCCTAAAAATAGCTCCAATAGGGTGAAGGTATACAGAGAATAAAATAGAACCCAAAATAGATCCTTGAGGAACACCACATTTAAGAGGAGCAGTAGACAAAAAAGAGGAATTTAAAGTCACTGAAAAGTGTATACAAATTAGATATGACCTGAACCAGTTAGGAGCAGCCCCTTTAAGCCTAACATGATGTTCAAGCCACAACAGCAATATCTCATGGTCAATAGTGGCAAAGGCAGCGGACAGGTCAAGGAGGACAAGGACTGCAGCACCATCTGAGTCAGTAATACTAGAGATGTCTTTGAATACTTTTAGGAGGGCCGTCTCAACACCATGATAATGCCTAAAGCCAGATTGGTAGATCTCAAATAAATTATTTGAGTTAAGGTGATCAAATAATTGATTATAAATAATTAATTCTAATATTTTCGCCAGAAATGGCAATTGGGAAATTTGACATTATTGGCTAAAACTCCAGGATCTAATTCTGCCTGTTTTAGACAGGGATGCACCGCAGCATGTTTAAAAAAATGAGGGCACAACCCCCTCCCTAATAGAACCATTGTTAATGGCTAGTAAAGATGGACCCAAAACATCAAAGGGTTCCACTAAGAAGGCATGGTAGTACAATATCAAGAGGACTGAGAGTAGGTTTAAGGGTGTCAATAGTACTTTTTAACTGTAAAAGTGAGACAAGATCAAAAGATTCCAAAACAATGCCATGATTAACAGTGGGAAATTCATAGCCAGTTGGAACAATACCACAGCAGATTGTATCAGTTTTACTGACAAAGAATGAAAGGAACTGCTCACATGAAAGAACAGTACAATTTAATCCCATCACAAAAGGAGGGTGAATGGCCTCATTAATTGAATTAAGTTAGACCCTAGAATTCTTAGAATGTCTGGATACTAAATCAGTGAAGAAATCATGTTTAGCTTTCTTAACTGCAACCTGGAAGTTGAATAGAGAAGTCCTAAAATCTGTTTAGAAACAATCATTCCATCTTTTTTTCAACGCCGTTCCACAGTTCGACAGGCGCGGCGTAGCGGTCTTGTAGATTCATTTAGCCAGGGATTCAGGTCTTCCCTTATTACAGCGTATCTTGAGTGGAGCAATTGAGTCTAAAGCCGTTTTACAAGAAGAATTCAATTCTAAAATAGAATCATCGATACCAAAATATTGGACATGCACATCAAGACTAGAGGATATGGTTTTAAAATCAGATATAACAGAAGAATTTAAAAAGTGAGAGCAGTGTGGAGCACAAATAGTAGTAGAAAAATCAACAATTAAATATTCAAATCCATCATTATAGAAAAGTGATCAGTAAAAGAAACATCACATAAATCAATATTATTAACTGAAATATCACGTGTAAGAACAAGATCAAGGGTGTGACCAAGAAATTGAGTTGGCGTATTAATATGCTGGATAAAGTCAAATGAGTTCAATAGTGACAAAAAGTTATCAACCAAAGTTTTCGATTGATAACAAATGTGTATGTTAAAATCACCAACAATAAATACTTTGTCATGGGAGAAGGTAATATCAGCCAAGAGATAAGAGAATTCAGAAATTAAGATATAATTAATTACAGGAGGTCTATAAACCACAGCAAACAACAAAGAAAGGGAGTTGCACACTTCAAAAAGTTGCAGTTCGAACCTACTAAATGGACCCCTTGTAAGGCTCCAACACAAAAACATACTTTTAAAAACAGTGAAAATACCCCCACCATGACAAGTCAGCCAAGAAGATTTTAAAAATGAATAACCTGATGGTACCAAGTGAGTAAAACATGTAGAGTCACCATTTACAATCCAGGTCTCAGCGATGAAAAAGAAATCCAGATTATTTGAGATAATAAAGTCTTGCAGAATAAAAGTTTTATTAGACACTGATCTCACGTTCAAGAGAGCAGCCTTGATAGAAGTAGAAGAGCTTGCTGCGGGATGAGCATGGGTGAGCATGTGTAGATTAGCAGCGTTTACTCCCAGAGAGCATACTGAGGAAGTGTGATGCCGCCTTGTAATGGAGAAATTAAATCCAGTATCCAGCACCCATGGACCAGGGATGGAACCCTGTGCAGGAGAAGATGGGGATCCAAGCTATGGGACTTGAGTCAGCGTTGTTTAACAGCAATACCGGCTTCTTCCATGGTGGTGACAGGTGCATTTGCGTCACCGAGAGACATTCCGCTCACTGATGCAGAAGAAGTCAGGAGATGAATAAAACAACAGTGGAGGTTCACATAATATCCCATCAGGAGATGAAAATTGAGAGGAAAGAAAGCAAGAAAATATGTTAAGTAAAGAATCATGATCATAGGATAGTGGCCGCTGAGATAAACTAATACACTATATAAATGCAAACAATTATTATTATTATTATAAAAACAAAATTAAAACATAGATTATCGAGACGAGCAGATGACCAGCCACACCAGTCAGTGCCATCTTCAAAAGGCATACTACTGGAATAGATTCAACACGCTTTGCTTGCTGTAGACAGATTTTTATAAGGTTTTAAAAACAACAGTAGAAATTCAAATACTCATTGCCAGTAGTTTTTAATTCAATTTTGGTAATGTTGACCAATATTATGTTTGATCAGAATAAAGTCAACTTTTTATGAAGGGACCTGTCTTTGAGTCTTGACTTGGCTTTTGTGTGGATTTTGCATTTTATCTCTGTGTTTACTGAAATTGTTTCTATTTCCTTGAACATCTCATGGATGTTGATCTTAATTTATTTCAAGGATTTAAATTGAATGTGTATGAGTAAGCAAGAACTTGTCAGTTAATATAGCATGCACTTGACTCAAAGTTCATAGTGGTTGGATTCTACCTTGTGATGGGGATGGGCTGTGGCTTCCTGTCGCCCAGCAATGGAATACACTGGTTCGACATGATTGGATGAAGAATCATGCAGGATTACTCAGCATGTTTTTCAGTTTTTCATAGATGTATCTGTATTATTTTATGTATTGGAATAACAACAAATTGAACCTGTTTATATTCATAGCAAACACATATTTAACAATAACTCAGTTGATTACGGTTTACAGGTTAAATGCTAACATTTACTACACATGTACTGCTAACTTTACTTAACCTCAGGACTCATATATCTTTGCATCTTCCTTCGCTGAAGCTCTAGACTGCCTCAGTCTACTAGTTTACATTTACTGTTATCTTCAGGTGCACTAAAAAAGACTTGAAATTCTCACTTCATGTTCACATGCTATGGAATGAGCTTGTTTCCAATAAATATGGCAGTAATCTAGTGAAATTCAGACAGCTCTTTATTAGTGATATGCAAAATGATTCTTTTTAGTGATTCAATTCATTTCCTTCAGTTCACCCAAATGATTTGAATCTTTGAATCACTGATTTGTTTACTTCTAAAACAACAAGAAGCTATATTCTAATTTAAAATCTAGAATAGTATCATAACTGTGTAACCTTAACTGCCAAACAATACAAAAAATATAAAAAGCACGGAACAAAATAAGTAATTCACACATAATAATAATAATCATCATCATCATCTTTATTGAATTTTGACAGTAACTAAACTTTCAACAATAAATAGAAAAAAAACTATTGTATAAGCATAACCTTAGAATAGTGCATGCATCACGATAATACTGTGAGAACACTGAAATATGACTAAATAAAATTATTTTCAGTTTTAAAATAAATCTCCCGCAATTTCCTTCTTTTATATCCCATCCTTTGTGATACAATCTACCATACATATATATCATCAGTGAAATGAACTGCGATTCAATGTACTGCACGTCTCTTGTCTGCAGTTCAGTACACAAACTGATTCTTTCGGTGAACTAGTTCAGTGTACTGTACTGTGACTGTACTGTACTGTTCTGTTCAGTGTAGTAGTCTGCAGTTCATTCCTCATTTCAGTACATGAACTGATTCTTTCAGTGAACTAGTTCAGTGTACTATACTACAAGTCTCTTGTTTGCAATTTGTGAACACATTTGCAATGGATCTCCAGATCAATAGCAGGCATACAGATTTATTCGGTCCATGTACTGAGATGGTCACAGTCACTCAGTTAGAGTAAACCAATTAATGGGAGGTGCTTGGTGTCATCTACTAAGTCAGTCACTGGCTAGTTCTTGACACAACTGTTTTGCTGAAACAGTTTACTGATAGGCTATTTCCTGAAGACAGCAGCTGTTTAAGTGAAGTTAAGATGATGGCTCCGCACCATCGCAGAATGCTATATAAAACGTAGAAAACACTACAAAAGCCTCGAAAAGATTGTTTTTAATGTCAGTGAACTAGTACATTTATTCAGAGACCAAGACAAGTACAAAAGAACTAGTTCATTCATTCATTGCACATCACTACTGTTTATAGACTCAACTTCTCAGCCAACACCTTGGGGCCATGTAAGCCTTATGCCACTCGTCTTTACTGGCACATTTTTGTTGGCTATTGCAGTTTTGGTGCAAGAAGCAGAATTAGATTTTTCTCAGTTAATTTAATTTGACTTCTGAATTTGCCTTGTCTAGGTAAGCATTCAAATGTTTTACATGAATCATCATTTTTTTAATGTGTATAGATTTGTATGTCATATTGGATAAAGCTGTGCTTAATAAAGGATGATGATGATGATAATAATAATGGCAATAAAGGAGTTTATAAATCATTTGTTTAAATATTTCAGATAATTACATTACCTTTTGAAACTAATCTTCTTTTTGGATTAAACTTTAATAAGGAATTTCTTAGATTTCCAAGATTTTCACATATTTTAGTAATGACAACAAAAGACAGATTTTAACTCAGTTTTAATATAGGAGTTAGGTTTAGTATAGGATTATAACATTTTGACTTATACATAATAAAAGAATTTCTTAGCAGAGGCAGTCATATTGACTGGCATCTAAAAAGAATAAATGACTACTAAAAAATAGCAGTTTGAAGGTGGTACAAGGCTAAGCCAAGAATCATTAGAACATTTGTAATTACATTTATCTTTTCTGGCAAGAGTGCTTAACACACTGCAGACATTATTAAAACATTTAAAGTACTGACATATGACAGGCTCTGTTCAAACTTGGAGTAAAACACTATAATTAATATTTTACTCAGTTGACAGAAAAAAGCTAACTCAATCAGTACATATGCCCAAAAATTAACTTCTGCCTGGTGTCAGGCTGCACCATTTGTCTTACATGATCTCCTTGCTCTGATGCCGTTTTTAAAACGGAACTGGCCTGCTTTAGCTTTGTACTGCTCTTGTTACTGGGCCATGCCCCTTTTCTGACAACACATTGTTCCGAGACTCAATCATAGCATGTTTTCTTCATGAGCATTTTTGGACACATTTCTGCAGGACTATGATTTGGTTCTACTTCTGCTCATATCTGCAGATCTGTTTCTGGTCTTTAGTGGCATGGATCTGAATTGACCTTTCATGTCTGCTTGCTTCTGGTTCCCTGGCCAGAACCACATCTTTGTAAATGCTGCATTAGTCAGCTCAACCTGTGACATGT
Source organism: Polypterus senegalus (assembly GCF_016835505.1). Classification (NCBI taxonomy): domain Eukaryota; kingdom Metazoa; phylum Chordata; class Cladistia; order Polypteriformes; family Polypteridae; genus Polypterus; species Polypterus senegalus. Next base: position 105,229,691 of record NC_053157.1, read on the forward strand.
GATCAAGTTTTAGGGAATTGCAGCCAAGAGGGAAATTTGACTAAAACCATTTTTATAGGTGACCTGCATTGGTATAATCATTATTACTGCTGTTTCATATTTAGCTGTGATGTAATTCTAGCCAAAAAAAGTTCACAAGTTATATATATATATATATAAGTTATATGGACAGAATTTCTAGACGCAGCCAAGGAGGGGAGGGGGTTTTGTTCGGTGACCTCGGACTCTCATCTCTGCCATTTGTGGATGACGTGGTTCTGTTGGCTTCATCGAACAGTGACCTCCAGCTCTCACTGGAGCAGTTCGCAGCCGAGTGCGAAGCAGTGGGGATGAGAGTCAGCACCTCGAAATCTGAGGCCATGGTTCTCAGCCGGAAAAGGGTGGAATGCTCTCTCCGGGTTTGGAGCACAGTACTGCCTCAATTGGAGGAGTTCAAGTATCTCGGGGTCTTGTTCACGAGTGAGAGAAGAATGGAGTGGGAGGTTGGCAGATGGATCGGTGCGGCATCCGCAGTAATGCATGCTCTGCAACGGTCCGTCATGGTGAAGAGAGAGCTGAGCCAAAAGGCGAGGCTGTCGATTTACCAGTCGATCTACGTTCCTACCCTCACCTATGGCCACATATTTTGGGTAGTGACCGAAAGAGCAAGACCGCGGATACAAGTGGCCGAAATGAGTTTTCTCTGCAGGGTGGCTGGACTTTCCCTTCGAGATAGGGTGAGGAGTTCAGTTATCCGGGAGAGACTCGGAGTAGAGTCGCTGCTCCTCCGCATTGAGAGGAATCAATTGAGGTGGTTCGGGCATCTGGTTAGGATGCCCCCGGACGCCTCCCTGGGGGGGTGTTCCGAGCATGCCCCACCGGGAGAAGGCCAAAGGGCAGACCCAGGACACACTGGAGGGATTATATCTCCCGGCTGGCCCTGGAACGCCTCAGGGTCCGCAGGGTGGCTGGACTTTCCCTTAGAGATAGGGTGAGGAGTTCAGTTATCCGGGAGAGACTCTCTTAGTAGAGTAGAGCATTGACAGGACTCAATTGAGGTGGTTCAGGCATCTGGTTAGGATGCCCCCGGACGCCTCCCTGGGGCGCATGGAAAAGGGCTGACCCCTCCTCTGCAGGGCTGCCCCGACACCCGGAAGTGCAGCTGGAAGGAGACTGTGGCACACCTGGAGCACTTCTGGGTGCCACCTCACTCCATTGAGCAAGCCAGAGTCAGGAGAATGTGGATGAAGCTTGCCAGAGAGGGAGTGGAGGCGGAAGTACTGAAAGAGAGAGGAAGAGAAGGAAAAGAACTGTGCTTTATATTGTACTGTGTTATGTAGTTGGGAGCAAAGCAAAAGCGCTTCCCCACTTAATATAAACAGGCGCTGTGTGGCAAGACTGGGGTCTGTGTCGATTGTGTTTGGGTTTGAGGAGCTGTATGCACCCTGGTGGTCCACAATGATTACACTCAGGCATGCTTATCCCTACATGCACTCTTACTGAATTACTTTAAGCAATTCCCACCACGAGAACAATGACCTTTAAAATCATGAATATTTAAATTACACCACATCTCCCTTCCTTAGAAAAACAAGAGCAAAATTATCATGCATTTCAAGCTATATTACTTTCACTAATTAACATAACAAGTTTCCTTTCACTAGCTCTTGTCTTTATCAGAATCTTCATTCATTACTATAGATCCAGTCTCTGTGGCTTAATCACAGCTCTGCCACTCATAGTAACAGATGGTGAAGTTTGTGGTGGAGGCTGGTGTACTGGTGGTGACACTGTGGTCTCAGTCTCCTTGCAGGACATCTCTGCTGTCTTCATTTCTTCATTTACTTCAGGCAACAGATGAAGATGCTTTCTATTTCTTATAACTACACCTCAAGTCCCTTCAACTAAATATGAATATGGTGATGTATGTTTTGTCAAGACTGTTCCTTGGCATTTACTGTCTGAAATCCAAACCTTCTGTCCTGCCAAAAGCTTCCTGTGTGATGTCACTTATTGAACTACACAGATATCACTTGTCATCCTCTCTTGATGCAACCAATTCCTGGTCTACAACACCCGGAACAAGCAAAGATGTAATTTCAGGTACTGTGCTACAAAGTCTATGTCTCATAAGTAATTGTGCAGGACTGCATCCATTAGTCAGAGGAATTGTGCCAGGTAGTGATCTTTTCCTTTCTTAAGTAGATTTTCAAAATCGACATTCCGTTTTGATTCTCCATTACGTGGGGCTACTAGTAACATGCTAGTATCTATAACTTTGGGCAAATTCAGCAAAAAATGAGCCCAGAAGACTGTTGGCATATTATTTGTAAACATGATCTCTGGGATACCATGGAATGAAAATATTGATTTCCGATGCACTATAACATTTTGCATTCTAGTGAGTGTCAGTTTTGCAATTTTAATAAATTGTGAGTAGTAGTCTACTACTAGCAGGTAGTTGACACATTTAAGTGTAACCATACCCGCAACCAGTTTCTGCCATGGGCTTTCTGAAAGCTTTCTGAAAGCATTATGAGTGGTTCCATAGGGTTGACACTCTCTTTAGTGCAGACTCTACAGTTCTGAATTAACTTTTTCAGTTGTGCACTGCTGGTCACAGTTTCTTTAGCATGCTCTTTATACTTTATCATTCCTTGGTGTCCTTCATGTATCTTCTCTAGGACATGAATGCGCATGGCTGAGGAAATCAATTGCCTACAGCCTTTGAACAAGAGTCCATTATTAACAGTCATTGTCACTATTTCTTGCCAATATTGTTTCAATACATTATCTATTCTATTGCGGTCTGACCATCCTTGCTCACAAAACTATCACTTGCAAGCATGCACTGTCAGCAAGCAGCTGCTCTCAAAGCTCTGTCAGTTAAGACAGATTTGTGGGAAAGTGTTTTGTGACTGTATCAATGTAGATATTTAAACTATCCATTAAGTCTGAGACTAATTCACTATCAGTATCTGTGTCCCCCGATAGAACACCAGCTGCCAATTATATCATCCTTGGGACATGAATGATCTGGTATGAGCATCACATGAGTCTGAGACAGAATCTCTGAATCCAGGGAGGAACCTCTGACAAATCTTGAGGTCCTAGCAAACTTACCTGAAGTATATGGCAAAAAGCAAAAAATGTCTCCCTATGATGAAATCACTAAATTGCTTACATCCCCAAGTAAGACCTAATGGCTCTTTCTCTACTTGAGCATATCGCTTCTTATTGTCTCAGACAATGATCTAGATGCATACACTACAGATTTCAATTCCTGCTCATCTTTCTGTAATAGAACTGCACCTAGGCCATATGAAGATATGTCTACTGAAACTCTGAGTTCTTTGTTTTCATCATACAGCACTGGGGTGGATGACAAGCCATGCTTTGGTGCTTCAAATACTTCCTGGTGAGTGCTGCACCAATACCAGCAGTTCTTCTTAGATAACAAACTCTGTAAGCAGCTTGTCCTTTACTGTCAGACATGGAATTAATTTTCTTAGTTGGTTCACCACCCCAAGAAAACTTCTTAGTTCACTTACTGTACGATAGTTGCCGCTTGGATATTTTAAGTGGGTCTGGTTTCAATCCACAGGCAGAAACTTTGTGGCCCAGAAACCTTACATCATGTCTTCCCAATTCACATTTATTTGGGTTTAACACTAGAATTACCAGAGCCTACGAAAAAACTCGTAATTCCGTCCCACCTTAAACTGCTTCTTAAATCCCTTTACACCTCTCCGCCAGCGTCCTTTGTCTTCTAAATGTGCTGATAAAGAGAAGCTTGGAGCAGCCGGCTATTCCATCCCCCCACCAATTTAGAACGTGCACGAACCTCAGCTTGATTGAGTATCTGGGAGTGAAGTGGAGTTTTAGAGTGGAAATAATAGATCGTTATTTTGAACACACGCATTCCATGTCTGTTTCATTTCTACAGTAATCTGTGTCAACACATTGTTAAAAGAGAAACGTATTTTATATTCTAGTAGTAGATGACAAAATGTAGGCATAAACTATATAGTGTATGAAGCCTGAAGTCCAAATAGCAAAGAAACATTTTCACAAGAATAACACAATTGCGCTTTTATTCAAAAATATAACTGCAGAAACAAAAAGCCGCCTTAACATGCGACATTCACAGCAGTTTATTGTAACTGCTTCCGTGGTTCAATAGAATCAGTTCCCGCTTGGGAATCAGGAGGTCACGAGTTTGATCCTGCGCCCCTCCGTTTTGAGAAGTAAACTGCTCTTAGTCTTACTGTTTTAGAATAAAAGCATACATTTGATTTCAGTCTGTAACAGCCGGTGCAATTTATGATCCTTGTAAAGGTTAGCTTTTTTTTTTTTATTCACTTTTCATTCTCTCAGTTGCGTTCAGAATCAATCCATACAATCCCATCTGACACGGCTGTTTTCACTAAAGACGCGCTATAGCTCTGCAGTGTACCACGATGCATACTAATGCCCCCATCCGGGTTCTGACACACAAACAATGGCGAAGCTGCCTTCTTCGTATCTCACCGTCACTTGCTTTTCTTTTTATTCAGTTTTATTGAGTGTTCTTGCCAGTCCCCACATGTTGCTGTATGCTGTTTCTTTTGTACTCCAGGACATGCAGAAGAAAGAATGGTAAAGAGCAGTAACTTCGGCGGTATATGCAATCATCAGACACTCCCCATCTGCCCATGTCGTTCAAACACAGGAACATATATTGGTGTAAAAGTATAACAAAAGTGTACTTTTATTCAAGTGCACTTTTCCATCGCCTTTTCCTGTAAGAAGCAATGTACACACTTCTCTCTATGCTGTGGTTTCTATTACACACCTGTGGGACGGAATTACGAGTTTTTTCGTAGGCTCTGGTAATTCTAATGTTAATGTGATAACAGCCTTTTCAAGTCTATTTAGTACTATATGTAGTCTCTCATCATGTTCGGATTTCATTTTCCCCCTAGATAAGAACATCATTAATATGGCAGGCTACTACATAAAGGTCCAAATGACATCCATTTTGAAAGTGTTCTGGAGATAAGGTAATTATAAATGGTAATCTATTAAAAAAAGGGTAACACTTTACATTAAGTGTCCATAATTACACTGTAACTACTATGTAATTACCTGTATAAGTACAGTGTAACTACAAGTTATTACTCTGTACTTACTTTGTAATACAAAGTAACGTTATAGTTAATTACTCAGTTGTCATTTTTATTCCACAGTTATATAATTACAATGTAACAATTTATCACTGATCCAAAAACAAGTGTACTTACAGTACATAGTTACATTGTATCTGTACTTTCAAAATGTAATAAAAACATCAAGGTATGTAACTACAACTATGTAAAAGATTTTTGAAGGTCTGGGCAATTGTAATGGAGAATTGCAGTGATAACTGAATAGGTTTTCGATGATTTTTCAAGATCTGTTTTAAATGGTGAAAACACCTTTGCAAAATAGTTAACGCTTTTGCCTCACAGATCCAGTATCCTGAGATGGAATTCTGTCTGGAGGCTCCAGCAGACCCCATGACCCTGTGTTAGGATATAGTGGGTGGAGTAGGACAGTGACAGCAGTCTGTCGCTGAAGCTTCTCCTCTGTCTGGAGATGATACTGTTCAGTGGATGCAGTGGATTCTCCATGATTGACAGGAGCCTGCTCAGCGCCTGTCGCTCTGCCACAGATGTCAAACTGTCCAGCTCCGTGCCTACAATAGAGCCTGCCTTCCTAACCAGTTTGTCCAGGCATGAGACATCCCTCTTCTTTATGCTGCCTCCCCAGCACACCACCACCTAGAACCATCTGATAGAACATCTGGAGCACCTTATTGCAGATGTTGAAGGATGCCAGCCTTCTAATCTACAGACTTTGTTATAATGACCCCTTTTTTTACAGGTGTGGCACACAATATTTTTAGCTAGGCACTGCCATTTAGGGTGAGCAGATTTTCAACACTTACAGCACATTCACTGCTCTGCTTGCCCTTGCACTGTTTGTGCCACACAAGCCTTCTTAGAAAATGTATTTGGATTTTGTGCTTTCGGTCTTTTAGCTTTATTCAAAATTATTTCAACTTCTGCTTCATTTCTAGAATACTGTGCATTTCCCTCGAGTCAGTCTGCTGCTGTTTTACTGCTTCAGATTGTCTAGCTATGCTCACTGCTTTTTCTAATGTGATGTCTTTACCCAGTTGCATTCTTTCAGACAGACCTATGTCTTTAAGACATAAAAAAATATTCTGTTGCAAATCAGGTTATCATTAAGTACAACATAATTACAGTTTTCTGCCAGTGAGCATAGAGCAGTGATAAAAGTGTCAACAGATTCTTAAAGTAGCTGTACTTTTTTTTTTTACTGCTCTGACTTTTTTTTCCTGTCATCTAGACCAGACGTTTCTTATCCACTCTACTTCACTACAGCACTTCTGACAACGTGTCATTTCCAGCATTAAGGATTCACCACTATGGAAGGTCTTCAGTGCAGCAATGTGCTTTATTCAACATATATATGATTATACTCTTACATGCTCTTACTAAATTACTGGAAGCGCCCCCCCATATCAGAACAATGACCTTCAACATCATGAATATTTAAATTACACCACAGAAATATTAGACGTTTTAAGTTCAGTTGCTCTTCTCCCCAGCTTTGGAACTCATTACCATCTGAGCTTAGAAATATTGATTCATTCTCACTTTTCAAATCTAAACTTAAAACTCATCTGTTTAAGACTGCTTTTTTTCTGATTATAATTGCTATGTCTGATTTAAATTTTTGTATTTTTAGTTTTGTTTATAAAGTGTGCTTTATCTATTGTTCAGTGTCCTTGAATATTTAGAAAGGCATCTATGAATAAATAAAATGCATTATTATTACTATTATTATTTGATGATTTCAGAGAGCCAGAGATTATTCCACCAGTATTGAATGCAAAGCAAGAAACATCCCTGTACAAGATACCAGTTATACAAACGCAGATTAACAGTTAAAAATCATGTCTTGTGGGTCTGGTTGGAAAAGGGAGAAAATATGTGTAGACATGATGAAAATGTGCCAATAACATAGGCAATATCCAAGCCTGGATTGAGACCCTGGTCTTTAAAACTTTGAGGCAGCAGCCCTAGACACTTGACTCTCTTGCTGCCCGTGGCAATGCATAATGTGTTTAATGAATGTGACCAACATTTTGATTGACTACTACCAAGTCTTTTTTTAATTTTTGTTTTCTCAGTGCCCTGTGGCAGTACTTGGTCTTGCTTATACTTTGATCAAGACAGCTGTTCTGGCATGGAAAGGTTGCTCTTTAAGAAAAGGTTGAATTTCTCAGAAATATATCAAGTCACTTTATCTGGCTTTTTATTCAATATAGGACTCTTTCTGGCACTGAAGAGAGGCTATGTTATGCGTTAAAAGCACTAACAAAATCAGGATATTGGCCGACCTGTTCAAAGTGCACTTTAATGAGAAAACAGTAAAGAGATCCTGTTATTATGCCAGTAGCTACTAAAAGAAAGTACATCTCCAAAGAACACATAAAAATTGGAGAAAGAAGCATTTACATTTTTGAAAGTTAGGATAAAGCAAGATAATAAATCTGTGCTTTATAACTAGAGAGACATACGTGCTTAGCTCTTATTTTGCTTTCTATTTTTTGCCCTTTACTATACAGCATGTCTGACTACTACCAGAAAAGTTATTTAAAGTTAACGTATATTATGTTAAACATCATCCTTTGACCTATACGTGATGGCTTTTGCAAAAGCACAAAAATACATACAGTGCTCGAACAATTCTACTAGCAGAATATCCCCCTTTTATCTCCTTTGCTCCCATTACACAACTTCTATCTAACAGTTGCCAAAATACAAAAAGGAGGAATGGCTAGGGCCAGCTGTTTATTGAGTACACCATCATTAATGTCATTGATGCTTTATCAATTTAGTGCTAAAGTTTAAAAATAATTTTCATATATAGTATGTTTGTAAATATAAAACCTCAGACATAAATCCTTCCAGAGCATCCAGTATGTTGCTTTATGCACATTACAACATATTTATTTAAGTTATTTCCACAGAGACATAATGTACAGTATGTGGTGGCATGGTGGCAAAGTGGTAGCACTGCTGCCTCGCAGTAAGATGACCTGGGTTCGCTTCCCGGGTCCTCCCTGCATGGAGTTTGCATGCTCTCCCCATGTCCGCATGGGTTTCCTCCGGGTGCTCCAGTTTCCTCCCACAGTCCAAAGACATGCAGGTTAGGTGCATTGGTGGTACTAAATTGTTCCCAGTGTGTGCTTGGTGTGTGGGTGTGTGTTTGTATGCCCTGCAGTGGGCCGGCGCCCTTACCGAGGTTTGTTCCTGCCTTGCACCCTGTGTTGGCTGGGATAGGCTCCAGCAGACCCCCATGACCCTGTGTTAGGATATAGCGGGTTGGACAATGACTGACTGACTATTCAAAGTACTAATCCAAATATCTCCCGAATGGGATAAATTCAATCAGGGGGAATAATACCTTTTTACACTTAAAATATCGAATACATGCAGTGCCAGTGCTAGGTTATTTTGCACCCTAGGCTAAACTTATTAGTGCCTCCCCCCTCCCCCCAATGATCTGTGACCTAGGTGAACCTAACTCACTTTAATGGCAGCGGCCCTGCATACAGGATTACTTTTACAGAGAACTGTGGAATTATGCTTAATTCTTGGGGTGAACTTTGTTTAAGCCTTGATGAAACTGATATAAAATAATGGAATGTGTACAGGAATAAGGGGAGATTTGACCTTGAATGTCTCTCTGTATGCCAGTTGTGAAAACAGAAATGTGCCATAGGTTTTTCCCTCTTTGACTCAGTACCAAATGGTTTCCAGGTCTTTAAATAAAAAAACTTGTACATTTGTGAAATGTGTGTTCTCCCTTGGAAACGTCCCAGTAGGATTTATTAGATCTAGAATGCAGCTCTGTGGAAAACATAAAAAAAAAACAAAAAAAACACAGTAGCTATCTTCCCTCAGATTATCCACTATACACAGTACAATTCAATAAACACCAAATTCATTATGTTAAAATGTGCAATAATAAAGATAGGAAAACAAGGCAAATATATTTTCAGAAGACATTATCCACATTACTCAAAGTGGCATAAAGGATATCACCTTTGTTCATATTTTAGATTCATACTTTTGCTTTAGAACTGAAGTTGTCATTTAAAATTGTGAAAATAAATGATGAATTAGCAAAGCTCTAGTCATCCTATTAATAATTATCGTGAGAATACTATAAAAAAAAAACAAGCAGATCTCACCCTGGGAATATTTGAGTCTAAGCCTTACAACCACCAAAGACTTTGTTCATTTGTACTGTCTTTCTGGCAGACTTGTTTTCCTTGAACATCATGTGAAAATGCAGTAACCATTGCCCATCTCTACATTTAAAATGGCTTAGGTATAGCACTCTCTTTGTGAAGAAATGCAGTCATTAGTACTGACCTGGAATAGAGACACAAGATAAACATGCAAATTCTATGTGGACATCAACTTTAAACCCAGAACACTGGATATATGAAGCAGCAGTACTGACCATTGTGTGCTGTGGAATATAATTAGTCAGTCAGTCATTATCAGGCAGGAACAAATCCCCGGGCAGGGTGCCAGCCCACCGCAGGGCACACACACACACACACACCCACAAACCAAGCACACACTAGGGACAATTTAGAATCGCCAATGCACCTAACCTGCATGTCTTTGGACTGTGGGAGAAAACCGGAGCACCCGGAGGAAGCCTATGCAGACACGGGGAGAACATGCAAACTCCACGCAGGGAGGACCCAGGATGCAAACCTAGGTATCCTTACTGCGTGGCAGCAGCGCTACCACTGCACCACCATGCTGCCTGGAATATATTTGATAAAACTGAAATTTTAATGCAAAATAAATTTGAAATAAAACTTATTTTTTCTGTGGCTGATCCTTCCTTCAATTAAAACTCAGTCACACTACAAATCTCATAGGTAATGCTAACCCATTAGTCTTTCACCTCTTTATTTGAATTGGTGCTGACAGTGACTATCTGTGCATAGAGGAAAGATGATTGTTAAAATTACAGACCCTGTAAACATGTAGCATTGAGAGTCCAAATCATTTATTGTAAAATTGACAACATGAGTTAAATGGTACTATTCAAAAAATCCACCATTAAAATTATATAAAGACGTGAAATCAAAATCCTGCCTTTATAATGGCATCTCAGAAGGTATTTACTTATGACTTCAATGAAAAACATGTAAAACAGATTAATTCCTATTATAGTAATACCCTAATATCCTGTCTTTAATAAGAGCTGAGATGTTTTTGTTTTGTCAGAAAGATTTTTCATCATCTTTACTTCCTTCCCTTTCAGTTAATTGCAGCTGCCTTTAGGCAGAGTCCCTGTCTGCCATAAACCACCTTATATAAAATAAAAATATTCCAAGAAAACTACCAATTGTGGCTTAAAATGTGTTATATATTGCAATATACAGTAATTTAGGTATGTTAGTACATTGCTTCCCCATTAATTCAGTGACTTTGATTCAATTTCTCTCCTAGCCATCGTCCATCTAGAGCTGCTCCCCATTTTTATATGGGTTTTTGTCAGGTAGTATAGTTTCTTACCACAGCCCAGAGTAGCTACAAATTAGTCCAGCAAGAGTGTGTGCATTTGCGTGCTGCCCTGCAATGGTCTGAAGTGCTGTGTAAAGCTGAAAACCTTTGTTGAACCCAATGTGGCTAGGATAGACTTCTTGCAACCTTGTAATGGAAACATATGTTTAGGAAAATAAAGGTATATTCATTAGTTTTTGTATTTTAATCAAAGATGTTTGTTGTGACACAAGGCCACTTGTCACCTTATAAAATCTATATATTCTTCAACTGAAAAAGAAAGAGATGTACTTACAGTAAATGTATCCTGAATTTGCTTAGGAAGATAAACAATTAGCTAACGGATTTATAGTGCATTTGTTTAATCTCATGTTCTCCTACTGTGGCAAATTTACTTTTATTATTATTAGATACCTTTACATATACAGTGTTGTAGGACAGACTGACATTATCCATTCTCTGCTATGGCTAAAACACAGGCCCTGGCTTCATCAGCTACAAAGTCTAATCTGAATGCAGCTTTGAACCTTATCTGTTGAGATGATCAATATCAGACCTTGTAACTTCACCGAGACATCTATCACAGGTACAGGCTGGGTGCCCAAGGACGAGTAACACTGATGGATATAACTCTGTCAAAATGGTCAGCCAAAAGGATGGGCTTATGTGCACCCCAGGAACCCAATGGCAAACCCTCTGTTCCTTTCTTTAAAAACCATTGTAAGAAACTTAATTCATTGCTCTTGTCATCGAACTACAGCTCAACCTGACCATAACTTTGGCTATCCATAGCCAGAGCCCATAGCTAAAAGGGTAAACGGGTAATAGAGGTTGAAGCAATCCATTTACTCTAAAGGGCAACTGTGTTGGACTGAAAGAGTGAGATACTTGTCTGCATTGAAATTGGATGAAATTGACATTAGTCTAAACTTGATGAGGAATAGCAAGTGAACAAGCAAGTGAGAGAAACCTATGTAAAAGCTGTGTGTTCAACTTCCTAACAACAAAAGATAACTGATGGTAAAGTCAGCCAGCAGGTGTAAATTTACTAGCAACAGAGGACAATGTGTGTGTAAATTACCTCAAAGAGAAACTGCAATACTGGCTGCAACCAGAAGGTTCAACCAAAGGAGAAGGAGGAGATAAGCTCCTGAACAAAGGAAGAAACTGTGCTGAAGATCCTTTCACATGGCTGGAGAAGGTCAACCAGGAAAGGAACAAAACATTGCTTAGACTACAACTATAAGCACACACAATATAATTCTGAAAACTATTAATCGTAACTTAGTAGTTAGGACAAAGTCAGCTATGTATTGTAGTACTGGCATAACTGTAGCTAAAAGGTAATAACCTTGTCAACGATAAGTTCTAGCTGTTATTAAGTTTCACCATAAATACTGTAAAAAAGTGCAGAGCAGCATCTCACACACATGTGCTCACATACAGGAACTATTGTTTTGGGGTGAGTTAATCCAGCACAGAGACTAGCTGTGAGTAAATGAATGGTACTTGCAAGCAATAGAGGCTTTACAACCAGTTAAAGAACTTATCCAACTTAATCACATGAACTGAAAGATCAGAATTCATAAGTGATATGCTTTTTTCTATAGGAGAGAAAATTCTTTATCTAAATCAAGAGATACAGTAGAATTCATACGTTATTTGCCCTTTTCTATAGGAGAGAAAAAGTTAGCTTTTGAAATGTTATGTTTTGTGTTGTTTACCTTCTGACGATGGAATGGAGACTTGGAGTGAGTGTGTCATCACTAATTATTGTGCTCACATCAGTATGTCATTGTGTTTTCCTTGGGACCATTGCCATTTGCATGTGCCATTTAACACCTTATAAGTGCTAACCTGGGAACAGAGTATTAACATATAGTATAAAAGGACCTTTTTTGTTGCCCCAGGACAGCTATATTCAATCATATTTTAACAGTTTCTTCTTATTTGGTTTATTTCATGACTTTTTGCCCTAACTGGACACATACAGTATAACACATTTAGCACATTCAAGAGTTTCTTAAAAAGCCTATAAAATGTCACCACAAAAAAGGTTACAATGGAGAGTCAACACCTTCTTACCAAATTGTATTTGCTTAGATTTAATAATTATTCTTCACCTTTATCCGTCATATGTTGTATCGACAACACTTCTGTTTGCAATTCAATCACCTCTTTCAGGTCTCCATTATGCCACTCCAAGTTCCTTTCACTCTGAGACAATTAGTACAGCTTTCTGCTACTAATGTTCAGTTACTGTCTATGGGATTTTAGGCCATCCACTGTTTTTCAAACTACATCAGGTGTAAGGAAGTAGTCTGCTCCCAAAATTCCCTGAACCAATATGTAGAAATAATATGCAATATATCCGTGCCAGACAGGACAGAATATTCTTTATAACAATGAATGTCTTTATTTCATACCCCTTTGTATCTGATGCCACTTAAATGAGTGCAGCAACTCACTCTTCAAACAAGTACACGTGTATCTGTTCTGTCTGACTTGGGGCACAATCGTGACCCATATAATGTGCTATAAAAAAAAAATCTTTTCACAGAGATATTAGTAATGTCTTTTCAGACAAAAGTCCAACATAAAACTGAACTGAAATGGCAAATTTTTAAGGGCAGTCGGCAGGAAGGGGCGGGTCCAGATGGGTGGACAACAGAAGTGACAGTGGAGTGGGTATTAGTGTTCTTTTCTGCAGAGGGAGAAAGAGAGGAGGCTTTAGAACATGGCACATTTGGTGAGTAATTATTACCACCAGAGCACTTAAGCTACCTCCCAAGTGCATGTGAGTAACAATTTGTATGAGTGTTATGAATCATAGAACATTATAAACATTAATACCCACTATATACCTATGAGTCAGATATTTGATAGACTTTGGAGTACAATTACAACAAATTTGGGGTGCTTACTGCTACCATTTGCTAGGCTATTTGGATATGTTTGCATATAATGTAAGAACCATCTATTGCAACAGCTATGTCTTTCTCTGTATCTCTCTCTGTGCACATGAAACAACTTTGTGTTGGCAACGTTTACAGTATGTCACTATGATCTGTAAAGTTTATTTCATTTTATCAGATTTTACTTTCTATGAGAAGAAACCAGACACATTTAGGTAAGCCAGCTGACAGAAATATGTGAGACAAACTGGCTGATGCGGGGATGGGAGACAGATTCATAAAAAGAAGACAAGCAACAAACAACTGGAAGACAGCACGGTAGGGTAGTTGCCCTATTTGGTGGTGGCCAAGACCCAGGTCTGTTAATTTAAGTTTTCTTTGTGTACAAATTCATTGGGCAGGGATTTTTATTGATTAAAGCAGGCCTGACCCATGGCCTTGAAGTTTATTTCAAAGCCAAGCAATTCAGTTAACAGAAAGAAACTGCCAGAGAATATGGACAGAGGCAGGTGAAAGAAACACTTGAAATTTTAAGCATGACCACAGTCTATAGAAGACATAAATGATGAAAACAGGTGGAGGTGTTATTTGGGTACATTCAGAAATAAATCAGGCAGCCGTATAGTAGTTGCCCATACCTGAAAAGAAGTCTATCCATATGTAAATACGTGAGTGTTTATAATAATGAGGATCCATCACAAAGTCAGAAGCTGTCTCCATGTTGGTGAACATTCCTGCCAAATGGGCGTATAGTCTCAGCATTTCCATAAGTGAAAAACTGTGATAACAATACCGATCCTTGGCTTCTCTCCAGCCTGGATATTTATGTATAAATGATTACACATTGTATTTTTGTGGTAATGGAAGTTATCTTTTAAACCAAGTTAAATACATATATCTGTTTTTGTACCATATTTCTCTCTTTTGATTATTTCTGCCATGGTTACAAAAGAGATGGTATTGATTCTAGTCTATTCTGCATCAAGAAAGGACACATCCCGGGGAGAAAGAGTGCCCCCTGTTGGATACACTTTTACCTCTGTGGATCAATATTTTTGAAATGTGGCACACTTATTTTTTTAAACAAATTTATCAAGACAGTTCAACAGATCACAAAGTTTGAAGTTTGTGGGCGGAAGGCCAATACTGTATCAACAAGTCCAGCTAGGCATACACAGAAACCACTGCCTTAGCAAATAGCTTTTGCTTTATAAAGTCTTCCCAGCTGCTTGAGTGCAAAAAGAAGAAAATAAGTGCTCCAGCACCTCACTCCCCCCAATGCTTTAAGTTATTAAAGACAAGTTAAATGATCATCATAATTGTAAAACTATAAAATGCATGCAAGGAAAACAAAAGATTATCTATATACTGTTTGAATGAAGGACCCTGTGATGTAAAAGTCATTCTGCAGAGAGTAAATTACCATTTAAGCAGTATTACTGCTACTCTAAACCAACCTCAAAGCTACAGATTGTAATGATTCACAATTTCATGGGCACTATAATTTAGTAAGGTGCCCTGACGTTCCCAGTTTCAAGCTATGTGTCCAAATAAATACCTGAATAAAAACAAATTGTCCTGGTTTTAAAAGGCTTCCCATCTAATAAGGTTTTCAGTGCTGCAAACATTGCTCTGTCGACACAAACATTGTTACAATGTATTTAGAATAGTGTGCACAAATCTCCAAGGGGCTCCAGCTCTTCAATGTAGTTTACATATAATAGCACTATCAAAACTCTGAGGAGGACCACTTGATTAGTAACGTGTTAAATTTGAACAGCATTGCAAGAGTTACCAAGAATCAGACAATAACTACAACCACTTCAAGCCAATCTTAGAAAGCTAATTTTTGAGGTTAAATTCATATGTTTGCTTAATTTCTATACAGTACTAGGGGGCACCGCCCTTGATCACTTCGCTCGCCCACTCCCGGGTTTGGTTTACCGGATATACAATTTAAAGTAATTGTTATTTTCATGGGAATTGTTACATATCCATTATTTTCACTTTTACTCTAAAACATTGTAAAAACAATACTTGCCTGTACAGTCGGTACAGCAGCTGTCCTTTTGCCAGTTCGTGTCTCTGCTGCTCGCATTGTGAAGAAGGGGGGGATGGGGATTAGGGGCCTGAATGCACTCTTAGGACAAGCGGTTTTCGGATCATGTGCTGGCTTGCTGCTGGTGGCGAGCTGCGTGTTCTGCTTGTTGTTGTTTTAAGAGCTGGGAGCACATTAACTGTGTCTGCCAAAATTATTCCAACAACTGCTAGGTTAGATGTCCGTGAACTTGTTTTAAATGTTGTCTCACTGCCTTGTCTCACGTGACGTTAAAGTGTCTCTCACGGAACGTCAAGTTGTCTTCTGAGAAGATCACGTCTAGTCTCCCTCCAAAGCTTTTTTTATAATAGAGAGATCATTTTCTTTTAACTACCTAAAATATGGTATAGCCTTTCACCCCCTGTAAGTTAACATGAGATAGAACTTTCTTAGCCATTAAACAGGGAGTTAATAAGCCAGTTAGGAAATAGTCCTACTGCTAGTATGGATTGTAAGATATGTTTGCAAATAGAATAGGAGATGGCATACAGGTTTCTGACCGTGTCTAATGTGTTTAACTTACTTAATGTGCCTCAAGTACAGCTGTATGACCAAACTTGGAGAAATGAAACAAGATATATAAACCTTAAACAGAACTTTTATTAAACAAAAACTTTTCCTTTCTTTTACCAATTTTGAATCTTTTTTTGTGTGAACTGTTCTGATTTGAAGTTTTACTAAAACTTTTAAAATGAAAATATTTTGTCTGTGGAATTATTTGAACATGGGTCACACTGATGCTTGAATCATCCTATAAAGCAATTTAAAAGCTTCATATAAACACAGCTACACACTGTACAGAAATATATGTGTATAATTGTTAAAATGTTTTTTTTTCCCTGTGTCCTGATCCCTCACTGATGTTGATGAGATTAAAAGCAGGCAATAAACAAATGAGGATGAGCTTTATGCATGGATATACATGCTACATAAGTGCCCTGGACTTTGTCTTTGAAAATCTGGTAATTTACCATCACAGTGCCACATTCACCTGATACCCATACTGGTCACTTTCACTGTAATAAAGTTTGCCTTGCATTTGTGTTATTTCCTAACATCACTAGCTTTGACAGTCCCATTTCATGAAAATTACTACAACCAGTCATGCTCAAGCACAGAAGGAATTAATTACAAATGGTTTATTTAATTATTTAGGTTATGTTAATTGGCAATTGCACATCACCACTATGTGTGTGTGTGTGTGTGTGTTTATGTGTGTGAATGAGTAATTGTGATGGATTAGCCTGTCCAGACCTATTTTCAGCCATTTGACCAATCGTGGTGGAATAGCCTTTGGCTTCCAAAAACCCAGAAATGGACTGAGAACTTTGTAGAACTTACCTACTAAACTTAATGCATTGAGGGCTACAACCCTTAAACATCCCCGAATGTTGAACCAAGGTTTCATCTTCTAACTTGTTCAAGCATATTTTCTACCATGCAATGCTTTTAGAACTGGACCTTGGCTGACCAGGCGTTTTCTGATTTCTAATATATTCCAAACCCACTAACATTATCAGGAGATACATTGTGCTTAGCGTGCATTTGTCAGACTTCTGTTGAACTGGGCCAAAAGTATGTGTGTGTGTCTCTGTAAAGACCTGTTGCAAATGAGTTCAAACATGAGGCAACCATAATTTAAATTTTGAAATATCCATCCCAGCAGCCAGGACTAACTGTGCTTGTATACACATTTGGGTTTCATTAAGGTACAGAAAACAGGATTACTTTATAAAATTTCAATAGTTTTGTGATACCATTTTTAACATCTATTCACTAGATAAATGTTTTTATAATTTTAGATCAATTTTAGTTTCTTTTTTGTTAAATTCAAATAAAATCACCTTGTGCATGCCTAGAAATTACTATACTGTCTTTCCTTTAAAAGAGACTAAAACATTTGCAAAACTGTGACAGCAGCCTTTCGCAAGAACTGTGTGAGCACAGATGCAACTAAACAAATGTTTCTTTTATTTATCAAAATCACACATTTCTATCATGCTGGGCTTCACCACAGAGAAGGGACCAGGCCTTCATTACTCTCTTTGTTAAATTTATTCGGTTGTCTGAATCACAAAGAAGGAGGCTCTAACACAGAATTCATTTGCTTTAGCATGCCCTCATATCACACTGGAATAATTATGAATGTGAAATAAATAAAACCAAGCTACAATTTAATGTCTTACTGGGTGGGAATGGATGAATTAAATAAACCTGTAAACATTCTCACAGTCCCTTGGGTTTTGGAAGACTTTCAAAACTATGTGCACCCTTTTCTGTGCAGAAGGCACATTTTACAGTCATCAGTCCTTATATTACAGTGTCCTTTTAAAATCACAACATTGATCCAATACGACAAGGCAGTGTCAGTCAATGTTTATAACAATACACAATTCAGATAAAGTTTCAGGCCTTCATAGCCCAAGTAAGTCTGCCAAGTGAAATGTTTAATAAAGAAAGTATTCTGCCTCTTTTTTGCCATCTTCTGCATTCTTCTATATTTCTGTCTTGTTTTTAGTACCCATTCTTTATTGAATTATTTTGACCATTATGAAAGAAAAGTATTCCTGGAGTTGAAATGTTTTAATTGAGTTAAACGTAACTATAGACAGGCTCCATAATTATACCAATTATCACTTGTGAAGCTTAAGGGCACATACAGCCGTCCTAACTCAACACAGACAGACACAGGAGGCACAAGTGCAAGCACATGCTGTAATTTATTTGCTTGTAGTGATATGGAGAGCCAAAAAACTTGAGGTCTTGAAATGAACAGGAACAGCAGAAGAGGAAGCACATGGGCATCTCAAGATCATTTGAACTGAATTTAGCAACTCAGCCAATATACAATTAACACTAAAATTAGTGTGTTTCAGATTGTTAATCCTATTCACTTAATTATTACAAAATAACATGCATCTGAAGATCCTCAAAGTACTACTGTCAATCATACTACTTGGTCACTTATTCCAAATGCCTTTAGGTCTCTGTGTCAACAAAATATTTTTATTATTTGTGCATATTCAATCCTTGAACAGTTTCCATTTGAGTTCCTGTGTTGAAGAACTCATTTTGGAATAAAAACTGAGATCAGCTGTACCTATTCCTATTGCAATTGTAAACAATTCAGTCAGGTCACTTTTTAAACTCTGTTTGCTTAATAAAAGTATCACGTCCTGTAATCTTTTCACAAAGCTCAAACCTCATCTATGAATCAGTCCAGTTGGTGTTATTGGTACTTTCTGTGGTGCAGATGTGTGATTTTTTTCTCAGTATCAAGACCAAAAATGCACACGGTACTCCAGATGAGGCCTCACTAGTCCATTATGTACTATAGCTTAAGTATTTCCTCCAATAACTTCACACACTGGGCTATGTAGATTAAAACATTCTATTAACCTTTAAATCACTTTGTTACACTGTTTGGGTGTAGAAAATGAAAAGTCCATTATGAGCACTAGGTCTTCCTCAAAAGATATACTGTATGTTCCGCCTTAAAACCTTTGAATGTGTAATCAAATCTAACATTTTTACTTCCTATGTGAAATCTTTTATATGTATTTAAAATAAATGTCATCAGTTGCAAATCTGATCTTGCCTCTGAGCTCAAATGTGCAAGGAGCCACCCAAAATTGAGGCATTAGAATTGGCATTGTATGGTGGCCAATAAAGGACACAGGAGACAGAGAATTGTGTTCCACTAAACTCACCCAAACAACCACTCCCATCATCCCCATCAATCATTAAAATACATATCCATATTTCTTCCACTCTAAATTTGCCTCTGAAAATGAATTTCTCATAGCAAAGTGCAATTCTGCATAACATCTACTTTATTAACCAAGGTATTAATAAAATGAACAGCATCCCCATTCCTGAACCCTGAGGGGACAGTACTTTTAACATCACCTAATTTTGAAAAGTTTTTTTTTTTTTTAAATTACTCCTTAAGGTCACATTTTTATGTTATTTGTTTACTCTTTCTTTTCTGTTTTCAGTTCTCCCTGACTCTACACTTTGTAGTCTAGTCTGATCAACTGAGTCTTTGCATATATTTCTTCATATTATTTTCCTTTTACATGAATCTACAGCTTTCTGTACTTAACTTACCTGAATCTTGTCATCTCGTATATCTTCTTGTAACTTCCATTATCTTCTTATTTTTGCTAAATCCAATTTCCTTCTCTTCTTTATTGTGTAGTCTTTTAGTTCTGCTTCTCCTCTTTTCAAAGTTCCATTTGTTGGTATTTATTTTGCATGGTAGACTGATTTTTTGCCCACCAGATCCAATCTTTTACAGCAGTTATTATTCCTTTCTATTTTCTTTTCTCCTTTTAGTCTATATAGAACATTTTCTTGGTTTATAATGTAATCTTTAAAATTTTTCCCCATCCTTCTTTTAGTTTTTTCTATACTATCCCAAAACAATGACATACTAATACTGTTTCGTAGCAATTTACTCTAGGGCATTTTACATCTTTACTGACCTTTCTTTTAAAAATAAAATATTTATCAGATACAGGTCTCCAAATTATCTTGGACTTTTTTATTGGTAAATATTCCACACTCATTATCTAATTGTTTAGGCTTGTAAATTGCAATTACTAATAAATTATTTAGCATAAATGTGTCAAGAAATGCTACTGTGGCTCCTTTTTCTTCTTTTTGTAATTTTTGTGTGTGCTTGAGGAAGGTTGTTGTTTTTTATCAAGTTCAAAAAGAACACAAAGTATTTCCTCACTATTCATTGTTGGATGGATGAAGGATTGCAACTATATGCAATATTTTTGGTAGTATTTTTTTAATTAAAATGACTTTTCCTTGCATGTATTATTTTTTTATTTGAAAATGTAAACACCATTAATTTCAGGGGGAAAGTGTAGGATTACCTAGTTACAAAATTGACACCTTTTTTTCCTAAAATAACCAATAACACCTTAATTATTTTCTTCTTGATTGATTTGCAAGTGCAGATGAACAATTGTTTCTTCAAAATCATCATACATTTTACTGCAATCTACAGTTTAACCAGTATTTATGTTTTTCTTGTTAATTTTAGGGAATAACTATTTGTCTATTCTGTAATGATGATAAGACACTCAATAAGGATTTTGAGAGTCTTGGGGTCAGCTGCCAGCATTGTATAGCTTATGGTTAGAAATGATATTGCTTAATGGAAGCATGCAAAATCAGAATAATAAAAGGCCTACAACTGATCCATGAAATACACTTTGCATAATATCACAAATTCTTTATGTACAATCATCAATATTCTCATAGTTACATATAATTGAATCCTTGATACACTTGCCAGAAAGGCCAAACCACTAACCAGAATGATGACCCGATGCCCACAGTCAATAGACACCACCCTCTGTTGAGACATCTTATTGTCATAGCCAAGACAGACCAGGGCAAGTGTGGAGAAAGACAAGACTTTCTTTACAAAAGTGCATTTATTCAATACAGAGAAAAATTAAAGTGTCACAATACATGATTCAAAGAAGTCAACAAATAAACCTTCTTTAAAAAAAATCCTACCTTTAAAAGTGTTTTCAAGATACTCAATAAAAAAGTAAATACTGCATACTAAAAATTCCAAATAAAGTCTATGCTGTGATGTAATTTCTCACCTATGCAGGACACCAGAACAAATCTCTTCTGCACATTCCATAGCAATCTGATCTGCCACCTCCATCAGTCTCCACAGATCCCTCAGTAGAGCAAGTTTACTGCATCTCTTCCAATTCTGCAATCTTCATACTGATGCTGAAACGCTCTAAATTTGTTCATACCCAGTTCCCTTTCTTACATGACTTTCCACTGTACTAATTTACTCTCTACCATCAAGTCATCAGATTTAGCTGATCCACAGGGTTCCTCAACAGACATCAGTTTTTCTCCTTCACAAAGTAATGTGCAGAGACTATGCTGTCCGTCCTACTTCTCACAGACTGAATTGCACCCAAACTGATCTTTAACCAATCACTCTTTCTCTTTCTTTTTCCCCATTTGTTTTCTTGAGCCCCTGGCACATATGTTGCCCTCTTTTAAACTGTTGCAACCCCAGTTAACATTCATTGATTACTCACCACTCCTCCCACAATTAACTACCCATGAGCGATGATCACACATGCTCACTTGTGCAGTTTGTCAATGGTGGTCATGCTACTGGGAAGTGCTCTATAAACCCTTAAAAAATATTAAACAAATTAACAGATTAAAGCACTTTTTGGCATGCCTTACCACAACCAGGAAGTCTGCATTATGTTTGATATTATAGCATATTTTTCTAATAAAATGCTGCAAAAGCTTCATACTTAAATGTCAATGTTTTGTTCATTAGACATAGCAGAATTTAATATTAAATAGCTGAAAATAGCATTCTTGGATTCCCTACACTATTGGTAATAATTTTGTAGAAATAACACCGACTATTATTGCCAACCATTGTATTATGTGTACTTATGTGAGCTCTCAAAATTTCATGGTGTACCGTTTGGTTAGTTTTTCTCCATATGCACACTCAATACTGTGGTACTCTCCTTTAAGCTCATGAACTGATTTTTTTTATCATTTTTTCTGAAGCTGTTATGTGGGCTGCAGCCTTCAGTCTAGAATTAGAATGAGTAACTTGATTATTTACATTGATAACTGTATCAGAATAAGTGCTAAATCCTAGTAATTACGGATACTAGACAATGCAGATACAACCACTGAATCTATTCCAGTAATAAAAGTTGGTCTAAATCCAGAGTTTCTGGAATGGAATTAGCTTGATTTCCATGAATCCTATCTTACTTATACCAGATATCACACTAATCCTGCTTTATGGAATGGACTCCTGGAAATCTATAAAAGTACTCACGAAAGAGTGTTCTCCAGTAAGCTCTATATGCCCTCTGCCTGGACTATACAGACAACTCCAAATAAACACTACAATGTACATAACTACAGTAAATATATTTAATACAAAAATACATATCAAAAAATAGTCAAAGCATAAAAAACAAAAACAGGATTAATAATAACATACAAAATAATATTTTACAAAACTTGTATGTTAATCAAGTTCAATTTTGCTCTGTTTACTGTATGTGATATGAGTTCATGTACAATATATACAGTAAATGAGGTATGGTGAAAGTATTTCTTTTATTGCCAAATAGCTGTAAACGTGTGCAGGCTTTCTAGGCTAATACTTACTATAAAGCATTCTACAAAAATAAATGGAATTTAAAGAGTGAAATGGTGTCTTAAGTCAAACAGATGCTCACAAAGTGACCTGTAAAGGTCATCTTCAACCCTCCAGCACAGAAACCTAGAGCTATCCCTCACACTAACTTGCTTCAAACAGCAGCTAAACACAATATAATTGGGGGAACAAAAGGGAGGAGAAAAGAAAAACAGTACACATACCACAAGTAAAGCAGGAGAAGGAGCAAAAAAAATAAAAAAACAGTATTGTTCTAAAGATACTCTTCAGAGCCAATAAAGCCAATATTAAACTATTCCAAAGAAAGATCAAATGACAACTCACCTGCTACATATCTACTCATAGAGTGATTGCTAAAGTATTAATGGCAAAATAAGCATTCTGAGTCCATGCTTGTAGATAGTCACAGAATTCACATGCTTCTTTCTGACCAGTTTCATTGCATGACCTTCTACAGATCTTTTACAGGTTCACGATTCTGACTTGGGTGGTTTACTTCTTCAGTATTCATAGTCTTGATCACATTGTCCCATTTCTAATTTGATCTAAATGTCTGCTACTTTTTTCTTTTATTTATTTTGACTCATGCTTCTTTTGAAAAATGCTGTGATTTGCTAGTACAATTTTTCTTCCACTTCAAAGATTGGCAATTTAAATAATTCCCTTTACAATAACAACAACATTTATTTAAATAGCACATTTTCATACAAAAAGTAGCTCAAAGTGCTTTACAAAATGAAAAATAGAAAAATAAAAGACACAGTAAGAAAAATAAAATAAGTTAACATTAATTAACATAGAATAAGAGTAAGGTCCGATGGCCAGGGTGGACAGAAAAAAAAAAATCCAGACGGCTGGAGAAAAAATAAAATCTGTAGGGATTCCAGACCAGTAGACTGCCCAGTCCCCTCTGGACATTCTACCTAACATAAATGAAACAGTCCTCTTTGGATTTAGGGTTCTCACGGAACGACTTGATGATGATGGTCACGTAGACATCTGGCTTTTGATCCATCCATCATTGTTCAAGTATCATGATGCTTTGAGTAGGTTGTGGTGGCGCAGGCCGCCACCACAAATAAACCGGAAAAACAAACAGAAGAGAGAGTAGGGGTCAGTACGAATTTTAGAGCAACCATGAATAGTTATTATGATGAATTGAACACAGAGTATCAGGATTAAGTTAAAGTGAAGTTATAAAAAGGCCATGTTAAAGTAATATGTTTTCAGCAGTGTTTTAAAGTGCTCTACTGTATTAGCCTGGCGAATTCCTATTGGCAGGCTATTCCAGATTTTAGGTGCATAGCAGCAGAAGGCCTTGTTCTTGGAATTCTAAGGAGATACTCATTTGAGGATCTGAGGTTACAATTTGGAATATAAGGTGTCAGACATTCCGATATATAAGAGGGGGCGAGATTATTTAAGGCTTTATAAACAATAAGCAGAATTTTAAAGTCATTTCTGAAAGACACAGGTAACCAGTGTAGTGACATCAAAACTGGAGAGATGTGCTCGGATTTTCTTTTCCTAGTTAGGATTCTAGCAGCTGCATTCTACACTAGTTGCAAACGATTTATGTCTTTTTTGGGTAGTCCTGAGAAGAGTGCGTTACAGTAATCTAGTCGACTGAAAACAAACGCGTGAACTAATTTATCAGCATCTTTCAGTGATATAAGAGGTCTAACTTTAGCTATGTTTCTTAAGTGAAAAAATGCTGTCCTAGTGATCTGATTAATATGGAATTTAAAATTCAGATTACAGTCAACAGTTACCCCTAAGCTTTTTACCTCCGTTTTACCAATCACTAATATTTCAGTTTTCTCTTAATTTAACTTACTATTCATCCATTCTGAGATACAAGTCAGACATTGTGTTAGTGAATCCAGAGAATCGGGGTCATCAGGTGCTATTGATAAGTACAGCTGTGTGTCATCAGCATAGCTGTGGTAGCTCACGTTGTGCCCTGAGATAATCTGACCTAATGGAACCATGTAGATTGAGAAGAGCAGCAGACCCAGGATAGAAACTTGTGGAACACCATATTGGATATCATGTGTCTTTGAGTTGTAATTACCACAACTAACAAAGAATTTTCTCCCTGTCAGGTAGGATTCAAACCAATTTAAGACACTGCAAGATAGGCCCACCCATTGACTAGGGCGATTTCTAAGAATATTATGATCAATGGTGTCAAATGCAGCACTCAGATCTAAGAGGATGAGAACAGATAAATGGCCTCTGTCTGCATTCACCCGCAAATCATTTACTACTTTAACAAGTGCAGTTTCTGTGCTGTGATTTGTTCTAAAACCCGACTGAAATTTAGCAAAAATAGCATGTTTATTTAGGTGGTTATTTAGCTGCATAATGACTGCCTTCTCCAGAACTTTACTTAAGAAAGGCAGGTTAGAGATGGGTCTAAAATTTTCAAGAGCAAAGGGGTCAAGATTATGTTTCTTAAGTAGGGGTTTAACTACAGCAGTCTTAAAACAGTCTGGGAAGACCCCCGTATCTAATGACGAATTTACTATGTCAAGAACATTATCAATTAGCACGCCCGATACTTCTTTGAAATAATTTGTTGGTATTATTAACTAAGTAACAAAACTCCTCAACCATGCAAAAAAGAGCTTCCAAAAAGGCAATTCAAGGTAAACAAGTCAAAAAAAAAAACACAAATCCAAAAAGTAAACTAAATACAATAGGAAAAAAATCCATAAAACAGCAATAAGCAAAGAAAACAGTACTTACATAGACTCCAACACCCTTTAATGAACCATTACTGGATCTCTCCAATGATGTCACAGCAGCCTCTTGTGGCTGCACCCAAAAAGATTATGAAACATAAAAATATTTAAAGAAACAGTACATAAATGAGTTCAAACACAACAAAAACAACTATAAAACAAAAGATACACAAAAGTACAAAGTAACAGATAAAAATACTTGTGTCTAAAGTGAACATTTACTATAGGAAATGTTATTGTACAGTTATGAAATCAATTGAATGATAAAAACATTTTAGTTATTTGAGAAAACATTTTTTTTTGCAGTTAAACTCACAAATGTAAAAATTTCCATTAATACCCATTATTTTAATTATAACAAGGCTCACTTCTGTGTCAAAAAATCTAGAATATGTCAGTTACATTGCTCGGTTCTTTCAGTACATTGTTGTTCTTGAAATTGCACTGCAGTTATGTTGCAAATTGCGAAGAAAGCTTTTGAAAGTGGGTAGCTCACTGCTGTCATGGTGTCTGCAATTTTGTATGTTTGTTAATGTATGTTTTACAGCTTTTTTTAAATTTAAATTTCAGTCCATTATACAGTATTTTATTGGATATTTTCTTCATCTAACGATTTCTATATTATTCCTGTGACAAGTACATTTTATCCAGTCAAGCATAAATACCCACAAATACTACAAAGCAATATACAGTAGCATGGTTGGTCAGAAACTGGGATCAATATCTACTTTCAAGAGGCACAGTGTTAAACTCTAGGAACTTTTGTATCTCTCACAAAAATGTGTCTAATGACAAAGTTGAAGTAAAATCATACGGTGGCATTCAATGCATTAAGATGATGTACTCTCTAAAAAGTGCTTCATAAAATTAGAACTTTGGAATATCTAAGGAATAAGTCTTAAAAATTGTTCAATAGATAAAAGCGAAAAAGAATCCCCTGCTTACAAATAAAAAGGATATCAACAGATTGCATGCACTTAAATGACAAAATCTCACCAATTGCACTGTTTTAGGGTGTACTGTATGTTCTAGGTGCTCCATTAGTTGCTTTGCTCCTATAAAATAGCTATCTAGGCTTAAAATCACATAATGAAAATTAATCTGACAGTATAATAATGAGATAGATAATTAACTTTATAAGTACTTCTTCCCTTTTTACCATTTCATTCAATGAATTTATCAGGGTTGTGAGCATGAGTTTGCCCTTAAACAGATCACCATTCACGGCTGATTCCAGTGTTGCTTCTGTTGCTACTTAAAGTAGGCTTATTCCCCATGGCTTTAAATTAGATTTAATGGGATTGACAACAGATGGATTTCTTTTTCAACTGTTTGTTAAATGTCTGAATTTAAAAAATGTCAATGTCAAATGCTTTCTAAGAATGCTTTCTTAAATTAAAAGGGAATTTTTAGAGTTTTAAAAAATATTAATTCAGTTTGTTTGAAATTTTTAGAGTTCCAACTCCTTATT
Organism: Polypterus senegalus; assembly: GCF_016835505.1. Classification (NCBI taxonomy): domain Eukaryota; kingdom Metazoa; phylum Chordata; class Cladistia; order Polypteriformes; family Polypteridae; genus Polypterus; species Polypterus senegalus. The sequence continues at coordinate 105,256,766 of NC_053157.1, forward strand.
GCAGTAATATAATGATTGAATTAAAATATTTTTGTGTATAAATAGATGGTTTTCATTTTTAACTGTTTATTAAAAGTCTGAATTTTTTCAATTTCAAAGTCAAATGCTTTCTAATAAAATTATAATATAAATCAAATGCTTAAATTAAAAAGGAATTTGTACAGTTTTAAGAAATAATATATTAATTCAGTTTGTTTGCAATTATTATTAAGTTCCAACTCCTTATTTTAGTAATATGATTGAGTTAAAATATTTTTGTGAGTGAATAGCACAGTACACTAGAAATTGTTGGAGAGAATAAGGACCACAGGACCAGCATCTCTGGGGGAAAAATGATTGTGATGGCCCCCACACATGAGTGACAGCATAAAAGGACTGCATCGCCCAGGGCTACACAGTCAGGAGGAGATGATTATGTTTAAGAGGACTTAAATTACAAGAAAAAACATGTAAGTCAGAAGGCGAAGAATGATGCTAGTTTTGTTCTGTTTTAAATATAATTTATCCCTGTATTCACACCTCTCTTTTGTGTTTAAAATAATAAATGACATCTATGGACTGTTGGTGCACTTATTCATTCCACTCCAATTATAACATCACCGTGTTGAGTTCCAGTTTACTGCTACTGTTATCTGCTATTTTCAAAAGAAAATAAAAATAATTTTTTTGATTCATTCTTTATAGAATATATATGTATATATATATTAGTTTTATTAAAATAAAATTTGATTTTAGATATATTCAATACCTGTTAACTTATTCATAATCCATTTTTATACCCTTATATTTCAGCTGCAGAATGCTTTTATTTTAATAATACTGAGGAGGCAAAATCAGTTTGCAATAATAAACATTTGCAATAAATGCATTTACTGTAAGTAAAGGTGTAAATGAAGCCATTGAAAGATGTTGAATTATATTTAAAAGAAACAGTATAGTTTTCTGTTGTAGTCCCCACGTCAATTTTTGAATCAGTTACAAAATAAGGCATAAAAAGATAGATAACAGAAAAGCCTGGAGTATTTATATAAAATTCTACTGGGGTGCCTCTCAAATGACCTAGCCAGCAAGCATATAACAGGATCAACAGGACCAGGCAGTTGCAATCAACACTGCAATCAGATGAACTGATTTTAAACACACTAACATTAGACCAAGTAGCATCCTATGTGGTAAAATGACCCAAGGAAAGAAAGTCCATTGAAATTCCAATTTGAACAGCTTCTTGGTAAATTCGTGTTACAAAACTAACTGAACGTTAATTGGGAGACTACACTGCTTTTTCACATTTGATCTACAAATAGTAAAATTGCAGTCTGACTGTGTTTTTAATATAGCAACCTACACTAAATAAATAGTATGTGTTTCAATAATGTGTTAAATGTACTATATTGGAATTACCCGCTATGCCGGAACAATGCAAAGGTACTGAGAGTCAATTTGGAGAATAGGTGTAGTCAAAGTTCCATGTAATAAAGAAGCTAGCTAAGCAAGTACACAGTAACACAAATGATTCTTTTGGTTTTTACCCACAACCTTTGATGATGAGGAAGTTGCCCTTTATACAGTTTCAAAGACAAGACAACACATACTGTCAGACAACTTTCCTAGAAATGTTATAGCAATAGCAGATAAGATATCTGCACCCATAAAAAATAAAATGGCATGGTAAAAAGACATGGAAATATTTCAGTGATTTCATTTTCAACAAGGATTTAATTCTGAAATAAATGCCAGAACTGAACTCTTTACATCTGTAAACCCCAAATTGATCATTTAACACTCAAAAGCTAATGAAAATTAAAGACGTATAAAATGAAAATGTACATACATTATAATATCAAAACCTTGCTCCTTTAAAATCTCAGTCTGATTTTTTTACCTGCTCTGCTACTTGGTACACCCCTGAGCTCCGTCGGCTTAAAGCCCAGGCCACAGAATAGAAGGTTTGTCTGCTCAGACAAGGTTTGCTAAACATAACAAAATGTATCATGATCATTATGTCTACTCTGCAGAACAGTTTAGGTTAGATGAAGGGAATTCTAGAGCTTTGTTTTCTACTGTTACTGTTACAGTTCTATAGCCACCTAATGCCCTTGCACCTCACCTTTACTCCACTGCACAACGTGATATTTTTACAAAATTCTTTAATTTAAAAATTAGCAATATTCACCAGCAACTGACATCATTGGTATGTACACTACTCAATATTCTTAACCTTGCCTGTGGTAAGCCCTGCTCAAATTCCCTTTCATCCTTTACAATCCCATCTATCTCTTAAATTTCTTATCTAATTAAAAAATCTAAATCTTCCACTTCTCAGTTAGATCCAGTTCCCACTCATTTGGTACTAGGGTGTTGTACCGTGTTAGCCATTATGGATGTAGTGAGAAGTCAAGACAAATGACACCTTTTATTGGCTAACTAAAAAGAATACATATTGTAATCTTTTAAGTTAACCAGTAAAAGGTGTTATTTTGCTTGACTAATCACTCCACTCATTTGGTAAAAGCTTGTCTGACTTCTTTTGTCTCATTAATAACTGATATTGTACATTCATTGCTTTCTTCTGGTTTTGATCCTTCAGCTCTTAAGATGTCTGATATAACTCCAATTTTAAATTAGCCAGGTGCTGGTTAAAATTACTAATGATTTGCTAATGGCCGCTGACTCTGGGCCGCTGACCATTTTGGTATTGCTTGACCTGAGTGAAGGGTTTGATACAGTATCCCATAGTATTTTGTTAGATGGATTAGTCTTCATTGGAATCTGTGGTATTTCTTACACTTGATTTGCATTATATCTCTCCAGTCGTAGACAGTTTGTTCAACTCAAGAATTTCAGATCTCAGCCAACCCCAATCACTACAGGTATTCCCCCAGGCTCTGTTGTGGGCCCTCTTTGATTTATTATCTATCTTCTACCACTTGGCAATATCTTTAGGAGATCTGGTGTTCAGTTTCATTGCTATGCTAAAGGCACCAGCTGTATTCATCTACCTAGCCCAATTCTTTCCTTCGTCCCCTCATGCTTTCTGACTGCCTTTCTGAAATAAAAACCTGGTTCTATTCTAATTGTCTCAAACTTAATAATGATAAAACTGTGGCTCTCCTTATTGGAACTAACTCTACTCTTGCGAAAACTTGACAGTTTCTCCTTGACAATTGATGGTTCTATAGTATTTCCTTCCTCTCAGGTTAAGAGCATCCTTAACAACACTGTATCTTTCAAAGCTCATATTAACAGTTTTACCCAATCTGCATATTTTAACCTTCACAATATAAATCAACTCTGTCCATTCCTCACACCTATTAGTACTACTATTCTTGTACATGCTCTGGTGAAATCACATATTGGCTGCCCTTCCTCACAAGCTTCTGCATAGGCTTCAGTTGGTCCAAAATTCTGCTGCCTGAATTATTACTGGCACTTCCATAGAACATATTACCCCAGTTCTTTGTGAACTTCACTGGCTCCCTGTTAAATATTCTGCTATGAACATTCAAAGTTCTTCATAGCTTGGCACCTTCATATCTTTTGGATTTGCTACCTATTTATACACCTGCTCGTACTCTTACTGTAGATATACTTATTTAAAATTCTTGGCAATGCCTTCTCCTAGTTTATCTACCATGGGGTCTAGATCCTCTAGCTTTGTTACTTATCGTCTTTGGAAGTCCCTTCCTCAAGATATCCTCAGCATATTCAAATCCAGGCTTAAAATCTTTTTAAACTTGTCTACTTCTTAATTTTGTCCCTTCATTGTACAGTTTAGTACTTTTATGATCACATATACATAATGTTATTTTAATTGATATTATTATTTTTCATTGTATTGTTTTTATTTTAGTTATTGTTTATTTCTTTCAGTACTGTATTTATTAATTTAATTAATTCTTTGTTTTGGAATATTTCTTTGACTTTTTTGCTAGGTGTCCTTGAGTGCCTTGAAATGCATATTTAAACAAAATGAATTAATTATTACCAAAGCAAATTAAAAATCTAATTAAAAAAGCATATACAGTACCATACAATATGTGTTCCAAAGACAATTCATTAAACTCAGAGAGTTGTAAAATAATAGAGCTAAAGTGTTCTTTCTACAGAATAAAACAGCAAATAAACAGCACAGGCCCAATGTGTTTACTTTAGAAATACTTTACTTCAGAATTACATTTGAAGAATCTTTGAACATTTAGAAAAAAATTGTGAACACATCTAAAAAAAGAAAATTAGATTTTTACATCAAGAAATAATACAGAACATTTTTTCCAGCTTAATTCTAGAGTGGTTAGGATTTTTCAGTTAAGTAGAATGTTTTAATGCAAGTAGGAAATAACTTCTGATTTTTTTCACAGCATACTGTTTACAAAGCATTATGAATGAGTTTAGATCCAAGAGTTATTCAAAAATGTATGCCTAAAATTGTTTGACCATAGAACATTCACAAAAGATATGACATAGCAATGCTGGCACTTGATTACACTCATAGGTTGTAGACAATTTTAGATGAGTATCACACACAGGCGCATGGGAGACAGCTTATGGGCTTAAATAATTGTACTTACTCACTGAACTAGGGGTTGGCACTGGCCACTGAACCTTTCTCTCTTTTTCCCTCTGTAGACCAGCAGACTGAACTTGAGTCCTCTGATGTCACTTTCGCTTCATGTGCCCCTGGACCCGCACCTTACTACCAACTTACCATATAATCACCATCTTGTTTATTGTGTTCACTTCTGTTTTGAACTCAGTTTGCGAAGATCATTTTTTTAATTCAGTTTCCTTGCCAAGTATATGGGTTGGCTATCCCAAACCTTTATCTGTGTTCTCTGTGTTAATTTTACAATAGCTGAAATACCAAGCATTGCACTGGAAGAAAAAAAGTGTTTTTTTTTTAATTGTTTGAGAAAAATATAAGTAAAAAAAACCCACAACTTTACAAATAAAAATAAATTAACAAACAATGAAGCCTCACTAATGTGCTTGTCTTACAGCCTTGTATGTATGTTATCATCCAGTTGACGCTCGGAACCAAGTCAAGTCAAGTTGGGGAGCATGCATTGGTACAGTGCGTTGCCTCACCCACTAAATGACAAAACAACTCGGGATCCCGGTTGGCAACCCCGCAGGCAGACACGCGGTCCAGTACCACCCTCCGGAAATGACGTCTTTCTGCTGCAGCCAAGTGTTAAGTGGGCGACTCCTTGGCCTTGTCCAGTCACTTGGGTGCCCAACAATGAGGATCTTACAAGCTGGATCACCCTTGGGGAAACGCACCACAAGGCCGGAGTGCCATAACTGACGCTCCCTCACAATGCAGGTAAGATGCCTCATTCGGGACTCCATGAGCAACCGCTCATTTAACACAAAGTCAAACCAACGGTACCCAAGGATTTTCCGGAGAGACACAGCACCAAAGGTTCGGAACCGGCCAAATCTATTTAATTTCAAAAGCAACAGGGGCGTGGTGGTGTTCAAATATACAAAATGTTGGCAGTCACCTCCAGTTCGCCCTCTGGTGGTCGTACCAAGTGTCGACTGGATGATAACATGCATACAAGACCGCACGATCACCCCCCACCCTATCCAGAAGGGGGTGTGTTAGGGTTGATTTCACCCTAAAGTATTTTTAGTCGACCAAAGGGACCACGTTTCATGAAAATCGCTCCAGCCGTTTGGAAGTGATGCTGGAACATACATACATACATACATAGATACATACACACATTGACTTTTATATTGACTTGTACATTTAATATACATTCACAGGACAAATTATTAATAACACTATAGTAATGCAGGGTATGGCCTGCTTTTGCTTTCAAAACAGCCTCAATTGTTCATGGCAGGGATTCCACAAAATGTTGGAAATATTCCTTTGAGATTCTGGTCCATGTAGATTGTAGATTTGTCAGCTGCACATTCATTCTGCAAATCTCTAGTTTCACCACATTTCAAAAGTGTTCTATTGGATTTAGATCCAGTGACTAGGAAGGTCACTGAAGAACAATGAACTCATTGTCATGTTCATGAAACAAGTTTGAGATGACTTTTGCTTTGTGGTATGATGCATTTTCAATGTCAGCAACAATACTCGAATAAGCAATGGAATTCAGGTGATGATTGATTGGTATTAATGGACCCAAAATGTGCCAAGAACACATTCCACCAACAGCCTGGGCAGTTGACATAAGGTAGATTTGGTACATGGATTTATGCCGTCAGTGCCAAATTCTGATCTTATCATCTGTGTTCCTTAGCAGAAATCAAAATTCATCAAACCACTTTAAGTTTTTCCAGTTTTCAGCTGTCCAGTTTTGATTAGCCTGTGCCCACTGAAGCCACAGCTTATTGTTCTTGGCTGACAGGACAGGAACTTGACGTGGTCTTCTGTTATAGCCGATCTGCCTCAAGGTTCAACATGTGATGCATTCTGAGATGCTTTTCTCTTCACCACAGTTGTTTAAAGTGGTTATCGAAGTTACCTTAGCCATTCTCCTCCAAAATCTCTTATTAATAAGGCATTTCTTTATGAAGAACTACTTCTCACTGGATGTTTTCTGTTTTTCAACATTATGTCTTTATAATGCCTGTAGATGCCAGCTCAGAAGTTTTCTTTTTCTTCTGAGGTGTATGTATTTATTTATTATATGAGCTCATGTAAAAAGCAGTCTTTTTAAAGCAATCCCTAGGAACAAATCTATATATCAAATTCTCTAGAAAGTGCTGTGCATGAAAATCCTAGGTAATCCACAGTTACAGAAATACTCAAACCAGTCTGTCTATCACCAACAATTATGCCACAGCCAAAATCTGGTGTTTAATGTGAACATTAACTGAAGCTCCTGACCTGTGTCTGCATGATTGTATGCATTGTGCTGCTATTGGCTGATTACATATTTGCAGGGATATAATACATGTGTTTGAACAATAAACAATTTTAATTGAATTGTGGCATGCTTAGCATATATTGAACTAGAATGTATTTTGTGAATGGCTGAATTCCATCACTTTCTGATATTTTAATTACATTTGCGATGTTTTTTGACAGTGAAACTAGAGAAACTGTTGCATGTTTAAAATATGCAAAGCACCTTTATTGGGTGAGTGGTGGGTGATTTTGCTGTCTCACAGCTCCAGAAATCTGAATACAAAGTTTTTCTCTGGATAGTCAATTTCTCTTCCATATTTTAAATATGAGCCTCTTAGATAAACTTGTGTCTTTATATTGGCCTAGTGTAAGTGAGAATTAGTATGTGCATGCTTATGGACTGGTGTCCTATTCACAGTGTCCTGAATTAATCCTGTCTTAAAATCATTGAGTTGAAAAAATATTGAGGTAAACCTGTCAAAACATTAATTACTAGCTGTTTTTCTATTCAATTATTTTTATTGTTTTATTATCATTATAACTAGGAAGCATCTGCTAGGGTACGAAATGAATAAGACAGACGTCATGCACAATATCTTTTGATGCAATGTTTTACATATTCTTCTAGCTGAATAACTTGAGATTTTAAGAGTCGAGTGATTTGTACACATTTGTGGTAAAGCAATGGCATTTAAAAACAGCCAATTTCTTGTTTAAATTGAGGAATAATAAATCTACATCAGATCAATAAAACACTTAAGAAGTCCTCACTTATGCACAGCAGCTATATACTCCTTCACTGTTACAAAATTGAAGTACCAGTTTATCTGAGCATTTATAAAGAAAAACTTCAATAAAAGACAATTGCATTGACAAGATTACAACAGCATTTGCTTTGTGGATAGTGGTATAAGACTGCACAATAGTATGGTTGTTAGCATTGATTTCTTCTTGCTCCTGGAGTCAGGATTTGATGTTTTGGCCCAGTCATTGACTGTGCGATGGTTATACAAAATGTGCTCTCTGTAGTATTACACATTTTAGTGGATACCCTACTTTCAAACACCTGATAAATCTGTGACTTTAAACTGACCCTAGGTATTTTAGTGTGGGAGGGAAAGTCACATATACATACACATACAGTTCACAGCAAGCAGTTAGTAAAGAGGAGCAAAGCAGCTATAAGAATTAATACTTGATGGCCTGCAGTTACATGGACTCTCTTTGGGAAAAAAGAATAGCACATGGAAACTAGCTCTTTTTGTTTAATTGAATCACTCTTTTCACACTTTCATTCCAGCTTGCAAAAATCTTCTTACAATAATAAAGACAAAGTCAACATCAAAATGTGGATGACAACTGGGGTTCCATGTTCCATGATCACTGGATTTAATCTCATTATTTCAGTTCAAATTCTTATATATTCAATCGGTAAGAAAGGACTTTTCAAAATATGAGGGATATAATATTATTATCCCTTTTAAAAATAAAAATTATATCTAATTCTTTGTAAGAATCAATTCTTTAAGAACCGTTCACTGTAAAATTGAAATATACTTATTTATGTGTACTTTGCTTTCACACACTATGACCCCAATTCTGTGAGCGTGAACTGCATTAAACAGATTTAAAAGTGATGCATAGAAAATTTTCCTTTAATAATGCTAATAGTGTATAGCTTGATAAAAATTTGCTATTAGAGAATAAGCAGGGAAAGATTCAGAGAGTATTAATAAAAAAGACAAGAATATGTTGTAAGCTGGAGGGGTGATCGCACCTCAAGAGGACACAGACGCCCCTGGGAAAACCCCTTAAACACACTCTACCTTCACATTGCTCCTTACCCTTCTCAGTTGCGCTATAACGCATAATAAAGCCCTCGCGCGGTACTCCACTCACTTAAAAGCCTTGTGCAGCGCCTGTCAGTTTTGGAATTGATTGTTTAGCTTTTATCTCTCTCTCTTACATTCTCTGCTCCTAGCGGAACTGTCATCTCTGACTTGTCATGGAGCACGTTTAAGCTTTTGAAAAAGAAACAAATGTTTGTTTGCAGTGTTTGAATAAAATTCCTGCTTTCTACAACCTCCTGTGTCTCTGTGCAAATTTGTGACCCAAGCGTGACAATGTGTTATAAAAACACTACAGGTAACCCACCAGAACATAGTGACTTCCTAGTCAGCAATTTGTTTCCCTATGGCGCAGTGGTAGCACTGCTGCTTCACTGTAAGGAGATGATGGGTTTATAATCCGTACCCTCTCTGCATGGAGTTTGCAAAGCACTTTGATTAGTGAGAAAAGCACTATATAGAAATATCAAGAATTATTATTATTATCATTATTAATGACATGAGCGATTTCCTTAGCAAGGAAAAGCTTTTCTACAAACCGGATTCCAAAAAAGTTGGGACACTATACAAATCGTGAATAAAAACTGAATGCAATGATGTGGCAGTGCCAACTTCTAATATTTTATTCAGAATAGAACATAAATCACGGAACAAAAGTTTAAACTGAGAAAATGTATCATTTTAAGGGAAAAATATGTTGATTCAGAATTTCATGGTGTCAACAAATCCCAAAAAGTTGGGACAAGGCCATTTTCACCACTGTGTGGCATCTCCCCTTCTTCTTACAACACTCAACAGACGTCTGGGGACCGAGGAGACCAGTTTCTCAAGTTTAGAAATAGGAATGCTCTCCCATTCTTGTCTAATACAGGCCTCTAACTGTTCAATCATCTTGGGCCTTCTTTGTCGCACCTTCCTCTTTATGATGCGCCAAATGTTCTCTATAGGTGAAAGATCTGGACTGCAGACTGGCCATTTCAGTACCCGGATCCTTCTCCTATGCAGCCATGATGTTGTGATTGATGCAGAATGTGGTCTGGCATTATCTTGTTGAAAAATGCAGGGTCTTCCCTGAAAGAGATGACGTCTGGATGGGAGCATATGTTGTTCTAGAACCTGAATATATTTTTCTGCATTGATGGTGCCTTTCCAGACATGCAAGCTGCCCATGCCACACGCACTCATGCAACCCCATACCATCAGAGATGCAGGCTTCTGAACTGAGCGTTGATAACAACTTGGGTTGTCCTTGTCCTCTTTGGTCCGGATGACATGGCGTCCCAGATTTCCAAAAAGAACTTTGAATCGTGACTCGTCTGACCACAGAACAGTCTTCCATTTTGCCACACTCCATTTTAAATGATCCCTGGCCCAGTGAAACGCCTGAGCTTGTGGATCTTGCTTTGAAATGGCTTCTTCTTTGCACTGTAGAGTTTCAGCTGGCAACGGCGGATGGCACGGTGGATTGTGTTCACTGACAATGGTTTCTGGAAGTATTCCTGAGCCCATTCTGTGATTTCCTTTACAGTAGCATTCCTGGTTGTGGTGCAGTTTCGTTTAAGGGCCCGGAGATCGCGGGCATCCAGTATGGTTTTACGGCCTTGACCCTTACGCACAGAGATTGTTCCAGATTCTCTGAATCTTCGGATGATGTTATGCACAGTTGATGATGATAGATGCAAAGTCTTTGCAATTTTTCGCTGGGTAACACCTTTCTGATATAGCTCCACTATCTTTCTGCGCAACATTGTGGGAATTGGTGATCCTCTACCCATCTTGGCTTCTGAGAGACACTGCCACTCTGAGAAACACTTTTTATACCCAATCATGTTGCCATTTGACCTAATTAGTGTTAATTGGTCTTCCAGCTCTTCGTTATGCTCAAATTTACTTTTTCCAGCCTCTTATTGCTACTTGTCCCAGCTTTTTTGGGATTTGTTGACACCGTGAAAATTTTGAATCAACATATTTTTCCTTTAAAATGATACATTTACTCAGATTAAACGTTTGATCTGTCATCTACATTCTATTACAAATAAAATATTGACATTTGCCATCTCCACATCATTGCATTCAGTTTTTATTCACAATTTGTTTAGTGTCCCAACTTTTTTGGAATCCAGTTTTGTAATAGTGCACTGGTTTCAGGTGTCACAGACTGAATCTGAATTCTTTGGTAAAAAGAATGCATTAGAGAAGAATCAGCAAATAATTCAGATTTACAGAGAGATGGATAAAATAAACTGATCATTTATCTTTCTTGTTTCAACAGGCACATCACTACCTTGAGTACAAATCACATGTTTTTGGGGATGTACAGTACATGTTATGATAGATGGCCATGAACCCTGCCTCGCTGGGACGCCTGAAGAAGGGACGGACCGGGAGAGTGGCACTTCTCTTCCCTGGGTACCTGGACAGTCCTAGAGCCCTGGAGGACAGCGGGGATGGTGTATGCCCGGAGTACTTCCGGGTGCAAGGGCAGCACTTGCGCCACACTGGGGAGTGCTGCTGGAATTTCATCATCGAGCATCTGGAGCACATCTGGGGCAGGATAAAAGGGGCCACCTCACTCCATTCAAGGAGCCGGAGTCAGGTGGAAGAGGATGGAGCTTGCGAGACATGAGAGGAGGTGGCCTGAGGAACTAGGACTGAGCAAACTGTAAATATTGTATATAGTGTGTTGTAAATAAACGTGTGGTGGACATTGTGGTATCGTGTCTGTCTGTGGCCGGGCTATCTATTACAATGTATTTACACCTTGTGAATATACTTAAACGATTTTGGTTTTCAGAGTAAAGTTTAAGGTTTATTTGTTAACAGGCCATATTCTTCTTGTGAAGCCAACTTTTCTTTATAAGGTTATGCCAATGGAGGCTGCATAATGGGGATCGGGCTGTATTTAAGTTTTTACTTCCAATAAGCAATGTAGACCATTATCTGGCCAAAAAGTTAAGTTTTCACTCATATTCACTCTGAAGATGAAGATTTGATTTCAAGCATTTAGTTAGTTTCCAGTGAATGAATAAATGAATAGGCAATATCTTATTACCAGTAAAGGCATACTGCACGATAACATGCAGTGAATACACTTGACTTGACCATACTCTGCATTTGTACGCATCACGAATGATTTAAGATATGAAGAGGTAGGGGAAGTGACGGCGAAGGTGGTAGGGATGAGAACGGCGCCCATTATGCATGCGGCGCACACCCGCCCTGCAGCCTGCTGCTGAGAGTTGATTCTACAATTAAATTAAAGAAAAATAAAAAGAGAAATAATTTTGAATCTCTTCACTTTAAACATAAAGCTGTAGTGCAGAGTTTCAGCATAGTATATGTGTACCAAATTTCAGGCTACAGGTCATTTGATTTTTGACCGTGACCTTCCTGGGTTGATTTTTGACCTTGGAGGTCAATTATTACCCCGAAAGCAGACAGTAGAGGTCACATAACTGTCCTAAAACCGGGGATCATATGAAGAAACTGCTATAATCAGAAGCAAACACCTAAAGTCAGGATTCCAGTAACACATTGTTTCAGTAGATGCAAAAAGTGGAACCGTGTTAAGAGAAAAGCTGTTCGAACAACATTTTAATGCACAATTGATGAATATAAATTTTTAGGACAGCAGAAAAATATTCTGTAAGTGAAGACCTGGTTATCATAACATTTAGAAATATAACTGTACATGCAAATTAACATAGTATTACAATGTTTACCAGTTACAATTATATCATCAGAAAGAAAATTATTAAGTTTGTGAATCAGAATAGCTGAGCACCTGGTCTTGCCATGAAAACTTGAATGGAGCAGCCATCCTATGTTTGTCTCTCATATGTGAAAATGACCAAATGTGTTAAGACGGGTTTTCTGCAAGAATGCAGAGCTAGCTAGCCTGAGGGTGACATGGGATCTTATTACATATGACAGGATGATTCAGGCCTGTTCCAAATAGGAAAATCATTATACTAGAAAGAAAAAGAAAAATACTACCAAACCTATCTACGGTAGTACTCAATGCAAAGATTCTTCCCACAATCCGTTTTGGGTCACTCAAAAAAGAAAAAGAAAACAAAACACAATAATTACCAGATATCCTCCTCCTATTATTTCTAATCTCGAGACATACAAACATTATTTTACTGCACTTGCACAGATCCACAAATAAATATAGAAAAATACACTAGCAACACAGCATACTACAGATTGCTGATGAACATATTTACAGTTTAAATAATAAATTGTTCAAATTATTTATTCATTATTTATTCAAAACTGACACATATCTGTGTGGAATAGTGTGAAAATGTGAAAAGTTTTGCAGGCCATTTTACAGATACTGGATATGAAACTGGCAATTGTCCACTAGCCCAAGGCTCCAAGAATGTGTCAAATTATGAGTTTTAGCAGTACCAACAATATGATGGCTATTTAAAGTTTGGATCATATTTGCTTTTGTCGAAAGATCTGCAAACATTCCTGTACATTTTTGGTGTTGGTCTTTTATAGATTTCTCCATGGAGGGGAGAACAATTGAATATGTTGTATGATAAACGCATGCAGCACCAAAGTGCACAGGACAGAGGATGATGATTTGTGTATATGCACTGAGCTGCTTGTCATGGTTCTATCTTAGTTTTAATTTGACAGTGTATCTCTGATCATTCCTTTTCATCAGCTGCTTGTGCTTCTCTTGTTTCTTGTTATTATGAGGAGGTCCGTTGTAAACCCTTAACTGTTCCACCTTATTCAATGCTTCAGTTGTAATGTGCATTGAGCGTGTGAGTGCATGGAGAACTGCTTAATGGCTTAGGTAGTGATAATTGTTTGCAGAGACAGGAGATGCCACTATAAGATAATGATCTCTCTTCTCCTCCCTTTGCAGGAAGGAAGATTTACACTGTTTCCTCTCTGAAGTCACTTCTGGGTTCTATCCACCTGGATCCATGTCTTCCACCCAGAATGCCTGAAATATAGAGATATGTGAAGTGAAGTTAAGTGAAGTGAAGACTCATGAAGCACCGAAACATTTAAAGCAATTGTGTCGGAAATTGTTTCAAAGCTTTGAAGCATTTGACGCTCACCTTTCACATCACCTGGCCATTTGCTTTAACGTTACACAAACTCATACGTTCAAGTTCAATTAATCCTCTTGTTATATGTATTATTATTAGCCCTCATCTTTTCTTGAGATCTGTTAAAATTCTATTTTTTTATTTTTCACTGCTACAGATTGGCAACAAAGAGAATGGTTTGTCAGCGGCTTCCAGTGTCTGATGTCTTAAAAAATTTAACTGTACAGTGATCTCTCCTCGATCACAGGGGTTGCATTCCAGAACCCCCCGCGAAAGGTGAAAATCCGCAAAGTAAAAACCATACGTTTATATTGTTATTTTTATATTGTCACGCTTGGGTCACAGATTTGCACCAAATCTGTGGAGGTTGTAATGACAGGGACTTTAAAACACTGCAAACAAACATTTGTCTCTTTTTCAAAAGTTTAAACTGTGCTCCATGACAAGACAGAGATGACAGTTCCATCTCACAATTAAAAGAATGCAAACATATCTTTCTCTTCAAAAGAGTGCGTGTCAGGAGCAGAGAATGTCAGAGAGAGAGAGAGACAGAGAGAGAAAAGCAAACAATCAAAAATCAATAGGTGCTGTTCAGGCTTTTAAGTATGCGAAGCACCACACGGGAAGCATATTATATATCATTGAGGAGTTTTATTTAATATGTAATACATGCTCTGATTGGGTAACAATCCGCCAATAGCATCCCTTGTATGAAATCAACTGGGCAAACCAACTGAGGAAGCACGTACCATAAATTAAAAGACCCATTGTCCACAGAAATCCACGAACCAGCGAAAAATCGGTGATATATATTTAGATATGCTTACATATAAAATCCTTGATGGAGTGTAGCTGCGAAAGTTGAAGCGTGATATAGCGAGGGATCACTGTATCATTATTATTGCTCCTGTTTTGAGTATTATTATTAGCCCTAATCTTTACTTGAGATTGCATTTAATGAATGTCATTTGGGGATCCACAGCCCTAATGTTGTAGGTTAAAATAAAATTGAAAATGAGCCTTGTCATTTCTTCTCAAGTGTTTTCTTTGTCCTGACTTGTTTAAAACCAAGTAGATGGGAAACAAAAGTTTAACCCTCTACTTTGGCCTAAAATAGGCAAGCACATTTGAGAAAGATGATGAAATCCTTAAATTAATAGACATTAATAGACGTTACTATTCCATCGAGTAATGTGATATTTCAATTATTAATACTTAATATTGGTAATATTTCATGGAGCTCAAAATGAACAAGTTAACTACAAAGAAAAGATGGCATCAGAGTAAAGTCTTTCATAACTGCTGATTGTATCATCCTGTAGCTCGACTAAGGCATTGCCTTTCATATTTGGTGCATAGTGGAAACCCAGGTTCAAGTCGAATTAAAGAGTCACATAAATAAAAAAAAGAACTGGTGTAAAATATTTATAGCCTAAATTGACAAATAATTTTGAGAGATGGAAGAAATGCAAAAAAAGATCTCTTCTGGAATAATTCCCATTTAGAATTGCCATCAAAATTGCAAAGACTAATTTATAGATGGCAGTTCATGTATTTTCAATAATCTATCTTCTGTTCAAGACTTGAGTTCTAGAAATCCCACCACTGAAAAGAACAATAACAACCCCCTGTGGTAGGTTGAATTCATTCGGCTGGATCCAAATTCAAACCTGTCAATCTGGAGCACATCATAGAGGTTTAGAGACACAGTACAGATGCAATTACCAGCACACTGTCACACTCACTGAACACTCCGGTGAGTACTGTTAGTATAAAGTGATCCACAGTTTGTAGTTGATATCTGCTGTATATGTAAAGTGAATAAAAGTATATGCTGCATAAATAGTTACAACTGTCATTCGAACAGAAACAGCGCCATGGACATCAACAACAGCTACAATAAAAGGAGAACTTGGTGGTTCTTATGGAGGTTGGCATTAAAGATCCACTGAAGTCCTGCGGCAACAAAGAGCAGCTGAATAAAAACCTCTGAACCTGCTTTCAAAAAAAGCATCTGACTTTACCAGCAACATCCCTCCATTGTGAACACATTCTTCAAGGTCTGTATAGGTAATCTTAGTCACAACATAATAAACCATTCTTTAAATAAAAATGATAGTTTTCCTGCCTATACCATTCCTAACTTATCTTTCAGTAACATAAGCACAATCCCTGTCACTAACACATTTACCATGTCCCCCTGTCCATTAACAATATCTTTAGCAATTCTAATAATAACAGTGATAATAATGAAAAGACGTAAAGGGAGATATTAATGAAAAAAGAGTTTTATGGTGAAAAGGGTGACCCATATTATTGAAGCTTTTCTTTGCGCATTATGCATTCTGCCACTCAGCATTGGTAAGATGTATAATTTATAGTTTTGTTTCTCAACACTAAGTATTATTGGGCACAATCGAAGCTCAATGAATAAGGATTTGAAACACAGATCTAACATGCACAGTGGAAATTAATCCCCCAGTGTGGTTCAAAGCACTGAGCTGACACATGCACATTTCAAAGGAAGCTTTGTAAAGCATCAACACATTCGAAGCCACTGTGCTGTAAATTGTTGTGAATCTATCAAACATTTGACACTTAACCCTCTAGTGATATTCTGTAATTTGTATTGACATTACACAATCTATATAGATCAGTGACGGACTGAAACAACTATTCAGGCAGTTGCTGCCGATTCATATTTGTTACTGTGGCTGTGATGGGTGTTTTTTGTCTGATGCATGGTGTCAAAAATATATTTTATTATAATATATTGCACATATTAAGAGTTTCACTGTAAAATGTATTAAACTTCATATTTGAGTGTTTTGAGGCACTGTAGTCTTACTGAATGTATATTTTGGAAAAGCATAACATAAACTAGGGGTGGCATGGTGGCACAGCTGTCTCGCAGTTAGGTGACCCGGATTCGCCTCCCAAGTCCTCCCTGCGTGGAGTTTGCATGTTCTCCCCGTGTCTGCATGGGTTTCGTCCGGGTGCTCCAGTTACCTCCCACAGTCCAAGACATGCAAGTGCATTGGGGATTCTAAATTGTCCCTAGTGTGTGCTTGGTGTGTGTGTGTGTGTGCCCTGTGGTGGGCTGGCACCCTGCCCGGGGTTTGTTTCCTGCTTTGCACCCTGTGTTGACTGGGATTGGCTCCAGCAGACCCCCGTGACCCTGTAGTTAGGATATAGCGGGTTGGATAATGGATGGAGGATGGATAACATAAACTAATGTCCAGCATGCTTAGTGTGTGTTTTCATTTCTGATTGCTTATACGGTACTTTCCTTTTAGGATAAATGACTATAAATAGTTTCAATCAATCAGCACTGTCCAAACATCCAGCATGACAGTGTAAACCTTCATTGTCAGTGGTATTAATGAGCACTTGCTGTTGTTGGACTTTTTATTATTAAGTATTGTCTGAGTTACTGTTTTGTATAACAGAAGCCTTACTTGATTATTAACTTAATATGGAAATGCACACAAATGCTTCTTAAATTATATTTAGAAATTCCTACATTTGCTGTGTCTGTTTTAGGAAGTTGTAATTTTTCATTTTTCCCGTTATTATGCATTATAATTCCTCAGTGTCACATATTCATTACTACTCACGAGTCCTGTTTCAATGAGATTGTCATTGATGACATATTCTGTATATGCAAACATTTTAAAGGGAGCTTTTATTGCACTGGCTGTAACAGACTTGTAATTTCTTTTTAAATGACTTGATTTCTATGACATTGAAAATTAAACATAAGATCAAAAAGCAAGGTGGCTGTGAATTTGTGTGGACTGTGCAGTAGTTTTTTGTGATATTGCCTCAGTACAGAGATTGCATGCTATTAACAATGCATTCTGTCCTAAATGACAGCTCATAAGCTTTTTAATATTTCCTTAAGGCCAATGCTTCTCAGTTTGTTTATCAATATTATTTCAACACTGTGTTATTTTAATTTAATCTGAATTATTTTAAACATATTCATTGCCTGTGCAAATATGTAATGTTTGGTGAGAATAAACAAAAGTAACAAAATATATAGTGGCTATAGTGAGTTATTTTTTTCATAATTAACAAAACTCATCATTTGTCTAAAATGTTATGCTTTGTGGTTTTACATTTGGCAAATGAACGCTTTAGTATACAGTTGATTTATAATACTTTTGAAAGTGTACATTGCCAATATTCTCCATTGCATTTAGTCCCAGTGTAATTTTTGCCAGTTTAGCTGATAGACTGAGGGGCGGCAGATGAACTCAAGTAATGGGAGATGAGCCACCTCCTCACACTGATGCCCAGGATCTTCTAATAAATATTCCCATCTTGTGAATTTTCGTATTATCATCATTTTACTATTATAGAACAGGTATATAGAGAAAAAGTGTGTCTAGTTTTATGTGTATGACCAAAATGTTGATAAAGCCTTGAATGAAACTTAGTGTTGACCGGTGACAAGCAACAGGAGGTGACTGCATTGAGTAACATGACAGATAAGGAGCAGGGAAGCGTTAAATGTGTCACTGACTAGGACTGCTTAACTGGAAGATGGTTTATGATTGCAGAAATGACAAAAGCTCAAAAAGGCTTTCTTTAGTTCTATTTACATAAGTGATGTCTTCTGCTGTGCTTCAGTTTTGACTACTTCTTATTTACTGATCCCATGCCAGCCTTTGAAAAGATGCAATCACAAGGGACAGATGTTGCTGACAAAGTCAGAGGTATCTAGCTGTTTCTTCTTGCCAGTACATGAGTGATCTTTATGCCCGACTCTGGATGAACCCACAAAGTTTCTTTTCAACTTTTTTTTGTCTCATTAAGGCAGAAGTCTCGAGTCTCCCATAAATTGCAGGAGACGCTGTCGCTGGCACTGATTCTGTTTGAAAGAAAGCTGTAATAGTTATGCAGCACATGCTTTTATTCATATTCCATTTGGAAATCAGCAATACATATCAGCTACAGATTTGAAAATTATTGAATATTAGCAGCGTCTGAGGAGTGTAATGAACATATACTGTTGTGATGGCAATGCCAACTTTGGAAACTCAAACGTGAAGCATCTCTTAGCCTCTCAGACATGATGAAAATGGGGTAGAATAGATTATTACAATACGCATGCAGCCTTACGCCAAATATGAGATTCTATGCAGACATTACTCCACACCAAAGAATGAGGTGTCTCATGTGAATCTTTCATAATATTCCTCAAAAATGTTTATTAACTTATAAATAAGTATTACATAACTTTTTTTTTTTTTACTTAGGCATGACTCCATGCACAAGTTCCATCTGCAGTGTTTGAACTTAGGTCGGAAAACACCACACAGATGGAGTACGTCTCTTCTTTTACTTTTGAGCCAAGGAAGATCCACAACCGACTGGTGGAGCAAATCAGCCTCTGACTGCAGAGATACCAGTGATGTCATGGTGCTAGTGTGCCTTAAGAACACGTAATGGGCACATTTGAAACAAGCCTCATAGCTGAAGCTTTCAACATCTGCATTCATCACTACTAAAATGCAGAAGAGCTGCCATCTTGGATAGTCTTAAGTGAGAAAAAAGTTGGAACAACTTGATTTTGTGTTAATAACACACTTTTTTCAAAAAAAACTCCTGCTCACTTTGCTCGCCAACCCCTGTGTTTGGTTTTCCGGATACACACTTTTAAGATTTTTTTTTCTTTGAATTGTTACTATTTCATTAGTTTCACTTTTACTTCAGAACTTCTTTAAAATCTTTCGTGTCCCAATATGCTGAATCTTTTAAATGAGGTCAGTGAGACATGTGTTTAATGACTTTGTACCATAATTCAGGAAAGGTTTCTCTGTTTGGAATTTCAGCACATCTACATCATCAGCAGTTAATAATTTTTTTTGCAAAGTAACCAATAAATGTATGTGAGGTAAACAATGTTTTTGAAATTCTCTGACTTAAACTTCAAAGCCTTACAATATTTACATACTTCTGACATATCACCTATGTCCATATATTCGATCTCTATTTGCCTTTCCATTATTTCTCCGAGTAAACATTTCTCTTTGTTTGCGCTAATGCGATATTTACTTGCCTTTTTTGACACTGTCATTTTTTTTCTGCTTTCATATTCTTTACCTTGCTCTGCATGTGTTTCGCGCCTACGTTTTTTTTTAATCTTTAGAATTACAGTTTTCATTATCTCTAACCTGCTCTGCATGTGTTTGGCCCCCTTGTTTTTTAACCTCTTTATGACGTTTTACTTTGTTTTTTACTCTGTCTTGTATTTCTGACCTTGTTTTGTCCTGCTTTTTTTCCAGTGACACCTGGTCCGTGGTGATTATTTCCCTTTTTGAGTAATAATTTCCCTTTCTTTGTGCTACTGTGATCTTTACTTTCTTTTTTTATACCTTCTTATTTTCCTACTTTCATATCCTTTAACTTTCTCCACATGTGTATTGTGCCAACATTTTTTTTTGAGCCTTTTCGAATTCCACTGCATTCATAATCTCTAACCTACTCTGTGTCAACGTTTGTGAACGTCTTTGTGAAGTTCTACTCTTTTACTCTGTCTTTTAATTCTGAGCCCGATTGGACATGCCTTGTTTCAGTTCCACTTGTTATGGGCTGATAATTACTTTCCTTATTTTCTGAATGTGCACCTAGATTATTTTTTGTTTTTTGCTCTTTTTTCTCTCCTACGCTTTTGAGTCTCTTTTCTCCGCACTGCTTTCTTCTTCGCTTTTTATTCGCGTATTATCCTTATACGCTTTATATGCACTGAGACCCTGGATCCGTGTGTGCTCAAATCCCCCTGTGGCCATTCTCTGTCTTCTCGCGGGTCTTTTAAGTGTCTTCCATGATCTTAACATGAAGTTCACGTCTCGACGCCCTAGTGTTTCTCTCCAGGATTTTTTTTATAATAGAGAGAAATTTTTATTCAAATTATATGGAGTTGGACGCAAGGTGCGCCAAACTTTCACTTTGTTCTATTTTTACAGCATCTGATTCAAAGAAATTCTTCCAGAT
The DNA here is from genome assembly GCF_016835505.1 of Polypterus senegalus. NCBI lineage: Eukaryota > Metazoa > Chordata > Cladistia > Polypteriformes > Polypteridae > Polypterus > Polypterus senegalus. The sequence continues at coordinate 105,277,567 of NC_053157.1, forward strand.
TTGATTATAAGACTGCATCATAAATTGTGAATTCTGCACTAATACGTGTGATGCTAAATACAGAATAGAATATCTGTTTATGTTCCTATACTGTATATCTCATACATTTTATAGAAACAACTAGCCTTGTTTTGCTAGCACTAGTAAATTTTTCATTCTAATGATACAAACTAACAAATAATTGTGTTCAATTCTTGCCCTGCAGATGTCTATAAAGATCTACATACGTGACATCCATTCTTTAATCCAATATTACATTAACTTAATCTCATATAGAAATGTTTAAAAAGACCTTCCAGTCTGTGGGAAAGAGATTGGAGACAAGGGTGCAGGTATTGGACAGAGTTTATATGATAGCAGGGTTAATAAACATGGTACAAGAGACATTAAAGGGCATGGTAGATAAGCAGACAGTAAGTTTTGGAGGCACTCAGCAGGTTAGTAAGTTCCATCTATTAACAGAGGCTCATTGGGAATAAAATATTCTCTTTATTCTTTTGTATAGTGTTTGCTGTTTGTGTGTTGACCTGCTCTTGTAGGCCATATTTTATAATAAAATTACACTTTGCAAAATCGTTCTGGAGTCTTTAATCTTTTCTGGGGACAATGTCTGCTTCAGAATGCCTGCTTTGTCAAAACTTTAATGCTTACTTGATATAACAATTTAATTTATAGAGTGGTGATTTTAACTCACATTACTGATATTGCCTTAATAATGAAGATTTGCATTTAATTCATCGGGTTAACCTTAGTTTATGACATTGATTTTATTACTGTGCTAGTTTAAGAATACCAATTATGTTCCGAGCAATATGTACAATTTATTATAATTAGTTATTTTATTAAAATAGACTGGATTGTTTAGAAATTCTCTTTAGCTGAAATAAATTAAGCACAATTCTTTCAATGTACAGTACCTGCTTATTCAGCAATTTAGAACTGTTGAAGGGTACAATTTTTGATCCCAGAACGATGATAGCATCTGCCAATATGAAGCAAAAAGCACTGAAGCAAGGTTACATATTTGGAAACAGCTGCTTCAGTTAAGGTTATTCATTATGCTAGGAAAATATTTTTCTAATATGGGAAAAGTCTGGAAGAAAGATAAATTTGTTCTTATGCTCTAGAGTTATACATGATAACTTCTGCCTTACCACAGATACTAAAAGATATTTTCCAAGCATTTGTGCTGTGCTGTTCATTGTGATGTAATTGGACTAGCAGTTTCTGCAATCAAAGATAGTTTGTTGATGTATTGTACAGATTTAAACTAAAGGCATAAAAAGTTAAGCTCATAATGAAAGAGTAAAAGTCCAGGGACAGCAAAAAGATATGTGTTACAGTGTTAATAGCTACAGACTGTGAAAAGCTTTTTGTGATATTTCTCTTCTGGACAATAAAGAAGCCCAGTGCAACATTGAAACCAACACTGTTCTATTCCAGTCTTACTTTATTATATGAATTTAATAGCACAAATAATGGTATAATAGAATTCAGTATCCATATGTCAATTCAATGTGCTCCATTTCTGCAGTCTGACAGAGGAGTTCATGGTTACTTGGACAAGAGAGATGCTGCTGTCCTGAAACTCTAGTGACACCAGAGTTGCCTTAGGAGGTATTGAAGTAAGAATTGGCAGGAAGTGGAGAGTGCAGGAGCCAGTCAACCAGGCTGTCACAGCAGGAAAAACAGGGTTTGGTAGCAACACAAGACTGCACTTTGGTAAGGCCCAGGGTAAAGAAAGACGCAAGATAGTTTTGATGGAGGTACAAGAAAGGGTTGAGAAGTCTTGCAGCAGCAGGATAGTAGACATGTGGCAGCTTGGAGTGTAGACCAGATGGGAGCAGGATATTGTCCAGAATGGTCTGAGCTCTGGAAGGCAGAGCCTCTATGGATCAAGTTCTTGATCTAGCTGGCCTATGACATCTTGCATAGCCCATCCAATCTGTCCTGCTGAGGACTGGCAGAAATGCCTGCATGCCAGCTCTGCCAGCAAAGAGGGTTCTTGGAGGATATATAGTTACTGTAATTACATAGAAATTTGGACAGTGATACAATTTTCATAATTATGGGTCTGTACACCACCACAATGCAAAGAAGTGGAATATTCTACTAAGGTCAAATCAAACACCTGACCTCAAACCAACTAGACATTCATTTAACTTGCTAAGACAAAACAGAAGGCAGAACAGCAAAGAACAACCAGCACCTGAAGACAGCTGCAGTAAACGCCTGACAAAGTATCACTAGGATAGAAACCCAGCACTTGAAGATGGCCATGGGTTCCAGACTTCAGGCAGTCATTGACTGTAAAGAATTTTCAACCAAATGTTGAAAATTATCATTGTATTCATGATTTTGTTAGTCTGTCCAAATACCTTTGAGCCCCTGCAAAGATTGGGAGATTGGGGGTCTTTGCAGAAAAATATCTGTCATTCCTAAATGGCTCATATGATATTTTTCATAAACCCCTTAAATTAAAGCTGAAAGTCACTTCAATCACAAAATGATTGTTTAATTTCAAATTATTGTGGTGAAGTACAGAGCCAAAATTATAAAAGTTGTGTCACTATCCAAATATTTATGGACCTAAAAGTATTTAACTCTTGCTCTTGTTAGAAGGTGCTATCACTGGCACTGTGATCAGGTGTTGAGGGTCACAGCAAATGTCACCACCACAAGGATCACTCACAACAAACAGCAATAACCAGCGAACAATAACATTGGCTTCATAAGGGCTGATGAGAGGCTGCAGGACCAGCCTAAGCCACCAGGAGGGCTACTGATCAAAGCACGAGACTGTCAGCTGATAGTTGACCTAAGGAAATATCTCAGATTCCCAAACAACTTCACAACTCCAGCCAGACATGCCCCTGGTGTCAGAGACAACAAGATAAGTTGTCCTGCTGGAACAGACTGTTCCTTGTGAAGACCTGATAGAAGAAACCTTAGTGAAGAAGACAGCCAAGTAAGAGGAGCCTGTGGGTGAATGCTGTAACAGGGGATGGGTGTAAAGCAGGGTTCTCCAACACGTCCCTCACAAGTGACCGGTAGCTTGCAACCCCTTACCAAGTAGCTCACCAAAGGGTTAATGAATCCTACATAAATTTGAAAACTTGATTAGTCAAATTAGGGGTGGGCGATCTTTTCAAAAAATCATATCACGATCCACAATCTGAATTGCAATTTATCTTTTCAATGTGGCATGCACTTAAGAGAATATCCGGACTCAAACTCATCAAGACTTAAGTAACACTTCATCAAACAAAGTTGAATTCAATTGTTCTCTCGTTCTCGAGTTAAGGACCCCCAAAACTGGCGAGTGCGTGAGGAAGGCCCCTCCCCTCGGACTGCTGCCTTTCTCTCTGACTCATGCAAATAAATCAATACCGCAAGCAATATATGATACATAGCGAAATGACAGAAGTCATAAAATCAACTGGAATGTTCAAGCAAATTATAGAAAAAATCCCAAACTAAATCCATTAAGTAGTTCTCTCGTGAAAGTGGACAGACATACAGACAGACAGACATTGGATTTTATATATTATATATTAGTAAACCTTCAAATTAATGTGCAGTTAAAGTCTCAACAGCATTCTCATCATTTCTGGAGCTTAGTAGAGCCAGATAAATATAAGAATCTTCACATAAATATAAGAATCTTCACCAAGCAGCTCTGAAAACATCTGCTTTATTTGGGTCTACAAACCTCTGTGAGTCTGTCTTTTCTGACATGAATGTCATGAAATCAAAGTTCAGAACAAGACTGACAGATGAACATTTAAATTACTCCATAAGAGTGAACCTAAGTGGCTACACCACCATGCACCTCTCTTGTTGATTCCATGCAGTGCCAGTCATCTGACTAACTAAAAAACATATCACACATGCAACAGTGACATGTAACAAAATGACAAATGAATAAGTAATATCTGTGTATTTGTAATTGCATTGTTTTGTTTTAAAAGCATTCATGTTTTAATTCAATAGTGTGATATACACTAGAAAATACATACAGACATACAAAATGCACTTGCAGGTGAACTAAATATTTTTTGTGATGTTTTAATTCAAAATCTGAGTTGTGGACACCAATATTTTGTAAATGTTCAGGCAAAACAAGCTTATTCAGTTTGTTTGGATTGAAATAAGCTATGAGAATAAACGTTAGAAAACATGAGTAGCTCTCGGCCATTTTCATTTTGTAAAAGTAGCTCTCAGGGGAAAAAAGGTCGGATATCCCTGGTATAAAGGCTTTGCAGGCCAATCCTTCTACAGGGCACTCGATCTTCTTGGAATCATGGGGCTGCACAGGAGGAGAGCCATCAAAAAAATTACACACTTCACAGAGAAGACATTGAGATGGCTGTAAATCAAGCAAAGGAATCCATGGACTACACAAGCTGGAGCCTGATCACCCCTACTGGATTGTCTGGGCCAGGGAATCTAATATAAGGAATTCCCATATAAGGGGCCACCTCCCTTCAGTCGAGGGCAGAAGTCGGGTGGAAGAGGACGGAGCTGGAGGGAGGACTAGAGGCGGCCAGGAGAAAGGCACTGGAAGAGTGTGGCCTGGACATTGGGGGTGGAGGTGCTGGAGGCACTGGGGTGTGTGAGTGCACAAAAACTTGTATATAGCATTGTAAATAAACGGTGTGTGGTGGAACCATGTTGTCCATCTGCCTGTGTCCGGGTCCCAGTCCACATGGTATTAAAATATTTCTGACCAAAGATGAATTCACTAAAAGTCAAAGATACAGAAACTCACCTGTGAGCCAATAGTCACTTGTTAAAAGTGAACAGGAGAAGAGCTAAGTATTTTCATTTTGCCATGTCAAATCATGTTATATTTTAGATCTCATTTTTGAGAAGAGCACCAAAATAATATGAGAACCAGAGCAGATTAGTCACTGTAGATGTTCCATTTTTTTCTTTTTAATTTGTTTTCACATTTGAACACACACACAGGACATTAATGTTAGATCATTTTTTCTCTACTTCCATCCTACTGCGACTGCAAGATTTGTTCCAATCTGTTTCACAATTAGTGACTGATTTTATCCCTAATTGATCTCATTGTTGAAGTAGCTGTTTTTTTTTTATTCCATCTGAAAAATGCAGAAGTGTGTGATTTATATTTTGGGATGTTATGAAATTGGTTCATTTTTGTCATAGTTATAAGTACTTAATTCAATTCTTGTGTAATTTACCAATTCAACTCTATTCAGTGGAGTTTGCTGCCCAACTGGATTCTAGCAATGACAGTTAATGATGGACACCGGGGATAGCAGATGAAATGACATTGAAAAGCTACAACTACTACAAACAAAATAAAAGTGCATGACAGGCAAATCCAGGTATAAACTGTGATCCAACTCAACCTTTAATGATTGATTATAAGGCAATCAATGAGATGTTGCTACCAACAAACAACAAAAACAAAGGAGCCCTCACTTAATCAGTATCTTCTTTAAAAACTGTACGCTCTCCCAGTGTGTAAAGAGGGAAGCTCTATGTTTGAAACTGCAGGTCAATGGGATCAGATGCTGCAGTCAGTGTCCGTATTGAGAAATGGATTTTATGAATGATTATTTCTGTAATATGTAGGTGAAGTCCAAACACTAAAAGCAAATGGACTGTTGGTTTTAAGGAAAATTACTAAATTGAAAGTAACCAATAAATTCTAACCCAGGAATGTACCTAAAAACTAAATTATTTATCAATTTTGCATGTATAAACCACTTTGAAATGGTTAATAAATATTAATAGTTTAATTATTATTGGTTTCTTGAAAAGAAAAGATTTAAAATTAGTTTTTCTAATTTAATTTAAAAGAAAGCAAGAGCTCCAGCCTCAATGGGCCACATGTTTTGGGAATGTGCCCAAATTAACACCATTTTGGACAAAAATCTTTGAATGCTTGTAGGACAGCCTTGGTGTCACAATCATTTACAAATCATAAATATTTGAGTTTGATGTACTCGCAGATGGACTTAAAGTGAAGAAGGACAAATTAATTGTAATTGCCTATACCACAATACTAGCACGTAGACTTATCTTGTTTAATTGGAATAATCCCAACCTACTATTTAGAAGTCAGTGGGTAACTAAAGTTCTATACTGTTCAAAACTGGAAATAGTCTTAATTCTTGCTAGCAGGATCTGTTTAAAACTTAAAAAAAAAAATATGGCAATCTATATATATCAAATTCTTTTCATGTTTGAAACTGAAATTACGTATGACCATGCAAAATGGAAATTACGTATGACCACAGAACATATTATAATACAGGAACTTATCACTTCATTTGTGGACACCATTTTTATATCGTCTTTACGAATTGTTATTATTTGTGTGAGAGTTACTTTACTAATATTGAAAAGAAGTAAACACAAACGCGCCAATCTATCTCATAGAAGTGTGCCCCCGTGTCGCCCTTTCTAGCCCTCCTCTCTGGACTCTAGCACTGAGCCTCCCGCCGCCAGGTGTGTTCTGACAGAGAAGTTTTATTTATTCGTCCACATGACTGTCGCGGAAACTGCCACATCATAACTTTTTTTTTAGAAGAGATGAGGAAAACAGCTTTGTGTCTTTCTACTTTTTAACTGTGAGGAGCTGTAAACAATATGAAGACGACACCGCCTTCAGCGGTGAGGGGTCATGAGAACAAAGTGGACGCTGGGAGGCGCGGAATGTCGGACTGCTCCTCCGGGTCGAGAGTTTTGCAGTTTCGGGCGGTGTCCTCTCTTCTCGCACTGTTTGTGACACTTTGAGTCCCCCTCGGCTCATGGTAAAGTGGAAATCTTTGCGAATGAGTGTGTTCGACACCATCGAAGCAAAACTCTCTTTTTAAATTGTGCTGCACGACTACTTACTGACCCTTAAGGTGAGGTAAGGTAAGGTAAGGTAAAATTTTAGAATAAGCATTTATATCTGTAGAAAAGGACATTTTCCCTTGTTTGTATTTTTTTCTGCACTTTTTGCCCATGCTGTTGGCTTGCCTCTCTTTCTCTTGGATGAGGATTGAATTCTGTTTTGTTGGTTTCCTTATATTAATTTTCTGATATTTGTTTTACTGATCATTTTTGTTTCCCTAGTTTTACTATGAAGTCATTTGTTGTAGAAGTTTAACTTGATTGTATGCAATGTTATTTTCTTCAAAACAAAAAAACAAACAAACAAATAAATAAATAAATAAATAAAATATAGAAATACCTTTAATTTTAAATTTGTCTGTTAGAGAGTGGGATTTTTATTCTGAATTGTTAGTCACCTCCTGTAACAGTTTTGTGTTCAGCGCCGCCCCTGGAAGAAACTTTGGGAGATTTTTGTGAAACAACATTCCATATGTATTGATATTTTGAAATATCTTTTGTTAGTTTTATATATATAGCCTGCTAGGTGCACCACATGTGCTAGTGTTATATATTATATTGTAATGTAGTTTGTTATATAAAAAATGTTATATGTCTATAAGAAAAATCTTTCTATATGATGCAAGAAAAAATGACACAAACGCAGTGTTTCAAACAGTAGTAGTCATAGTCAGCAACAAATTTGTAAATATTGCAAATATAATGAATATAAGCAAATATAGTGAATACCCAGATGAAACCTCCTGGTACCGAGTTGCTTATTTAATTGCAGTACCAGAGTTGTAACCTCTCAAAACATCACTCTTTTTTTCATTCTTAAAGATAATGTACTTTTCTTTAATATAACATGTATATTAAATATCCCAGCGAGACTTTGCATATAGTTTGGTATCCTGATTTTTGCTTTATAGACTCATCCTAGTGTCCCTTCAAGTTCAGTCAAACAGGGGTTTGTATAAGCCTCCCAGATCAACAATATCTTTGTGCTGGAATTGTATTCTGTGTACGGGAGGGGGTGTGAGACCAAGGGGGTTTTCTGCACAAAAACTTCTTTACTGAGTATTGTTTATCTCTTTTAGCTTCATGTTCTGGTCTCCAATGACTGGTTCAGGATTATCTACTAACTCTACAGGGCACTCAGGCAGGTTTTTCAATGATTTCCTAGTCACCTGTGTTGACTATTTGCAGATCAGTACTGCAGATATACACAGTTGCTTTAATACAGGGCTCCATCAATGTTTACCATGCATTAACATGGGGCAGGGTTTTGCCAGCAAGTTCCTATTCTCCAATTGTTCATGCGGTCACCTGGCAATGGCTTTACATGAACTGAAATCTCAACCTGAAGCACTAGCTAATCTCTTGCTGAGGAGAAGTAGTGAGGTGTGACTATCCGGCATTGTTTTAACAGTTTTGCAGGAACATTAGGGACAATACTGAGCTCAAGTAGTTTATCAGTGACTAGTACAGATGTGTTTAGTCTTCTGGACATGAGCTGCTGTATTTGGCTGCTTTCCATGCCGTCTGTGGGAGCATCTCGTTAGTGAAAACAGCTTTCATTAAATCAACACCCTGATGCTTTGCTTTTCTTCATGGCTGCTTCGTGATTTTTAACTGTAGATTCTGTCTTAGCTGTTTGCAGTAGATGATGTGACATGTTGAAACTCCCATCCCATAACAATTTTCTTGAACCGTTCGCTTCAAACTAGGGTACATTGTTTGAATTAACTATATATATGGCTGCCCATAATGAGCAAACTGGATCTTGCAGCATATACTAGTGGGTTCAGTTGACATAGCCTCTAAGAAATCTGAATAGTGGTCAACAATATAGAAGAAATCTTGATTTTTAAAGGAAAATAAATCCATGCTTAATATCTGCAAGGATCATGTTGGCATTTTGTGAGGCATCATTGTTTCTTTGACTGTGCTTATGTGTATTCATTACAGGTTGAACAGCTACTGACAAAGTCCTTGATTTCAGACTGATTAGGCCAACATTGTGAGTCTCATGCTTGTCAGTTGCATGCTTTACCCTTCTACCTGTATGTGTTTAAGTATCAGAAGTTGCAATAAGTTGGGGATGATAACTTTAAGGCTTTTGCATAGCATGCTATCCTGCACACTGATTTCGTCCATTCACCAGCAAAGGTGTCTTATTTTTTATAATAACAACAACAATGTTTATTTATATAGCACATTTTCATACAAATAATGTAGCTCAAAGTGCTTTCCATGATGAAGAAAAGAGAAAAAAGACAAAGTAAGAATTAAAATAAGACAACACTAATTAACATGGAATAAGAGTAAGGTCCGATGGCTAGGGAGGACAGAAAAAACAAAAACAAAAAAGAAACACCAGATGGCTGGAGAGAAACAAATAAAATCTGCAGGGGGTCCAGACCATGAGACCACCCAGCCCATACTGGGCATTCTACCTAACATAAATGAAACAGTCCTCTTTGTATTTAGGGTTCTCATGGAAGGACTTGATGATGATGGTCAAGTAGACTTCTGGCTTTTAATCCATCAATATGGGAACATCATGGTGCTTTGGCAGTTTGCCACCACAGAAATCTGGGAAAAGAAACAGAAGAGACAGTAGGGGTTAGTACGGATTTTAGAGCCACCATGAATAGTTATGATAATAAATTGAATATACAGAGTATCAGGATTAAATTAAAATGAAGTTTAAAGGCCATGTGAAAGTATTGAGTTTTTAGCAGTTTTTTAAAGTGCTCCACTGTATTAGCCTGGCAAATTCCTATTGGCAGGATATTCCAGATTTTAGGTGCATAACAGCAGAAGGCTGCCTCACCACTTATTTTAACTCTTGGAATTCTAAGCAGACACATTTGAGGATCTAAGGTTACGATTTGGAATATAAGGTGTCAGACATTCCAATATATAAAATGGAGCAAGATTATTTAGGCTTTGTAAATCAGGCTATCCTGATAACACAGAAGCCTTGAGAGTCAGAAGGATATTATCTTTCTCTGTGTGCATCTTGATTTGCAGGAGACATTCAAATAATCTGCTTGGTGTTTGTCTTTTGCCTCACGATTATCCTATTTAATGCTGTGATCGTTGTTTATATCCCCAGCTATAACTCTACTCAGTCCATCACTTATATACATTTCTTTGCTAAGTTTGTATGTAACATTTATGTTATAGCACTGGAGAACTAAGCAGCATGCTTTGTAGAAATCTAGGTGTACTGAGTAGGGGATATTTTAAGAATGAAATGAAGGACTTACTATCAGTCTCTGCCATGACAATGTCATGTCTGTAGAGATAGTGGTGGAAACTAATGCAAAAATAATGCTTTTTCAGTTTGGGCATAGTTTTGTTTAGTAGGGATCAATGCCCTGGATTCAGTGGCAACTGGATTACTTTCCTGCATAAGACAGCAACCCAGTTCTGTTTTACTAGAATCGCTCTGTATTGTGACAGGATTCCTAACATCATAATATCTTAGTGCTGGTGTGACTGCTACAAGGTGTTTTAGTTCTACTAGCATTGCAGCTTTGTGCAAAAGAAACCAATGCCAACTGCTTGTTTGTCCAGACATCTCCTCAGGTGCTAACAAACCTCTGACAGGTGGGGCAACAATTTGGCCAGGTAGATGACAATCCCAATGAAGTACTGAAAAGATTTCACATCCTGTGTAGTCTCAACCTTGTTGGGGTCAGCTTTCAGACCTTTACAGATAGGCCAATACAGAAAAGAGATAACATACCAGTGAAAACATACCTCATTTGTTTTAAATTAAAGCATCTTCATACTCAGCTTATACTTAGCCTTCCTTCAACAATCTGACAATGCTAAAGGTTATTATCATGTCACCTGTGCTGCCACAGCCCACAATCACAATGTTACCTGCATTTGGATCAGCGCCTGTCAGACCTGATAAGAGCACATGTTGCTTGCTCTGGTTTACTTAAGGGACACTAAAACTGCAAATTTCTTCCTTATAGGAAGTTTGGTTGTTAAATAGCTGCTTTCATCGTTAAGCTTACACTGTAGAAATGCATTCAGGGTGTCCACAAGAGTGAAGAGCTGTGGCTGCGGCAACCTATGTAGCACATGTTCAAGAGTAAGCATGATGTAATGTGACTTTTTCAACGCGAGATTGAGAAATTTTGGGCCAGTGCAAATCCTCAACCTGTTTTATTTATAATCACCATATTGCTTATCCACCTGCAATATGCCTTGTGGCTTCATACATATCAGTTTGTGTTTTCACTGCCTGTTGAATGGCAACTGACACATTATGGGAAACACCCTGCACAGGTGGGACAGAGGTGTTCAGTTCAAAATGCACTTTTCCTTGGAATGATTCTACTAGTCCACTGAATACATCATCATATGCATTAATGACAGACTGTTTTAAAAATGATCTTTTGGGCATTTGCTTCAATTTGTGCAGCTCCATAGTAATAGTGAATTTCATTAATCCCAGTTGTTCACATATTGAGCCAGACATAAGCGGCTGCTGCTTAGTTCTGACAATTTCAAATTCAAGTCAATGTGTGCGTTCTCAAATTGTGCATGCAGTCCGGAAAACTCCTGTTGACTGCATAATCTCTCCTGAATATAACTTCAGCCTGACAGAACTTGGCAGCAGCTTACTTTGTGATGCAAGCCACAGCTTGTCTCTCAGACTCATTACATTGCAGGTTGCACCTGTGTCAAGCTAGCATGGCAGGGGATTGTTGTACATTTAAAGTGTGGAATACCATTTATTTTTCTTCTGGCATTATGGCTGCCAGTTGTCACACTAGTTAACATTATATCATGTACTGTTTGATCATCACTTTCAGATGTATCAATTAAAAAATATGCACTTCCCTGGCTGAAAATCTGCCACTTGACAAACACAGCCTTGCAAAACAGTTGCTTAAAATGCAGGACTTCCCATATGCAGGGCATTGCTCCTTGCTTTGCTTGTATCCTGAACCACAGTATTTGCACATTGCTAATATCAGTGTGCCTGCATTGCCATCGGACATAATCCTTGAAAATCCTTGCACCTTTACACTGGTGTTTACATTCTTTATCTGCTGTCTGTTCCGATTCATCCCTTGTAAATGCAAGACTGTAGCCTCTGCTGTGCGCTTGATTTCAATTGTACTGGTCAGTATCAGATCTCTCTCTCTCTCTCTCTCTCTCTCTCTCTCTCTCAATAAGCAGTGCCAGGTTGGTTACTAAGTGATGCCTAGCACTAACCTGTCTTATAATAGTTTGTCCTTTAATGTTCCATATTCAGAAACCATTGCTTTTTTCCTAAAGGCAAGTAACATAGCTGTCAATTGTTTCTAGACCCTCGTCATGTTTACAGCTTCAGGAGACAAATACTTCATATATGACGTTCTGTGCAGGCTTAAAATAAGCTTTAGGTGGTGTTAGAATGACATACTCATTACCCTGTTACTCTGGAGAAAGCTTTAGGTTATGCTTATAAATATATTGGCATTCACCACCCATTACTCGTCCAAGTCTTGCCACTTGAACCTTTAGAGGCTTTCCTGTCAAGCCTATAGTGTTCAAAATCTTTTCAAAATATTTTACAGTTTACACTTAAGTTTCCATTCATCATCATTACCTCAGGGGAAGAATACTGTGTGTTTCATCCATCCCTCAAGGGTTTCCCTTTTATTTTCAATTTGATCGCTTACAGTACTTCCCTCTTGACAGTAATTAATGATATTGTGAATACCTAGAGTTGTATACTAAATTGCAGTAACAGAAGTTTAACCTCTGAAACAAAACCATATAAAGCTTAAAACCAGTTGGAGTAAATTGTGATTCGTGATATCTGTGATATATTTTTCAGGCTAAAGAAAATGCAATAGGTAATTTCACTTAGTTTTTAGTATGCTGCTGCCCTTTTAACTGTAACTAGGATACTTTCAGTGTTTAACAAATACAATTTACTTGTAGAAATAACTGTATTTTGAGTGAAGTGTTACAAACTCTAAAATGAGATTTAATTAATTCATTGAAAACCATTTACTAATTAATTGATATTCACATGGATTATTGTTGAATGCACTGCAGACTGAAAATATGCGTATGCCAAAAACTGCATGTGAATAGCATATTTGAAGATTTAAAATGAATTTTATAATTTCACAGTACAATCAGAGTGGGGGGAGTCCCCTGTGAAGCTCAAAACACCGTAAAGCAACAACCCACAATCAATGATCCAAGGGAACAGTCCCATCAAGTATTGAGCGCTGATAAGCAACAAAATACAGTCAACAACCTTTATCCCCCATGAAGCACCTGTTACCCATGAATAACACCCATGCAGCATTTCAAAAGTGCTATGTGGCACCATTAAATTGCAGATGACTTGTGCATTAATGGAATGTCACTGCTTACAGTTAACAAAAGCAGATTCATTCCCACTAGGTACCCTTATTGTATTATAAGTTCAGTAAATTGCTTCAATTATGTTAGGAAAACCAAACACTGCTGCAAAATGCCTTTTTATGTTGGCAGTTTTTTATGTTGGTGAAAACATGTTATGTTTTATTTATGTACACTCACATTATATGAAAACTGAATGTAGCACCTCGTCAGTCGTTTAAAGACTTCCAGGATGTCGGGCATGATAGAGTGAAGGTTGACTGAGATACTCCTGACCTATCAACCAGTACCCTAAAAAGTGACAACAAGTGGCCTTTATAAACTGACAAAAAAACAAAAAAATTCTTCAGTGCCAATACGCAGCATTGGTCCTCTTAAAAGAAAACTTAAATACAGTCTATACATCATATTCATCACTTTTGAGATTTAATATATTTGTCAAATCAATGTACATTACAATAATTGGCTTGCTGATATGAATTATTATAAGTGTGAGTTGTCAATTAGCTGGTTTGGCTGCATTTCCTTACTTGATTAAGGGTGTCTCCAAGATACAGTATCTCATAATGTATATGCAAATATTTCAAGATCCAAAAACATCCAAAATCCAAAAAACTTCTGGCACCAGGTATTAGGGATCAGCCTTTATAATGGGCTACTGCATTCAGCACTATTAATGCAGCATAAATGTTTTTATTTTTCTAAAAACTTTTTATATTTGTGGTTGTTGCAATTACAGAAAAAGTGTAAAATATATTTGATATAATTTGAACATTCAGTATTGAAAATTTTATTTGGCTTCAATCAAGATAGCTTTACTCTGGACCTGTGCTATAACACTGAGGGAGAGAAGTTGGCATACAAAATATGCATAAAATACAGTATCTGGAGATGGAAGGAAAACCCACTGTTGAAAAACTTATAGAACTCTGAGTCAAAAAAAAATCAAAGGAACCAAAATACCAAAACTGAGGTATTAACCAAAACTTGCAATATAAAAATGTGCAAAGTCCTGACTTACTAAAATTATTTAATATCTAATGCCATAAAACCATAGACATCAAGACTAGGGTGCAGGCATCTTAAATACTGTCTGGGAGATGATATGGCTTCCTGTTGTTAAATGATAAAGACAAAGTAACATTTCCAAAAACTTGGCCACCACACTGAAAAATACTCAAAATGGCAATGCAAAAATGTTTAAATTAATAACAAGTGTAAAATGAACAAATTACAAAAGAAACAGAAATTTACATCCTCAACATTCAAAACTGCTGAATCACAAGAGAAGCAGAGTCTTAGTGTTCATTCTTAGGCCAGGTTTATACATCATGAGATGTAACACATGCTACTGCTACACAAGCAGTGTACTGTTCATACTTGCGCTCGTACTTTACATAAATCTGGAAGATCCCACCAGGGCGCAGAGCCACATATCATCACAGTGAGAAAACAACATTCGGCTTCACTGAGTTGTGAATTGCCTAAAACATCCATTAAACTCCTAGGACACCTTGTCAAAATATCTATGAAAAGGATGGATGTTTAATGACTACATCCATCAATCCAGGGTTGCGCCCATTTCAGCAAGCAACAGGCATAAGATAGAAACAATGTGCAGAGAGCTGAAATTTCATACATTTAATGTGTTCTGTATGGCAATTGCTGCCTGCTGCTGCTGTCAGTGCAGGAGGAAGCCCCAGAAGCACATAGTGATTAACAACTGGGTCAGTTTTAAGATGACGTTTACAATGGTCTACTTTAATGACAAATAAAAAAAGTATGAGATTAAAGTGGGAATTTAGAGATTAAAGCCAAAATTTCCACTTTAATCACAAAATAGACCTTTTCCCTGTGCCCCATTTTTTTGTGGCTCAAATACGCTTCTGTACATTCTGTTACTGTTGTAAAGGTGCAAAAAAAAAAAAAAAAGATGGCACAGAAGATGGTATGTGATACTTTAATATATATTATGTCATTGCTTTAGGGAGTATGCGACACTTAAAAAGAAAAACTCCACGAATACATTTGTATGTCAGCATTTTGCTTCACTACAACGAACCATTCATCAAACATCATAGCACGCACATTGATTACGTAGGATCTGTAAATTGGCTGGATGTCACATGTAGATAGTAAACAGAAACTCTGAAATCACATTCCAACTTGTACATACTGCACACACCTCGTTTTTTTGCTGGTACTACAACTTGCACCTTTGTTGTGTTGATTTCTAAGGACGTGCACAGAGAACGCATCAAATGAATGCGTTCTGAGCGTGGAACCAGCCCTTAAAAAGTAAAGATTCTCTGACAAGGGGAAGTAAAAATCTAAACAAATTTAAAAACCAAGTGTCTATAATTGCATAGTTTATGAGATGATATTTTAAAGCTTCCATATTAGCTATGTACTGGCATTCTTTCGCTCATTATTTGTCTTTGAATCAGATTGTGCTTACAGAGCTGCCAAAAGTAGAAAGGGTAGAGCACAAGAGGAAATATTTCATGTGATTTCATGGTGTATGTTTTCTTGAGAGATGAGTGACAAGCTGAGGTGTAAATACAGGGGCATTTGCTTTTAAAAGAATAAAATGAGTTTGGATAAGGAGGAAACGCAATATTAATGAGTAATGATGGCTATAGGTCACAGCTAGGAGAAAAAAGGCACACTTATTTTATTGCTATGGAGCTGTCCTCAGGCTGTTTAGAATCATTAATAAACTATCAAGAGTATATTATTCATTTATTTTTAGTAGAGCTGTGAGACTGAATGTTAATATTTGAATATGATTTGATATATATGAATTATATTTGAAAAAGTTATTATTCAAAGGCAAAAGGTGATATTTCATTCTAAGTAAAGGTTGTTATTGGAACATTAGAAAAACTTTAGATGAGAACAGGCCATTGAGTCCAACAAGTTCCTCCATAGTATTCACTTAGAGCATGGCTTAGAAGTTCAGTTGGGCCAGATTTTCAAACCAAGATATTTAGCTGGGCCAGACATTTTTAACAGCCAGTAAGCAGCAGGTATTGACAAATTTTAAACTAACACAAAGTAATGTTTATTCATTGTTTCTGTTTAAAATCTGGTCACATCTGACACTGGCACATCAAAAAGTGCTTAAAAAATTAAAAATATATATTTGAACAGAATCTGAGGTAGTAGCAATACTTTTTTTCCACTTTTGAAATAAAAATATAAACATTTGGTCATATCTGTCCTAGGCACATCTCAAAGCGCATAAAAACAAAACAGTGCACTGTATTAATAATACCATTTGTTTCTATTTTGAAATAAAATAAATATTTTGGTCAAATATGACCCAGGTACATCACAAAGTGCATTTAATAGAATAAAAAAGAACTATTGATACTATCAAAGCTACCAATGCAGAAACCCGTATTATGATGTGTCTTGCTACTGCATGGGCTGTTGAGGGTGGAGTCTTGGGGAAAGCACTTTGTGAGTGTTCAGGACACTTCCCTAGAGATAGCTGAGTGACAGGATCAGGGTGAGAAGGGAGTGAATGGTAAAAGACCAGGAAGAGGCAAAAAAGTGGAAGGCTACATTATTTTTTGTTCCTGTGACCCAGACGAGGAGTGGTAGGGCACCCTTTATAACGTGGTACACCAAATAAAAATCCAGTCCTCATTTTGAACATTCCCCGGAAAAAAGTCTCTTGTGTGTCTCATTTGACAAGTCATCACAGTAGACTACTACAGCCACATACAGACACACAACAATTGCACTGCATTTTGGATTGAATGTTGCTAGGCCACACGGAGTGTTGCATTCATGGTCTGTACTACTGGAGAAATGTATCTAGACATATCTAGAGAGCTTGAAAAATGTGTCTTTCTCAATTTTTCTCTGGATTTCTGTTGGAACCACAAGCTGGACCACACGGTGGTTGCTTCTATGCCAGATGTGGCCTACCATTTGAATGGGCAGGACCTATATTTTATACAAAATAAAATTAAGGTTGAGATTCGAAGGTTCCTTAGGCCCTGCTCTCCACCACCTATTTTGTAACTTATTCCATCTGTTTATGGTTCTTTGCATAAAAAAAAATTCTAACACTTCTACAAAATCTGCCATTAACAAGTTTCCAACCATGTCCCTGTGTTCTTGTTGCAGAATTTATTTTAAATTAACAACAAATTGCTTTCATAATTTATAACACTTCAATCATGTTACCTCTTAATCTCTATTTGATAAAACTGGAAGAGGTTCAACTCCTTCAATCTCTCATTACAACTCATACCGCTTAGTCCCAGAATCAGCCTAGTCAGTCTTCTCTGAACTTCTCTAGCACTGATATGTCTTTTTTGCAATACAAAACCAAAACTAAACACGTGAGGCCTCACTAGTGCATTACATATCTTAATAATAACTTCCCTTGACTTATACTGCACATATAGCAATACATAGCCCGACATCCTATTTGATTTCTTCATCACTTGTACACTAGCTGGATGTAGATAGCAATGAATCCACTGTGACTCCTAGGTCCTTCTCATAAAGTATAATTTCAGTTTTAAGACTTCCCATTGTATATTCAAATCTAACATTTTTACTTCCTACATGTAGTCCTTTACATTTACTTACATTAAATTTAATCTAGCACAAATCTGCCTAAACCTGTATGCTGTTGCAGGGTTCAATGACAGTTGTAGCATGGTCATTGAAAAACCGCTGTTTATAAATCACCACTCGAAGGCTGCATACTAACTTGGCAGGTTATAACAATAGTGAGTTTAGCTGAACAGAGATGGAGTGTTGAATAGACAGAGGAGCTGTGATAACAAGGATGATTTTTTAAGCATACCGTGTGATTCATGCCGAGCTGTATATATGGGGCAAACATCAAAAACACTCGCCACATACATACTGTACAGGAAAGTTGCAATGCAGTCAGAATAAAGGACTCACGGTCTCTAATTTACATACATACAAGTTTGATCGGATGCATGTTTAAATAGGACTCAGTGCAAGTAAAATTCAAGGCTAATACTAAGAATGCCAGAGAACTGGATGAAACATGGCTATCCAATGAAAACACCATTATCAAACATTTGGACATGAACCCAGAATATGCAAACTTGAAAAGAAGAGCAGGCATGTAATAAATGAAACATTACAACCAACACCCTCTGTAAATGACCCAGATTATTTGTTCTATTTGATATTTTTTAGATACTTAAATCCCTGAACGAATTATACCTTATAATGTTCATTAGACTCTTATTTTGAAATTGAGAATGGGCAACTTCCGGGAAGGAAGTTCGAACTGCTACTGTTTGCTCACCAGAAAAGGTTAATGAGAAAGTTATCGTTTTCCATCCATCTTTAAATTAGCATCTAGCTGGAAGGCGAACAACTCTTACGATGTGTCTATGGTAATTTGTGAATAAATGGGTTGGAATACCCCACCATGGTCCATTTGTCACGATCATTGAGTACATCGTCTGAATAAAGTCCAGCTGGAATGCTACACCCTCCAAATCCCACCTCTTCAATCCCCCACCCCATCCACCTTTCCTCCTTATTTTCTATATATTGCCTTGAATTCCTGTAAGCCCAATCATTTTCCTTTGATACAAATATGCAAACCGTATCACAGACCAAATATACTGTATAAACCAACTGCATAGAGGTTATTATGATTAATACTGTTTTACATATTGCTAATGTGGTAAAATGGATTTATTAAAAGACTCACAAATGATATTTTTCTTTTATTTCAGTGACCGCTGTCAGTGCCAGTTATAATAGACAGTACCTGACCTCATTCCTACTTTGAGGTATACAAACAGCCATTCTGTTATATTTTATAGCACACTGACAAATTTTTCAATTTTTTGGGAAATCCCTTGCAACCAAATTATTGCATAAAACATTTTTTTTTCTAATGTTTACCCAGATTATTACTCTAAACAAATCATGTCTGATTGAGAGAGGTTTGTTTTCCACTTTTAACAGAATTCTGGCACCCCATTATATAATACCCTCTCATATGTATTGCACTGCTACTTGTGATGTATTCTTTACTTTTTTGAAAAACAAAATTGATAATAGCCATCAACAACTAGTATCTTCAATATGTTCATCATCCAATTCTAATTTAAATATTTCAACTGAGCCTCCTTTTATTTATTTATCAGCTTTTGAATTGCTCACTAAAGCTGAAATTTCTTCTCTTATTCATAAATCTACATCTGCCATTTCTCAGCTGGATCCCATGCCTACTCGATTAATAAAAGCCTGCTTGCCATCACTTTCTTCACTTATAACTAATATAATTCAGTCCTCTCTGAGATCTGGTTTTGTTCATTTACCCCTCAAATCAGCTGTAATAATTCCAATTTTAAAGAAACCTAGTACTGACCTCGATAACTACAATAATTATCATTGTATATCAAATCTACCATTAATTTACAAAATTCTTGAAAAATTAGTGGCAGCACAGGTTAATGTTCATCTCATAGATAACAACCTGTTTGAGACGTTTCAGTCCAGCTTTTGTCTAAAACATATTGATGGCTGCTGATGTTGGTCTTTTAACAATCTTTGTGCTACTCGATCTGAGTGCTGCCTTTGATGCTGTATCACATACTGTTTTGTTGAATTGGTTAGATGCCAAGTTCTATATATCTACAAAGCCCAACTCTGGCCTTCCTCTTTACTGCCTCAATGGATGTCTACTTGAGGTAAAATCTTCGGTTTCTTCTAATTTCCTCCAACTCAATAGCTATAAGACAGAGGTTCTCCTCTGCTTCATCAAGATCTAATACTTTTTCGCTTAACATTGATGGTACCTCTGTCGATCCCTCCTCTCAGGTTAAGAGTCTGAGGGTTATCTTTGATAGTACTCTGTCTTTTGAATCCCATATCAATACACAGACTATTACACGGTCATCTTTTTTTTATCTTCGTAGTACTGCATGCCACGAACCCCCTCATACTAAATAGCACCGCTTTCCTTACTCCTGCATTGGTCACTTCCTGTATTGAATATTGTAATTATGGTCTGTATAGTGACCTACACAAGCTTCTCCATAAACTCCAACTTGTTCAGAATTCAGCTGCCCATATTATAACTTAGACCTCTTCCATGCAACACATTACCCATCTCTTAAACAGCTTCATTGGCTTACTGTAAAATTTCACATTGATTTTAAAATGGTTTTACTTGTCTTCAAAGCACTTCATAACCTTGCCCCATTACACCTATCTGACTTCATACACACCTAACTGCACTTTTAGGTCCTCTACATCTAGTCTTCACTACACCTTCACTGCACATTTGAACACTATGGGCTCCAAGGCATTTAGTCGTAGTGCACCTTGTCTCTGGAACTCACTGCCACAAAACATTCTGGATACAGATTCCCTACCCATTTTTAAAATCCCTTCTTAAGACTTATCTATTTATGTTAGCTTAAACTACATGACCTTAAGCTGTATTCTTATCGCTATATTTTCAGTTCCATAGATATATGTATGTGTATGTCTACATGTATGTTTCTTTGTTTTTTTTGTTGGTTTTAAGATTGTATTGTTTGTACGGTGTCCTTGGGTGTTCAGAAAGGCACCTTGAAATAAAATGTAGCTTGTGTGTCTACCTTAATTTTATCTGTCTGGAAACACTTTAAAATTATAACTATAATGATGCACAAAAACTGCCATATTCAAAAGACATTAACTCTTTGCAGTTGAGCCGGTTTGCAAACTAAGTTTTATGTTTTAAACTGTTACTTTAATGAAGCCAATACTTTGTGCCTGCATAGTGTGGATGCCTGCTAAGAGTCTGGCATGTTGAGCTGAGGCAAATTAAGCTAAGCTGCCAGTTTAATAAATTATTGTAGTAATATGTTACAGTGTCTTTTTTCTTTCTTCAAAGAAACATGCTTTATGTAAAACAAATGTGCCTATGACAGGGGGAATTGCGGGATGTTAAAATGAAAAAATGTAATAAAATGGCAGCATGATTCTGTTTTAAAAACATATAGTATACTGTTGAATGTATTTAATTGAATATCACTATACAGTGGAACCTCGGTTTGTGAGTTTACGAGTGTTTTGCAAGACGAGCTAAATTTTTTAATAAATTTTGACTTGATAAACGAGCGATGTCTTGCTATACAAGTTGTATGGATACACTTTGTCTGCTGAGCGTCATGTGATCACAACTGAGCAGATTGTTCTCCTCTCTTGCGCGAGCGTGTCTCTCTCTCTTTCCTTATCTCTCTCTCTCTCTCTCTTGCTTGCGCGCGCTTCTCTCTCTCTCTCTCTCTCTCTCTCTCTCTCTCTCTCTCACACACACTCGTGCGCGTCTCTCATCTCTCTCTCTTCTTATCTCGCTCGCTCACGCGCATCTCTCTCTCTCTCTCTTCTCTTGAGGGCAATCGTCTCCTATTCTCCGTCTGAATCTGCGTGCCTCACTCATATAGTGAACAGCCGTACGAGCGTATACTGTTTACTACAGCATTGTGACTGTGTGTGTGTGGTGCGTGCGCTGTGAAGTGCGAGTCCCTGTCTTGCACCCCAAAACACGAACCTGAATCTCAGTACTTTAACAACACCAGCTTTATTCAGCTTGAAACAGCAACAGTGCGGTTATTTATTGTAGCGGGATCTTTATAATGTTCCTTGTATCACCCATCGACGGCAGGCGCTTACAGCATGTCTGCAATCTTTTTGGATACGCTTATACAGCGAACTGCTACAGCGCTGGGAGACTGCTTTGGGACACTCTTCCGGTTTCGTCCCATTGGGTGGAATCCCACAAGAGTTTAGAAACGCACTCACACCAGCCATGATTCTTGTTAAAGGTAAAGTGCAGGTTAATTGTTTTATGTATTTTATTTTATATTTTGTATTAATCATTTTTATATGAATAGTTTTGGGTTGTGGAATGAATCATCTGAGTTTCCATTATTTCTTATGGGGAAAGTCACTTTGATATACGAGTGCTTTGGACTGCGAGCACGTTTCCGGAACGAATTATGCTCGCAAACCGAGGTTCCACTATATTGGGCTACCATATTACTGCTAACACAGCTGCAATCCTATAATGGAGAAGACTGATTTGGGCAATACAAGATGTGTTGGGTACAGAGATTGTGTTTGTGGGCTTCAGCATTTTCTCGTTTTCCAAAAGACATTAATGGTATTTATTTGAACAAATCACTTGGTTTGGCCATCGATGCTGTCAACTTTCTTGAAAGACTGAGCAAAAAAAGAAAAAATCTCGGGTTGCAAGCATATGTGAACTGCTGCATTTGAAGACATCGAAAAAGCAGTTTTTATGTGATTCAGTGATGCTCTTTCAAGAAACATTCCTAATAATGAGGCACTCATTCAAGAAAATGTGAGGTTTCTAAACACTCTTGGGACCCACCTGGATCCACCCCCCCCCAACCTCCAACTGGACAACACACCAAAGAACGTCCCGAAGTACGATCACCGCGTCTGTGGAAGACTGTTTATCTGTTTCTGAGGCAACAGCAGGGCTCACAGTTCTTTTGCATCTCTCAGCCAAAGTAAACTCAATGGGTGATGCAAGGAACATTGTAAATGCAGGGCACAGTATAACTTGGCCACTAACCTGGCCATGACCCTGCCTGACTGCTGTTTCTGTTTATAGGAGAGTGGAGATCACACTAGAATAAAACACCCTGCTGTTCCTGTTCAAGCTGAATAAAGCTGGTTTTACTAAATTACTGAGACCAAGCCTCGTGTTTTGGGATGCAAGACAGGGACTTATAGTATGACCCTGATCTTTTAGGATTCGCTTCTGTGGCACTTCACTGCACTGCTGTGAGCCTGCTGTTGCCCTGCCCCGGCAATGGATAACAATCTTACACAGATGCGGCAATCACGGTTCGGACCACACTTCAGCATGACATTCCCATTGGGTGGGGGGATCCCAAAGGAGTTGAGAAATCTCACAATATGAAGAATAAGAAAAGGATAATTTGGCTTCTGATTGATAACTGTGCTGCCCTCAACATCCTTCCGCATTTAAATAATGTCCGCGTTGAATTCCTCCCGCCCAATTGCACACCAGTGCTTCAGCCATTGGATTTGCACCATGAAAGTGTATTATCACAACGAAATGCAGAGAAAAATTCTTGTCAGCATAACTTGTAGACTGGAGGAGATTAAAATTAACACGAAAGAAGACATTGAAATGATTGCAAATGCCTGGATGCAAGTGAAAGAAAACACTATAGCAACAAATGCACAATCTCATTACAATGAAATTTTCATTACAACGAAATATTTTTTTGGTCCCTGGCAGTTCGTTGTAATGGAATTTTACCTGTTGTGGCAGTAGGGGGCAGTAGTGCACCCTCGAACCCTCAGGTACAACTCCGGAGACCAGGTAATAGTCCAAGAATCTTTTATTTTCTTCCAGTGCACCAAGCACCTTCCACACTCCTCACAAATCTCTTCCAACACACACAATAACCTCTCCTCCTCGCCCAGACACTTTGCTCCTCTCCCACCCAGCACAGCTCAGTGTCTGGACTGAGGCACCGTCCTTTTATAGGCCCCGACCCGGAGGTGTTCCTGTCCCAGCAGTCTATTATTCCTTCCGGGTCAGGGCAATCAGTCTATTACTTCAACCCGGAGCACGCCATACCTTCCTGTCACGCGGACCGTGGCGTACTCCCGGGTCATAAGGCACAACAGAGCCCATAAGTCCCCCCACAGCGACTCCTGGTGGCGCCCAAGGTATCCAGCAGGGCTGTGTATAAACACCACAGAGTCCATAAGGCCCTGCTGGACCTCGGGGCACGATCCCGCTGTCGGGAGAGCTCCTCCTGTCGGCCTGGGGGTGCGGACCGCCTCGGAAGCCGGCAGTCTTCCGCATTTCCCCCCCCTTAGTGACGACTTCTGGGGCGGAGCGTCCGCCCGAGAGGGACGCCCTCCTCCAGGAGGACGCGCCATCCGGCCTTGAATGCGCTTGTCCCTGTCCTCGAGCGAACCTTGGAGGGACGGTGTCCTTCCTGTCTCCCCGGGGACAATAGCGCCTCTCGTGGCCCGGTCGCCGCAATTATAGCACCGACGGAGTCCTCCTGGCTGTTCCCTCTGCGGGACCAAAACATCTCGGGAACTCGGACAGCGCCGTCTCCGCCCTTCACCTGCCAGGGAAGTCATCATGGCCGCCTGGCGGCCCTCAAGCCTTCCTTCCATCCTGTTGGGAGACCCACCATTCCTTTTGGGGATCTCCCGCTAATGTGGGCTTGCGCTCAGCCTGAGGCCCTCCATGGGAAGAGGAGAGCCTCTGTGCTGTCTGCACACCCGCTACCTTCCGCTTACTGGGAGTCGGCGTCATTTGCACCGCCCCGCACCGATGAACAGCACTATTCAGCTGCACCGCACGAGCGGCGCATCCCCGCACTCCTACCACCGGCGCTACCCGCGACTTAAGACCGGTCGGGTCCTGGTGAGCCGTACTGCCCCGAAAGCCACGCCACGCCGCATGCCCCGGCTGTTTGCTCCAGTCCCCACCATTCGTCATCGTACCCCAGTCTCTTGTCGGTCACACAGTGCTTTGCACGCGCGCTACTCATTCTCCGCGTGCCTGATCGCACTGTGTCCCCTTACTCTACGACACGGGAGGGACTCACCTGTACTCCCGCGATCGATCATCTCCGAGCTTCCGCGCAGCCGCTGCACGAAATCCTTCAGGGCCTTTTCAGGTGCTGCTGCCGTCGCTCCTAGTTCCTCCACTCGCTCTTTAGGTCTTCGACACCCTGCAAGAACGGTGCAGGGGCTCGAGGTATTTCGAGACCCCGTAAGTCCAAACAGTTAGTTACTACGGCCGGCTGCATTTTCGCTTCGTGTTGTGCTTACCTTCCGCCGGGAACCAATGAGCACGCCGCCCCAGGCACGTGTTCCGCTGGGTCGCGCAAAGGCCCTGGGAGTTGGAGTCCTCAGAGGGACGGCTGGCTACTACAAGCCGGCTGCGGTCTGCCTTTTCCTTTACCGCTGCAGACTCGCAGCCACAACCCGTCCCTCTTTGTCGGTGGCTTTTGTTTCGGCGCGCCCGCCTTCCTCCCTTCGAGGAGGCTCGGACCCGTTAGGGGACGACCGCCTCGCCGGCGGACTCGGGTTTCCTCCACCGCCCCGACATCCCCCGCGGGTGACCAGTCTGTTGTCGCCGACCGCGGCTGTCTCTAGCCGTCTTTCACCGCGACTTGCCTTCTGGGAGCCGCGGCCATTTTGCCGAGGCATGAGGCCGTCGTCAAGACGCCGCTGCAATCCTCCCGGCGGACGCCTGCAAAACAGGATAAAACAAAGACGGACGTCGGGCGGTTTACCTGCAGCCGCCTCCGTAACGGAATGCGGCAACCCCGGACCGTCTAAGGAGTACGATCGCCGGCATTTGTCCGTGTCCGGGTCCCAGCGGCCGGGCTTGTTTGGCCCGTATCAGCGCTTTGTCTTCTTCGCTCCCGGTCAGGAGGGTCCAGGACATCGCGGCGTCCGTCATGCCCTGCAGGCGGCTGGGACTGACCTTCTTTTTTTCCGTTTTCTTTCCCATGGCCCTGTAGAGCGGGATAGCACGCACTGTTGCCGCTTCCTTGGCAGCGGGTGGTGTTGTGCACCTCCGTGAAAAATGGGGAATCGACCGAGGGTTGTCTGCCCACACGAAATTTGTTTTTTATGCAGGTCCTCTGCCAACAGACGGCCAGAGAATCCTGCCGCCTCGCCAGTGTGGCAGTAGGGGCAGTAGTGCACCCTCGAACCCTCAGGTACAACTCCGGAGACCAGGTAATAGTCCAAGAATCTTTTATTTTCTTCCAGTGCACCAAGCACCTTCCACACTCCTCACAAATCTCTTCCAACACACACAATAACCTCTCCTCCTCGCCCAGACACTTTGCTCCTCTCCCACCCAGCACAGCTCAGTGTCTGGACTGAGGCACCGTCCTTTTATAGGCCCCGACCCGGAGGTGTTCCTGTCCCAGCAGTCTATTATTCCTTCCGGGTCAGGGTAATCAGTCTATTACTTCAACCCGGGAGCACGCCATACCTTCCTGTCACGTGACCGTGACGTACTCCCGGGTCATAAGGCACAACAGAGCCCATAAGTCCCCCCACAGCGACTCCTGGTGGCGCCCAAGGTATCCAGCAGGGCTGTGTATAAACACCACAGAGTCCATAAGGCCCTGCTGGACCTCGGGGCACGATCCCGCTGTCGGGAGAGCTCCTCCTGTCGGCCTGGGGGTGCGGACCGGCCTCGGAAGCCGGCAGTCTTCCACACTGTATATACCACTAAAAGGCACACTGCACGATATTGTGCAGTGAATACACTTGACTTGAGCATTCATGGTTTCATACACTTTCTCTGTACTTTTAGCATTTATTTGCTGAGAGGTTGATGTGCTTGCTGCTTTTCTTTTCTCCGCCCCAGCGGCCCGCTTCTTCTCTTCTTTCATCTGCATCTTTTTGCCTTAAAAGTGATTAAGTCAGTGTTTGTGTTGCAATTACTTTTTACGTTTTCCTTAATTTTTCATTAAAGCTGGAACTTAAGTCTTCAATCTGCCTCAAGATTGATTTAAGATATGAAGAGGTAGAGGAAGTGACTGCAAAGGTGGTAGGGATGAGAACAGCGCCTGTACACATGTGCCACATGGGTGCCCTGCTGGCAGCTGCCGAGAGTTGATTCTACAATAAATAAAATGAAAATACAAAGAGGAATAACCTTGGAGGTCAATCATCACCCCGAAAGCGGATAGTAGATGTCACATAGTATATGTGTACCAAATTTCAGGTCAATACAGTGGTGTGAAAAACTATTTGCCCCCTTCCTGATTTCTTATTCTTTTGAATGTCTGTCACACAAAATGTTTCTGATCATCAAACACATTTAACCATTAGTCAAATATAACACAAGTAAACACAAAATGCAGTTTTTAAATGATGTTTTTTATTATTTAGGGAGAAAAAAAATCCAAACCTACATGGCCCTGTGCTAAAAGTAATTGCCCCTTGTTAAAAATAAACTAACTGTGGTGTATCACACCTGAGTTCAATTTCCGTAGCCACCCCCAGGCCTGATTACTGCCACACCTGTTTCAATCAAGAAATCACTTAAATAGGAGCTGCCTGACACAGAGAAGTAGACCAAAATCACCTCAAAAGGTAGAATGCCAAGATCCAAAGAAATTCAGGAACAAATGAGAACAGAAGTAATTGAGATCTATCAGTCTGGTAAAGGTTATAAAGCCATTTCTAAAGCTTTGGGACTCCAGCGAACCACAGTGAGAGCCATTATCCACAAATGGCAAAAACATGGAACAGTGGTGAACCTTCCCAGGAGTGGCCGGCCGACCAAAATTACCCCAAGAGCGCAGAGACGACTCATCCGAGAGGTCACGAAAGACCCCAGGACAACGTTTAAAGAACTGCAGGCCTCACTTGCCTCAATTAAGGTCAGTGTTCACAACTCCACCATAAGAAAGAGAATGGGCAAAAACGGCCTGCATGGCAGATTTCCAAGACGCAAACCACTGTTAAACAAAAAGAACAGTTAGGGCTCGTCTCAATTTTGCTAAGAAACATCTCAATGATTGCCAAGACTTTTGGGAAAATACCTTGTGGACTGATGAGACAAAAGTTGAACTTTTGTAAGGCAAATGTCCCGTTACATCTGGCGTAAAAGGAACACAGCATTTCAGAAAAAGAACATCATACCAACAGTAAAATATGGTGGTGGTAGTGTGATGGTCTGGGGTTGTTTTGCTGCTTCAGGACCTGGAAGGCTTGCTGTGATAGATGGAACCATGAATTTTACTGTCTACCAAAAAATCCTGCAGGAGAATGTCTGGCCATCTGTTCATCAACTCAAGCTGAAGCGATCTTGGGTGCTGCAACAGGACAATGACCCAAAACACACCAGCAAATCCACCTCTGAATGGCTGAAGAAAAACAAAATGAAGACTTTGTGTGGCCTAGTCAAAGTCCTGACCTGAATCCAATTGAGATGCTATGGCATGACCTTAAAAAGGCGGTTCATGCTAGAAAACCCTCAAATAAAGCTGAATTACAACAATGCTGTAACAGTGCTGTAAAAGACTCATTGCAAGTTATCGCAAATGCTTGATTGCAGTTATTGCTGCTATAGGTGGCCCAACCAGTTATTAGGTTCAGGGGGCAATTACTTTTTCACACAGGGCCATGTAGGTTTGGATTTTTTTTTCTCCCTAAATAATAATCATTTATAATAATCATAACCATCATTTAAAAACTGCATTTTGTGTTTACTTGTGTTATATTTGACTAATGGTTAAATGTGTTTGATGATCAGAAATATTTTGTGTGACAAACATGCAAAAGAATAAGAAATCAGGAAGGGGGCAAATAGTTTTTCACACCAAATGGTTTGCGAGCTACAACTAATTTAAAAATTAGCATATGGCATTAAATTGATTTTACATGGACCACTAAAACATCTAAAGTATGCAGTGAGCACAGCTATATAAAAACTCTTAACAAATTATTCAAATATCAATTAATGAAATAAAAATACCCCTTAATGTATATCATGCCTCCAAAATGCTACTTTGTTTATTTATTTGTGAAATACATTTATAGGCTATTATTTGATTTTTTGCTTACCCCTGCCTTGGCACTAATTGACTAATCATGTATCTCTGAAAAAATCAAAACATGGGGGTGAAGCACCAGCATAAACGTCACTTAACAGCTTATATATTGGTTACCATGAAGGCCAACTATATAGAGGAGCACAGTGGTAATCTGTCTAGCAACCAGACACTCATGTGCAGTTTTCACCAGAAGAATTCTGAAAAGCCTTAAGCAGGGTATTGTAAATGGTTATGGATTTACATTATTTACAAATTTTGTAGCTGTGGTGACAGTATGAAATTTTGCAGCAGCAGCCTGCCTCTAAATTTGCTTCTTGCAGGAAACACTGAATACACATTGGTTACAGGCATAGCATACAAAAGTACTTTGTTGATTTTTTGTTTTCACATTAGCATTAAGCAGGCTAATAAAATGAATACGTAACAGCAGTGAAAGATTTGAATGATTTTTTGTTAAAGAATAAATTTAGAAAGTTTCAATACAGTTATTGACTGGAGAAGGACTATTACATGCAATCAGAATTTCATTGAAAGTGTTTTGGAATTATAAGTATATTGGTGAAGTACTTAGATAAAGCATGTCAGACAAAATTGTTCAGGAGGTGAGAAATAATAACAGAGCCTTGCTCAAGAAAAAAAAAGAACTGTTGTAAGTTGCAATGTATAAAGGAGAAAGTACTTGGCACTTACATGCTAAAAGATAATACACATATATAAATGGATATGAAGTTAGTTTTAAAGAAAATGTTCTTGATTTATAAATATGGGTAAATCAAAACAAAATGTTTTTTTTTAATTTAACCAATTACAATACAATACAATTTATTTTTGTATAGCCCAAAATCACACAAGGAGTGCAGCAATGGGCTTTAAAAGGCTCTGCCTCTTGACAGCCCCCTAGCCTTGACTAGAAGACAAGAAAAAAACTCAAAAAAAAAAACCCTTGCAGGGAAAAAATGGAAGAAACCTTGGGAAAGGCAGTTCAAAGAGAGGCCCCTTTCTAGGTAGGTTGGGAATGCAGTGGGTGTCAAAAAGAAGGGTGTCAATACAATATAATACACAGAACAGAACACAAGTAATCCTCAATACAGTATCAAAATATTACAAGTACAGAGCAGAAGTTAACAGTAGATGATATCACAGAAAATGATTTGGATTTGTTTAGAGTCCTGGAGACGTCGGCCATCAAGCTGCCTCCCCCAATTGGCCATTCCATAGCTGAGACAGCGCTTTACTTTCCTAGACGTTAACATGGGCAAATTCAGTCCGCAAGTTAAATGTCTTGATCACATAATTTAGTTTTAATTGAACTCTGCTCCTTTTTTCACCAATGCACATTCGCAAAAATCTTAAGTGCCCCTCGTGCTTTATCCACTCAGTCTGATAAAATCCATCCAGCATTAAAACATCATCTGAAATAAGGGGTGTAAGCCGGTTTTCCACATTACTCAAAATATCACAATACCTGAACCTGTAACTTGCTGTGAAATATAACAATTCAAAAAACGTAGATGAAAGCAATAGGACTTCTTCTTCTTTTAGCTGCTCCCGTTAGGGGTTGCCACAGTGGATCTTCTTCTTATATATCTTTCTGTCCTCTGCATCTTGTTCTATTACACCCATCACGTGCATGTCCTCTCTCACCACATCCATAAACCTTCTCTTAGCCCTTCCTCTTTTCCTCTTGCCTGGCAGCTCTATCCTTAATATCAGACAACAGTGAAACAGTTGCTGGGCCAGCCAATCTGATGAAAGGATCGCTCTTTCCCACGATCCCTGCGATCCTCCATCAGGGATGACTTTACCTTAGGCAGGCAAAACAACTTGGCAGGTGGGCCGTGGTACCAAGTGCCACATTTCAGTACCGAGAAGAGAAACAGATTAGGTGAGGGCTAGTATCCAATTATAACTATCATGTTACTTATGTTTTAGTGCTAATGACTAACAACAGAAATGCAGTCTGTAACTGAAGTAGTGAGTCTTCAGCTGGGATTTAAAAGCTGAGACCGAAGGGGCATCTCTTATAGTAGCAGGCAGACCAATTCCACAGTTTAGGGGCCCTGTAACTAAAAGCTCGAACTCCCACCGTTATTTTATTAATCCTTGGAATCCTAAGCAGACCGGTATCTTGAGATCTTAATTTGCGCTCTGGTTTGTAAGTCATGATAAGTTCAGACAAGTAAGCCAGACCATGGCCATTTAATGCTTTATATTTTAAAAGGAGGATTTTGAAATCTACCCTAAACTTAACCGGGAGCCAGTGTAAGGATTTAAGAACTGGAGTTATGTGTTTCTTGTTCTTGTAATAATTCGTGTAGCAGCATTTTGGATTAACTGGAGGCTGTATAAAGAAAAATATGAACATCCAGTGAACACCGCATTGCAGTAGTCAATCCTACGAGAAATAAATGCATGAATGAATTTCTCAGAAACCTGTTTATTTAGAAAGCGCCTTAATTTCCTAACATTTTTAACATGGGAAGAAACATGATTTGAACAACTTTGTAATATGCACTTTAAATGACATGCTAGAGTCAAAGATAACTCAGAGATTTCGGGCTGATTCAGTGAAATTAATGGGGATCATTAGTTAAATGATGACAAAATATTGTTGTGATCAACGTCATTCCCTCCAACAATTAACATCTCTGTTTTATCTGTATTTAAAGATAAGTAGTTCTAATCCATCCACTCCTTTAATTCACTAAGACAACTAATTAAAGAAAACATTGGAGAAACTTCATTTGATCTAAATGAAAGATATAACTGGGTGTCATCTGCATACAAATGAAAATCAACATTATGTTTCCTAATGATAGATCCCAGTGGAAGCATGTAAAGTGAAAACAGTAAAGGTCCCAGTACTGAGCCCTGCGGAACACCATATTGCACTTCTGTGTATAATGATGGAGTACTGTCAGCACATTTCTGTACATATTGGAATCGATTTGATAAATAATAACTAAACCAAGCAAGCATGGTGCCTGTAAGCCCAACATCATTTTCTAGCCTGTGCAGGAAAATAGAATGGTCAATGGTGTCAAATGCTGCACTTAAGTCTAACAAAATAATTACAGTGGAGTTTCCTTCATCAGAGGATATCAGAATGTCCTTTACAACCTGCATTAGTGCTGTTTCTGTACTATGACCAGTGCGGAAACCAGACTGGAATTTCTCAAATAAATTGTAATGCGCAAGGTGTGACTGAAGCTGATTGGCGACTACTTTTTCTAGTATTTTAGAGAGAAAGGGTAAATTTGAAATAGGCCTATAATTATTTAGTACTGTGACATGCAATAATGAACTATTGATAACATTTAGAATAGGTGCTGCAAGAACACCCATGGCACTTTTTACTAGTTTTGTTGGCACTGGATCTAGGGAACAAGTAGTGGGCTTCATTTTAGAAATTAAAGTTAAGACTTCCTGCTCAGTTACAGGATTAAAATTACTAAAGTACTGAATGCAATGTGAGACAGGGTCTGCTAAGCTAGTACAGTATTTGGTTTGTACTGTGATGCTGAGATCTGGGATCTTATATTTTTAATTTTCTCATTGAAGAAGTTCATAAAGTCTGTACTGCTAATATCTGTTGGTATTTTGCACTGTAGATTTGAATTCCCATTTGTTAATTTAGCCACTGTTCTAAACAGTACATGAGGAATTTTATTATTGCTATCTATTATTGTAGAATAGTATTCTGAGCGAGCTTTAAGGAGGGCTTTTTTATATTTATTAACACTCTCCGTCCATTTTTTTAAGACATGTAGCTTTGTTGTTCTCCATCTACGCTCCAGTTTTTGACACTCTAATTTAAGAGCTCGAATGTTTTCATTAAACCTGTGTGCTTTGATCACTTTTGTTTTAAGGGGAGCCACTGTGTCCAGAGCATCTCTAAGTTCACATTATAATGTGATGTTAACTGATCTAAATTGTTTTCCAAACTTACATTTGATGTTAACTGATCTAAATGGTTTTCCACAATTACACTCAACTTACTCAAGGTATCTACAAATTTTGAAGCAGAATTACAATCTAGATGTCGCACTGTCTTTGTTTTAATCTGTGAGTGTGTTGGCAAGGGCAGAACTAAATCAAATGTAATTAAGTAGTGATCAGAAATAACTTCATTTAATGGAGTAATATTTAAATTTTGAATTTCAACTTTATAAGTTATAATTAAATCTAATGTGTGGTTATGATTATGAGTTGGACCTTTGACAATCTGACAAAATCCTACTGAATTTAACAAATAAGCAAAACATTTGCTAAAAGTGTCAGTTTCCACATCAATGTGTACATTAAAATCCCCGATCAGTACTACGTGATCATAATTTATAGCCAAATCAGATAGAAGGTTGCTATATTCAGTCATGAACAATGAGTATGTCCCTGTAAATTGTATTTAAAATGTTGTAAGCTGCCTTGGATAAAGCCATCAGCCAAATAGATCAATAATAATATGATCCCAAGTTAATATTTTGCTTCCTGCATTCCTTATTACTTTATTTATGTTGGGGCTAGGTATAATATTGCAACACCAAGAGGGAAACCAATATTAGTTTTGACAACTTCAGGAAAGGAGATGTTGGCCTTTTATCAAGTAATTGGATACAATATTTCCTTAAAACTGGGTGTGCTGGGATGCATTATTAGTGATCTTTCCTAGGTCAGCAGGGGGTTCTGGTCCTTCATTATCAGGTCCCCCACTAGTGTGACTCAGCCAGGGTTGATCAAGTGACCCACTTGCATTCTAGCACCAATGAGATATGGGCCTGCCCTCCTTATTCAAAACCACCTTGTGGCTTTCTCTGAGGCTTTAGTAATGGAATGTATGGCACCCTTCTTTGCAACTCCGGTGATTCTCTACCCTGTAACTCCTGATATTTAATGAGTTCCCTGTTTTAGGGCTCCTCCATGTGTTCTTTCCATGGCACTGTCAATTCCCAACTGTTGGTGGAATCTAAGAATTTAACTAAATCTGGGAACTTGAGTTTTTTCCAAAGGCCCTCTCTTAACTGCCAGTCTGATGCTGTGGAAAGTAGGTTTGGACTTGTTTGGGGTTATTGGTGGGACTTCTCTCCTTCTTTCAGGGCAGTGTTTATGGTGCCAACAGTAATGCCCATCCACCAAGGTTTCTAGAATAGTACCAATATGGAAACTGGGCAAACTTTGTGGCCTATCCTAGAAAAGTATGCCAAAAATAGTTTAAAGGGTTGTTATAGCAGCAATGCAGTTGGTTTCCTTTGCAGGTTAGGAGGACACTTGGTGCCCCACTGAAATTACTGTAATTAATACCATTAAGTGTGTCTGGTAGTCAGAGTTATACCATGGGTGGAAAAACAGAAAATGTGACCAAGTCATTTTACAGATGTGTGAGGACTGGTCACAAGGGTTGGTTTTTACACACTTGCACCCAACATATTGGCACCTATTGTATATCACCATTCAAATTTTTGAGATAAAGAATAGTGCTGCATTTGTTTTGATGAGTAGTCTAATAAAATGGTCAGATATGCAGATAGACATAGGACCAGGAATGTTTTGTAAATGGTTAGTAAGATTTACTTTTAAGGATAGATTTAGAATGTGATTGTATGGGTTCAGTGGGATGTGTACGTTTGCCTCATTTGGAACCTCTAGACTTGATGAACAATTAAATGAAGACAGTGCAGAAGTTGAAGGAAAAAGGTAGAGTGAGTGAAACGCTGATTAAAGTTATCACTCTCTTGGAACAGATCTAAGGCCTTCAATCTCAGAATTTATGAACACATTAACACATCACTGGTGGGATTTCTTTAGAAACTGGTCGCCCACTGGAATGATGTACTGAATGCAATGTTACATCCTATCATAATTCTTGTTGTCATGAATTTGATGTTCATCTTCCACATATACCTCTATATAAGACTGAAGATGCAGTGGGCAAAAGTAAAAGCAACTTTCTAAAAGATGGTTGTAAGGATCATGAAAATTGTGAAGTCTGCTGCAAAAAAGAAAACAACTCTTTTTTAATGCTCTGTTCCTGATTGATGTTTTTCATGAAGGGAGATCTTATTGGTCTAACCTGAAGAAGAGTGAATGTACTTGGGAAGAGTCAAACAGGACTTGAAAAAGTTATAGACGAAATTTTACACTTTTTACCAGTATGAGAAGTTTATGAGGAAGGAGCAAAACTTTTTTGTAAAATTTAAAAGTGTGAATAAGAAATTTTAGAAAGATACTTTATTCATTGTATATGATAAAACAGCTTGCTATGTCATATCCAAAATGTAATTGTCTGCCAGAATAATTTAGCATTCACTTTAAGCAGAAATTATCAAAGATTTTGTGGCACTGTAAGTGCAGAGGTATGTTTTTAGGAATGCTGTATAAAGTGTCACTTGGTTGATGATAAGAGCAAAATTAATTGATGCAATGGGTAATTTTCCTGCAGTGGTTTAGTTTTGAAGTTAACTTTGGAGGCAGGAAATTAGTTTTACGAGGCTCTTGAATGAGAGGCAATTATCTTGGGGAAAGAATCATACCATTCTTTAGATAAGCTATATAAGATCAGAAAGTGAAACTGAGAATTCTTTGAGACATTATCAAAGTTTCAAACCACGCAAGACAACAACTTCTTGAATTCCATCTCACATATTGAATGTGTTACTGATCTTTGGCTCCTTTGCAGACGTACAATATAATCCAAGTTGCTCTTATTTGCTTTTAATTATGAATCTAGCTAATCAATTAACATTTATAGATTAAAATGCTTTGAGCCTGCTATCCTGCTAGCATGTTTGCTCTATTCTACTGCTGCAATGCTGGGAACTGAGCTCCTTTAGACAACCGTGTCTTTCCAGAAGTGTTTAGCATTCAATAAATAATTATGCATGACATTGAGCGTGTGTCTACCTGGCGTGAGTAAGCCGTTGAACCCCATTCGGGCTGCAAACCGTGGAATTCCCACTAAGTGCGACTCATACGCTCCCACTGCTTACGTCCCGACCCTTTGTACACACCTCCCTCTCACCTCGCTACTACCGTGGCCGGGGGTCTTAGTGGATTATATATAGAAAAGCAGCCAGATCCGCACAGAGTAATGAAAAGTCTACATCAGTCACACGTACATCTGGACTGTATAAAGACGACGACTCAAGTGACGAGTTGGAGGTGGGCATATGAGCGGGCAGTGCATACTGAACGAGAAATCAGCAGACTAGCATGACGGACGGAGCTGAATGGACGTCCTTCTCCTCTCCTCCCGTTCCAACCTCCGCGCCGTGCACCCCCATCCCTCCGTCTGGCAGGAGGGGGCGTGAGGACAGTCCGCCAGTTTTCAGTCACGGACGATTGTGTGTTGGTTCATTCCGTGTATTGTTACAATGTTGCTTTTCTTGCTGATTTATTACATTACTGATTTTTGAAATGTTATTTTTCTCCCTGTGCTTAAAAATCATTAAAAAACCGGCCTGATTATGCGGCGTATGGTACGCCGCGGGTTGGCTAGTAAAGTATAATGCGATCCTATCACCCAGGCCATTAAGGGCTTAGTCAGAAAACTCCCTGACCCCTGAGGCTATGGACTCGCCTTTTATCAAGGGCTCATAAACGCTAAGTTTCCTGTTTCTAGAGTGTTTAACGTCACGTTTGAGGTAATAAAACTAACTTACATTGCTGAAATGAGAAATGGAACATCTATAGCTAAGAGTGCTTGACTAACTTTGCACTAAAAACAAGTAATTTTTCTTATTTGTAGCCCAATAACACAGCATTCCTAAAACAAAATAACTCTGGGCTTATAGTGCCACAGATTCAAGGAAAAGACAACAGCTTTGCTGAATTGTAATCAAGAGTCCCTGGTTCGATCCTAACAGCCTCCTATATTTGCCGTTTTCAATAGTGAGCTGCTCTTATTTTTAATATTATACAGTACACACATCCACTTGATTTGCGTCTGTAACAGATAGTGTACATTTATAGGACTTGTAAAAGTTACAATTTTATTTTCACCTTTATTCTTTCAGTCACGAACAAGATACATACTACGGCCCCCCCACCCAGGGATCTGCCGCTGATAGTTTTTATTTGAAACTGGGAGTAACTGTAGATGTGAGTGGTGTTTTGAGGTAATGGAACTGGACATTCTCTTATCTGGAGGGATAAAAGCTGACACACAAACGCTGGCGAATCTGCCTTCTTTGTATCTCACCGTCACTTGATTTTTTTTTTATTCTGTTTTATTGAGTGTTCCTTTTCACGCTGAATTAGTATGCGCCTTATGGTTTATGATGTAAAAAAAAAAACAGACTTCAGGCTTCATATATTATATTGTTTATGCCTACATTTTGTTATTTACTACTAAAATATGAAAAACGTTTCTGTTTTAAAAATGTGTTTACACAGATTATTGTAGAAACGGAGCACACATGAAATGCATGTGTTCCAAATAACAATCTATTATTTCCACTCTAAAACTCCAGCACTTCACTCCCAGATAATCAATCAAAGCATGAGCTGGGAGAAGTTTGTACACATTGGGTCAGTGGGGGGATGGAATAGTAGGCTGCTTGCTGCTTGTCTTTATTGGCACATTTACAGGACAAAAGACGCTGTTGGAGAGGTGCAAGTTTTTTCGTAGGCTCTGGTAATTCTAGTGTTAAACTACTAACTAAAATATTCAGGAAATTCTTAACTTAATTAAAAAATGAACAGACAAGTTGCATTTTTCTTCTAACATCTTCTTCAATTTCTTTCAGGTGCTTCCGGTTAGGTGTTGCCAAAGCGGATCATCATTTTCCATAACTTTCTGTCCTCTGCATCTTGTTCTGTTACACCCATCACCTGCATGTCCTCTCTCACCACATCTATAAACCTTCGCTTATGCCTTCCTCTTTTCCTCTTCCCTAGCAGCTCTATCCTTAGCATCCTTCTCCCAATATATCCAGCATCTCTCTTCTGCATATGTCCAAACCAATGCAATCTTGCCTCTCTGAATTTGTCTCCCAACCGTCCAACTTGAGCTGACCCTCTAATGTACTCATTTCTAATCCTATCCATCCTCGTCACACCCAGTGCAAATCTTAGCATCTTTAACTCTGCCACCTCCAGCTTTATCTCCTGCTTTCTGGTCAGTGCCATCATCTCCAACCCATATAACATAGCTGGTCTCACTACCGTCCTGTAGACCTTCCCTTTCACTCTTGCTGATACGTGTCTGTCACAAATTACTCCTGACACTTTTCTCCACCCATTCCACCCTGCCTGCACTCTTTTTTTCACCTATCTTCCACAATTCCCATTACTCTGTACTGTTCATCCCAAGTATTTAAACTCATCCACCTTCGCCAACTCTACTTCCTGCTTCCTCACCATTCCACTGACCTCCCTCTCATTTACACACATGTATTCTGTTTTGTTCCTACTGACCTTCATTCCTGTCCTCTCTAGAGAATATCTCCACCTCTCCAGGGTCTCCTCAACCTGCTCCCTACTATTGATACAGATCACAATGTCATTAGCAAACGCCATAGTCCACGGGAACTCCTGTCTAATCTCGTCTGTCAACCTGTCCATCACCACAGGAAATAAGAAAGGGCTCAGAGCCGATCCCTGATGTAATCCCACCTCCATGTTGTATGCATTTGTCACTACTACCGCAGACCTCACCACTGTCACACTTCCCTCGTAAATATCCTGTACAACTCTTACATACTTCTCTGCCACTCCCGACTTCCTCATAAAATACCACAGCTCCTCTCAAGGCACCTTGTCATATGCTTTCTCCAGGTCCACAAAGACGCAATGCAACTCATTCTGGCCTTCTCTAAACTTCTCCATCAACATCCTCAGAGTAAAGAGTCTGTGGTGCTCATTCTTGGCATGAAACCATACTGCTGCTCACTAATTATCACTTTACTTCTTAACCTAGCTTCCACTACTCTTTCCCATAACTTCATGCTGTGGCTCATCAATTTTATTCCCCTGTGGTTACTGCAGTCCTGCACATCCCCCTTATTTTTAAATATCGGCACCAGTACTCTTCTTCTCCACTCCTCAGGCATTCTCTCACTTTTCAAGATTACATTAAACAATCTGGTTAAAAACTCCACTGCCATCACTCCTAAACACCTCCATGCTTCCACAGGTATGTCATCTGGACCAACGGCCTTTCCATTTTTCATCCTTTTCATAGCTGTCCTTACTTCCTCCTTGCTAATCTGTTGCACTTCCTGATTCAGTATCTCCACATCATCCAACCTCTTCTCTCTCTCGTTCTCTTTATTCATCAGCCTTTCAAAGTACTCTTTCCATCTTCTCAACACACTCTCTTCGCTTGTGAGTACGTTTTCATCTTTATCCTTTATCACCCTAACCTGCTGCACATCTTTCCTCTGTCTAGCCATTCGGTACAGGGTCTTTACTCCCTCCTTAGTGTCCAACCTTTCATACAACTCATCATACGCCTTTTGTTTAGCCTTCACCACCTCTTTCTTTTTCTTGCGCCTTATCTCCTTGTACTCTTGTTTACTTTCTGCATCTCTCTGACTATTCCACATGTTCTTTGCCATCCTCTTCCGCTGTATACTCTCCTGTATTTCCTCATTCCACCACCAGGTTTCCTTTTCCTCCTTCCTCTTTCCAGATGCCACGCCAAGCACCCTTCTTGCTGTCACCCTTACTACATCTGCATAGTTTTACCAACTGTCTGGTAACTCTTCACTACCACCCAGTGTGTGTCTCACCTCCTCCCTAAACTCAACCTTGCAGTCTTCCTTTTTCAACTTCCACCATTTGATCCTTGGCTCTGCCCTCACTCTCTTCTTCTTCTTGATCTCCAATGTCATCCTATGCTGCTTAACTACTGTTTCCCCTGCCACCACTTTGCAGTCTTCAATCTTCTTTGGATCAACTCTTCTGCATAGGATGTAATCTACCTGTGTGAATCTTCCTCCACTCTTGTACGTAACCCTATGTTCCTCCCTCTTCTTAAAATATGTATTTACCACAGCCATGTCCATCCTTTTGGAAAAATCTACTATCCTCTGACCTTCTTCATTCCTCTCCTTGACACCATCACCTCCTCGTCTCCACTGTTCCCTTCGCCAACATGCCCATTGAAATCCGCTCCAATCACCATTTTCTGTCCCTTAGATACACTGTTCATCACTTCATCCAACTCACTCCAAAAATCTTCTTTCTCGCCCATTACACACCCAACATGCGGTGCATATGCACTAATAACATTCATCATCACACCTCCAATTTCCAGCTTCATAATCATTACTCTGCCTGACACTCTTTTCACATCCAAAACACTCTTGACATACTGGTCCTTCAGAATAAATCCTACCCCATTTCTCCTCCCATCCACACCATGGCAGAACAATTTGAATCCACCTCTCATCCATCTGGCCTTACTCCCCTTCCATTTAGTGTCTTGCACACACAATATATCAACCTTCCTTCTCAAATCTGCTAAGTCACCAGGGGTCACCAGGCAAAAAGTCTATAGCACAGTCATAACTGTGAATGATCCTCAGGTAGGGAGTAACTAATCAAAACTGATTGAATGTAAGGATGAAGCCTTACTTTTAAACTTTGAGATGAACAGGAATAAAAAATGTTAAATCAATATACCAGTCTATGTGTTGTCCCAATTCTGGATTCAGGATCAGGGTAAGAAATGATTTTTTGGGGCAATTTTTTGCCTTTGACTGACTAAATTGCAGGGAAACCTTATTAACAACTACAGGCATTTTGCAAGATATACTAAATAACAATTTATCAGAATTGTGAAAGTATTCATTCTCATCAGCAGAAGCAAGAAATTAAAAATGAAACATTGTAAGCATTCTGTTTCTTTTCTTTTTTATTAAAATATTGCCACAAATTAACATGAGTAATTTAAAGTATATTTAGGCAAACAAAAGAAAACATGCTTCAGATAAGATAGTATTAACTTACTTTACAATAAAGGTCAATTTTTTGAAGTTAAATATACAATGTACAGTGGCCCATCTAAAAGTCATTTGTCTGTGTAATTACAAATTACAATTAACACTAAAGTTGCACCTACTGGATTTCTCTGGGTTGCTTCTAATTGCAAACCAATAGCTATAAGCTCTCTTTAAAGGGGAATAGTTATGATTTCCTATATTTTAATAGCAGAAAGTATTCTTTCAGGTAAAAACCTTGAAAAAAAGGTAAAAGATGTATCCATTTTTGCTACAAAAAAGCAAATTGGTGATGTCACTGATCTGGAATTATGCTAGGGGAAGAGCTAAAAAAACCATAAAAATCAATGTAGCAATTAAGAGACAGGCTGGCTATGCAAAGCTTAGCACACACAGCTATGTGCAACTTTTCCTACTTCACACAGCATCAGGCAAGGGGTAGCCTCCAGCTTAATTCACATCTATGATGTTTACATGTTTGTGAATTATTTAAAAAGCAAAGAAGAAATATGCAAAAATAATGAATTCTTCTCTTCACATAATAATTTCATACAATCATTGGTTGCTCTTTGTGGGAGTTAAGCTGTGGAAAATTGGAATCCAAAAATATATTTGACAAAACCCACTCCCCCATTTCACATACAACTAACACCTGAATGCAATAAAAGCCACCCTATAAAATTAAACAGACATTTTATATGTAGTATCAACTGTGGCACATTGACTAGTATAGACCTTCATCCAAAGGGCACACTTTATAAAATTCTTACTTATTAAAATATTAAAAGCATATTTATTAAAAGAATTACTTAATAATAAACTTATACAGATAATTAACAAAAATGTTTTCCGTTATCTAGACTGTCTTGAACTTCACTGCTGTAGGTATCAGTTTCCAAATACTTCGCCTGATCAGTGTGTAATATTCATATGTTCAAACTGTAACTCCGTAGGTTTTGATAGTTTAAATTTTGCATTTGATCAAGTTTAATGTGGCCAAATGATTTCTGATCATTCACTAAAGATACCCAAGTTTGCAGTTTTAAGTGAACCAGCAGAGAAAATTTGCAAATTTCCTTTTAATTTCTTAAAACTTTTAATACTTTACAAATTTTGAATCATTGTGGAATCATTCATTCCACATTTATGGTCTATAGAAATAAAGGAATGTGCTACTTGTATCATATTCATAAGTGA
The DNA here is from genome assembly GCF_016835505.1 of Polypterus senegalus. Taxonomy (NCBI): domain Eukaryota; kingdom Metazoa; phylum Chordata; class Cladistia; order Polypteriformes; family Polypteridae; genus Polypterus; species Polypterus senegalus. The sequence goes on from NC_053157.1 coordinate 105,319,586, forward strand.
ACCTTTCTCTTTTTACCTAAAGGCCCATTTGCATTAGTATTTTAAACACATTTAAAGTGTACTGCAGACATTGTTGATTTGTTTTACTGAAAGAAGACACATACAAGCAGCCATACCACATACACTTCAGAACAGGTCACCCGCCTTAAGTTAAGCATGAATTATTACTATTATGCTAAGACTTAAGTGTTGTGTGTATTTGCTCCTCCTATATTTCTAAAAGCCTCCCTCCTCTCCATTAGTAATTTGCCAAGTGATAAGTAAATTATACACAAATTTGTTGATTGTGTCCAAATCGTAAAACATTTAATCCAATGACAGTAAGCATGCAGTTTTTGCAAAAGCCACTTTTTCACAGCACTTCAATCATTCAAAATTCACCATAATTTAACTAACATATGTTTTGTCACATCAGAGTCCACACATATTATAGGGGTTTTTTTACTTTAATACAATGCAATGGCATCTGAATTATAAAACATCTATATCTATCCATCCATCTATCCATTATCCAAACCGCTTAATCCTAACTACAGGGTCACGGGATCTATATCATCTTGCACATAATATTATAAAATAATCAAATATTGCTTCTTAAATGATAAATTTTATTCAATACCCTATATGTCTGTTATGAATCTCTATGTAGAAACACTTCAACAAAATTGTTAGACAAATTTATTCCACTACAGTATACTTAAAATAATTGTGAATTAGTCAAAATTAGAGATACAGCAGAAAGTCTTGTGTCTTTATATAATTCCACATATCTTCAGTTGCTCACTTGTAGCAGCTTCTTAATTAGCCTTGAAAATGTGTCCTCATAGTGTTCAGACAGAAAGGAAACATTTTAAAATGAGGATCTACAACTGATGCTTGTTGACAGTGGCACTGAATAAATGTAACATAAAAGAAAAAGAACCGGCCATCATAATTTAATAATGCCCCTATTATGGAGCTATTTTATATCGGTGTTTTTTGCGTACATGCACACTTTTGTATTGCAGGCTGCTCTGAAAGTTCCAACAATTGCCCGTTTGTGAGGTGCTTTGCAAATGCTTTCCACTGTAGCAGTACAGCTAGCCATATACTTAAAAAGAAGAAACATATATTGGACTTGGCAAAATACAAACTTGTTTGATGCAATCCTGTGGTTTAAAAGCGCATTGGAAATGCTAGGAAGGTTTTTGGAACAACAGTCAGCCATCTCAGCAGCTCTGTATATTGTAAAGGCAGCGAGGTTGCTTGCAGTGTGACTGCCATGCAGCGTTCTTGTCGGCAACACATCTGCCACAGGTGCCCAGTCGTTTTTAATGTGTGATTGTGACTGTTGCAAGTTAGGGCTACTTTCTTTCACTGGCCTTAGAGATTATGGTGATGCTTTGCTTAAGATCTTCATAAAGCCTAGGTACAATAACTTCACACAGTTGCTTTCTGGTTGGTATTGCATACTGCAGTTCAAAAACCTGCATCATTTGTCAAAAGCCTTTGTTCTCAACAACAGTGTAGGTTCTCTTAGCTTTACAGGCAAAAACTGCAATAGATTCTGCTATTTTGGGCACAAGATGAATTAAACAGAAGCCTGGAGCTATGCATCGTCTCCAGTGTATATTGTTTAGGCTCTACATATTTGGATGTCGACTGTGATTACGTTTCAGAGCAGCCTGCAATACAAAAGTGTGCAAAATACCTGTGCTTTGCGGCGGCGAAGTACTGCCTTAAAATTTTTATTAAGAAGAAAATTAAACCTTTTTAAACTGAGGGAAAATATACCAATAATTATTTGTTAATGATCTCTTTGTATACCACATTGTGAGTTCGGCCCTCCAGTTGTAATATGACCAAGCTGTGCGCTGAGCTTACTCTTGAGCATGCAACGTACAGTTGGCCATGTGAACAGTAATCTTGTTTCAAATCTCACAGATTGGATTGCTGCTGTCATAATCGGTTTGAGTTTCATGGTTTGTTTCAATTATGACAGTATTTGTAGGACTTGTGTTGAAGAGACAATCGGCATCTATCAAGCATTGTAAGTATACAACCGGTTTCATTGATAACTTTACATCCAGCTTTTGAGAGTTTAAACATTCATAAACATCAAAGTGTCCACTACTGAAATCGTCACCTGTCAATCTAAGATGTTTAAGAGGCATTGGCGGTTGTCAAAATGTGTAAAATATTTGGCCATTTCGGTACACTTGAAAGCGACAACCGAACAATTCACCGGCAGCCATCAACTCACATGCAGATGCATAGGTGAAGGGCTTAAGCATTTCACTCTTCTAGTGCTCCAGTGTAGAATAATTATCTCCTGTACCGTCATCAGTCCACACCTTGAACCTGTCCCAGTCATTCAATACATAAGACACAATGTTCCTCCGGATATCAAGAGTGAGCCTGATATGGCCGTGCAATATGTAACAAAGAGAATGGAAAAGGTAGGTGCCATCTCCGGGCATGGAAACCACTCGGTAAGTGACAGTTCTTTGATCGATGGTGATCACCTCGATAGACATGTTAATGGCAGTACGGTTGGAATGATAAAGGAAATGGGTACCTGAACAATGTAAAGTATGTCTAATATACCTAAACAATAACTATAATCATAATAATATGGATTAAATAAAAAGGCTGTAGTTATCAGCAGGGAGACGTGAATCCCGTGGCGAAGCAAGGAAGGGAATGTAGAGACTGGAGCGACGGATGGCCTTATATAGGCAGGCAGCCAACAACGTGGGAGGCGTTGGGATGGGGGACCCAACGCCGCCTCACACATTGAGTGAGCTGCAGGCTATGGACGTATATATGTACGTAAGTAGGATTCAGTTAGCGTTGGGAACCCGCGTACCAAATTTCTTGAAGATGGGCCCATAAGTAACAAAGACCGTTGAAAAGTTCAATATGGCAGCCGACCTTGGCATCATACCACCGAAATAAGTACCAAATTTCAGCCTTCTGCCTACACGGGAATTTGGAGAATTAGTGACGTTGGAAAGTTCACTATGGCGGCTGACAGTGCCGTCATACCACCGAAACCAGTACGTACATTGGTTTCGGTTAGCGCAGGGAAGCCGCCTACCAAATTTCGTGAAGATGGAGCCATAAATAAGAAAGTTCAACATGGCGGACGTTGTTGACCGTTATGACCGTTACGCGTAGAATTTCGAAATGAAACCTGCTTAAGTTTTGTAAGTAAGCTGTAAGGAATGAGTCTTCCAAATTTCAGCCTTCTACCTACATGGGAAGTTGGAGAATTAGTGACGTTGGAAAGTTCAATATGGCAGCTGACAGTGGCATCATACCACCGAAATAAGTATGTACATTGGTTTCGGTTAGTGCAGGGAAGCCGCCTACCATATTTCGTGAAGATGGGGCCATGAATAAGAAAGTTCAACATGGCGGACGTTGTTGACCGTTATGCGTAGAATTTCGAAATGAAACCTGCTTAACTTTTGTAAGTAAGCTGTAAGGAATGAGCCTGCCAAATTTCAGCCTTCTACCTACACGGGAAGTTGGAGAATTAGTGACATTTGGAAAATTCAATATGGCGGCCGATAGTGGCATCATACCACCGAAATAAGTATGTACATCGGTTTTGGTTAGCGCAGGGAAGCCACCTACCAAATTTCATGAAGATGGGGCCATAAATAAGAAAGTTCAACATGGCGGACATTGAGGTTAAAATTGAATCTAACTTCTTAAAAAAACATTTGTTAATGTTTATCTGGATGTTTTGAAATAGAAAAGGAAGCTTCATCTTAATAGTGTTAATTCTTCCTGCGTTGGACAGAGAATAGACCATCTATTCACGTCTTGTGTAATTTTTCCATTCAGACAGCAAAATTTTCTTGAAAAAGAGCTTTATATTTACTTGTGAAATTTACCACTAGATATTTAAACTGATCTTCTAAGAAAAATGGGAATATGTCCAGTCTAATATCGTGTGCTAGAGAGTTCACTGGAAAAAGAACACTTTTATTCAAACTGATTTTGACTCCAGAAATCTTTTGAAAATTTGCTAGTGCCTTTAGGACTGCTTGCATGGAATTTTGCAGGTCAGATATATATACCGTGTTTCCCTGAAAATAAGACCTAGCATGATTTTCAGACTGCTCCGTAATATAAACCCTACCCCAGAAATATGCCCTAGTCAAGATCGTCAGCAGAAAAGTAAGGTGTCTAAAGCCAGGTTTTATACTTCACGCGATGTGACGTGTGTCCCCGAAACATCCATTAAATTCTGAGGACACTTCGTCACAATATCTCTGAAAAGGATGTTTAATGATTATATCCATCAATCCAGGGATGTGCCCATTCCAGCTAGCATCGGTGCAAGACAGAAACAAAAAGGACAAGGCATCAGCTCATCACAAGGTGAACACAAGCACATATACAGTACATACACTGGGGTCATTGTAGCTTCACCAAATCCCCAAACCTTCATGTCTTTGGATGGAAAGCTGAGCACACTGGAAACCCACCAGGAAAAAGTGCAAACTCCAGGCAGGGATCAAAAGGGACATGACTCCCTGAGAGACAGTAGCGCTACCACTCTGCCACCGTGCCACCCCATATGTGTAACTATTAACAGTATTCATTATTAAAACAAAGTTAATGATTTATCTATAAATGTAAGATATATATTGTAATGCATTTCATCATGAAGGTGATATCAAGTATAAATCTAAGATTTCTAAATGTACAGAGAGCTGGAATATTATAAATTTAATGTGTTCTATGTAGTGATCTATTGCTGCTTGCCACTGCTGTCAGGTCAGGAGGAAACCCCAGAAGCGCGTTGCGATTAACAACTGGGATGACACTTATGATGATCTGCTTTAATGACAAAGTAAACTACAAGATTAAAGTGGACATTTCGAGTTTAAAGCCAAAATTTTCACTTTAATCACAAAGTAGACATTTTCATTATGTCCTTATTTTTTTTTTCTCTGTGGCTCAAATACGTCGATGTACATTCTGATGGCATTGTAAAGTACAAAAAAAAAAAGACGGCACAGAAGATGGTATGTGAGACTTTTAAAATAAATCGTGTCATTACTTTGGGGAATATGCGACACTTGAATATAAAAGCACCACTAATGTGTTTGTATGTCAGCATTTTGCTTCACCACATTGAACCATTCATCAAATATCAAAGCAGGCACATCAATCTGCAAAGCAGCTGGAGTAGCAAGAAATTCAGGCTGGAATTCAGGGATTGAATGTGGAGAGTTATGACGATATTCCAGAAGATGATGACATGACTGCATCTGGATAAATGTATATTGTTGTACATGAATAAATATAAGTTATCCCCTGAAAATAAGCCCTAGTGCATCTTTTGGAGTAAAAATTAATATAAGACCCGGTCTTACTTTCGGGTAAACACGGTGGTACCATATCATTTGCAGTGATATTTTCTATTCAAGTCCTTCTCTGAAAATCACCTTTATCTCTGATGCATTTAGAAAGTAAATAGCCAACAGCTCAATGGCAATTGCAAAGAGCAATGGCGATAGGGGGCATCTTAGTTGAGTATCACGTTCTACTATAAAGTAGTCTGAAATAATGTTGTTAATACAAACTGAAGCTTCTGTAATAATATGGGGTAGTTTGATCCATGCGCATACTGTATGTTTGGGCCGAACCCAAATTTGGTCAATGTAGGGAATAGGTAGTCACATTCAACCATAGCAAATGCTTTTTTTGCATCTAAAGATAAAAACATCTCTGGGGTGTTAGATTTAATGTGTGAATATATTCTATTAAACAAACATTGAAGAAAAAAGTTGTCTGCTTTTAATACATTTGGTTTGGTCTTGTGATATTACAGAAGGAAGCACTTTCTCAGTCCTTCTGCCTAGAACTTTGGAGAGTATCTATATGTCATTATTTAGAAGTGAGATTGGTCTGCATGATGTGCATGATGCATATTGTAGCAAGTCCTTATTTTACTTGAAAAACTTGGAGAAAATGCTTGGGCCAGTTAATTTACCACTTTATAAGTGACTTTATAGTGTCTTGTAATTCTGAGTGTCAGAGGTTTATCCAGTGCCACAGCATTAAAAATATCTAGCTGTGGTATCTGTAATGAATCAAAAAACGTATTAGATTGCATCTTATCTTCTTTAAACTGAGTAGAATATAAGGACTTACAGTACTTTCTAAATGTGTGTTATATTTTTATGGTCAATGATTTTATCTCCATATTTCTTAGTAATTGCTGTTATTGCATTGCAGACTTCCTGCTTTTATATTTGTTGGGCTAGGTTCTTATTGGCCTTCTCTCTGTGTTCATAATAATGATGTTGTGATTTAAGGATGAGGTGTTCCATTTCTTTATTCTGATTGCAAAAAATGTCTTTTCCTATAAAGTGCCTCATTTGGAGATCTGGCGTATTCTTGATCTGTTCTGGTACTTTCGTTGATTAACTCTGATGCCTTCTTGGTTTCCAATTTATTTTTGTGTGAAAGATATGAAATAATCTGTCTTCTTAAAAATGCCTTCAGAATTTCCCACAGTATTCCTGCAGAGACCTCTGAAGATGCATTTGTCTCAAGAAAATGATCAATTTGCTTGGATAAGAAATCTGTACAGTTCTCATCAGTTAATGACAGGGGGTTAAGACGCCAGCTACAAGAGGATTCTTTAGGGTGTAGTGATTTAAGCTCTATGATCAGAGGGGCGTGGTTGGAGATAACAATGGCATTGTACTTACAAGATTTGATAAACGGAAAAAAATAATTGTCTTTGAAGAAATAATCAGTTCTTGAGTAACAATGATGTACTTGTGAAAAGAAAGAATATACTTTTAGGTTAGGATTTAAAAACCTCCATAGGTCTGATATGTTCTGATCCATTTCAAACTGTGTAATTATTTTTGCAGTGTTAGATGTTATCGCCAGTGTAGCCGAAGACCTATCCAGGTCTGGATTTAAAACACAATTAAACTATCTGGCCATTATAATTTTATGAGTGTTCACATTGTGAGTGTTCAGTAATTGATGCAAATACATTTTGGATGAAATCTCTGTCATCCACATTAGGTACATAGATCAAAATCACTTTAGTATTATATTTAATAAATTGCTATATCACCATGACAAATCACCCTTCAAGATCAGATATTATGTCTGACACTACAAATTAATTAGTTCTATTAAGACAACACTTAACTTCTGAGTTTCTGAGTTTCACTGCTGACATACGGCCTTGCTTTTACCCACTTGTTCTTTCCTGGTGCACCATTTGAATCCGTAGTAAGTCCACACATCTGATTAAAGTGTCAAAGATGCCGAATTCAATTAAAGAGGTCACACCATTTTATGTGAGATAGTATAGTGCTTTTTCCATAGAAAGTCTTAACAGGCACATTAGCGAAATCTCCTGGATCGGTTGGCAAAAGCGAAGATAAGCAAAAATCTTCATACAGTAATTGAGCAGGATAGAGATTAATGAGATCGATCTTGAGACTCTAAGAATTGTTTAAACAAAAAATGAGGATTAAATCAGAAAATCTATATTTTCACCTAGGACCATTTTTTCTTTGAATTCACAAAGTTTTGAAAATTTTGGATGTGCTTTTTGAACATGTATTGGATTCCTAATATGAACTTTGCCTCCATTTTGGAAGTGAGGGGTGCATGCAAGCAGATACCACAAACTGCCTTGAGACTCACTGTGCCATATCCGCTAAGACAAAAAAAAAACACAACAATAAAGAACTTAAAAATGTTTGTATTAGTGGAATGCCCTTTGGGAGCTGAAGCTTTTTTCTCCAGCTTAAATGGAGTTTTTTTTTTCTGGCAGCAAAATAACCTCATCATCGAACCATGACTTAAAAAACAATTATATATATATATATATATATATATATATATATATATATATATATATATATATATATATATATATATATATATATATATATATATATATATATATAAGGACTCCATCTCTCTTATCTACTGTATCTATCTCAGTCTTATGCAAGTGTGCATCATTTATTTTTATTTACAATTTATGCATTATTATTCTTATCTAATTGGAATTTGTTTTTCTTTGCATGTAACTACTTCTTTGACATCTTGTGAACACTATGAGTTACACTGTTTGTATGAAAATGTGGTATAGAAATAAATGTTGCTACATGTCTAGAATTAATGAACTCTTTAATTTTCCTTTAAAAAGAAGAAGAGAAGAAACTGCCTTACCAAGAACGTCATTATCAGTTCTGCAGCAAAGAAAAGGAAGGGGGAAGGCCATTGAGTCGTGTTAGCATTTTTCTGTCATGAAGAACTTTGAAAGGAGAAACACCTCCAATAATATGTTGAGTTGCACAGTTAATGTTATTGTGATCCACAAGGCTGGCACTGCCAGCTGAACCCGACACAGACACGCATGGGACACAAGTTCAATGCACACTAGGTTTACTTTCTCTTTTGCCCTTGTGGAAAATGCCTTCCCCATTCCCCACAAGTATGACACAGTCCAAGCATAGCACAAATAATAACTCCCTTCTTTTACTCTTTTCCTTCTCTCCTCCTTCTGTCCTCGGGTCAAGCATCGTCGCTCCTCCTCCCGACTCTGGCTCCCCGAGTAGTGGCTGATACCTCCTTTTATAGTGCACCCAGAAGTGCTCCAGGTGCTTGATTACTTGTTTCCGGCAGCACTTCCAGAACTACCCATAAGGGCTCAGCAGCTCCTGCTGCATCATCCCCTGGCGTTGCCTGCGGATCCCAACAGGGCTGCACCACACTCCAACTCCCATGTAGCCCTGTGGGAGCCTGAGGCACCGCTGCAACCCAGGGGGGTTGCCATCTAGTGTACCGGGGGAGGTAACGCTCTGGCTACACTTGCTCGCCCGGTCTTCTCAGGTGGATGCGTCCCAGCCGGGCAAGAGCGCCTGCTGCACGCTACAGTTATATTTGGAGAAATTCTGAGATAGCAGGCTTTCTGTGTTTTGCTTGCAAGATATTAGATGGAATGCAACCTTTAAGAACGCAATGGAATCTTTCAATTGTCCCCTTTGCAAATAGTATATTAAAGAGTGTATGTGTTATATATCTCTTGTTTTCAGAAATGCTGCAAAGTCTGTAAATGTGAATTGACATGCATCCTCTTATGCAAATGTATGTGGATTTCTTAATCTTCTAAAGACAGGTCGGGAAGTCTATTACATTTTGAGTAGTAATATAAGCAATGAAGGCAACTGCTGGCCACCACTCATGGCTAGTGTATAACAACAATTTCAAAGAGCAATTGAGCGCAATAACAATTTCAAATTGATTCACTAGCTCTATTGCCAGCTCTTCTCCAGGTTCAGATGAAAATGACACAGATTGTGAGGGTAACGAGAAGGATTGGCGTTCTTGTCAGCAGACTGGCACATTTGACAATTTTACCTTGAGCTGCTACCATGTCATCTCTACCTGGCCACCAGAAAATCTCATACAGATGCTTTTGAGTTCTCACAATGTCTTGGAGACCTTCATGAGTGAGTGCAACCAAGGTGTGGGACAAAAAGACAAGAGCAATGAGATGAGCACAGGACATATACTTATTGCATACACCATTATTTAAACACATAGTACACTGTACCACACTCAGAGGAGATTCTCTGTTCCTTATCTTAACAAGAGAATCCCTGAAGCCTATGAAAAAAGTTGCAATCCCGGGCCACCTTAAATTCCGTCGCACCTCTCCATTATTGTCTTTTGTTTTGAAAATGTGTTGATCAGCACAAACAGCAAGCACTCTGCTATCCCATCCTACACTAAAACAGCTAAAGTTCTCCCAGCTTAAGTATGTTTATCTGGGTGTGAGGTGCCTTCATTTGAATAAGGTAAATAATATATTGTTATTTGGAACAGATGCATTTCATGTATGTTCCGTTTTTATAACGATCTGGGTAAATGTAGGATGACAGGAAATGCGAGGCAAGAAATGTTGAACAAGTCCAAATATCAAGCAAACGTGTTTCACAAAAGGTACAAGTATAACAAAACAAGTGCACTTTTTTTCAAGAATATACCTGAAGAAAAAGAAGTCGGTTAGGGTACAATGCTGACACTGCTTGGGTGGTGCAGCAGTAAGATCTGCTGACATATAATCAAGAGGTTGTGGGTTCAATTCTGGGCCTTTCTTAGATTTACCCTTTTGAGTAGTGTGCTGCTCATATTATTACTATTTTAGAATAAAAATATACATTTGATTTGAATCTGTAACAGCTGGTGTAAATTTATGGTAGTTTTAAAAGTTAGCTTTTTTATTTTTTTATTGTTTTATTCTCGTAGTCACATTCACACTCCCCCTGATCTGACACTGCTGTTTTCAAGTAAAGATGTGCTATAACAGAGGTGAACTCAGATGAGGATGAGGGTTCTACTGTACATCGGAGAAAGAGAACAGATGCCCTCCCCACAAGAAACGTCCACTCACACATTAAGAACAATGCAGCTGGACCAGGCGTAAGGTGAAAGTGGCACCATTTGGATACAGCAACAGGTTGGGCGTCATCCTGCCGGTGAATCTGCCACACTCATATCCTTCAACAAAACAGCAAGGCCTACAGAGCTCCCCAAGGTATCGTGCAAAGTTCTGTTTGCAAGAAGTTTCTTAATGGTCTTTATATGAAAAATATACATATGTTACTTATATAAATACCACATCAAATGTTGTTTACCTATATATATTTTCTTATCTTCTTACAGCGTAAAGATACAAGTAGACTGCAGAGCTTCCTGTGTGCTATAGACACTTCAGTACACGAGCAACTCTCCACGCTAGTGTTTAGATCTGGCAGTGGCATGCTGACAGTGTATGTACCCAAAAAAAGAAGTCTGACTGCATTCTCTGTACCATTGCTTGCGTACATGTATGTCGATCAAACACCCAGATAAACAGACTTGAGCTGGGAGAACTTCAGCCGTGTTAGTGGGGGATGGGATAGCAGGCTGCTTGCTGCTTGTGCTGATCAACACATTTGCAAAACAAAAGAAGCTAATGGAGAGATGTGAAGGAATTTAATGGTAGCCTGGAATTATGCCTGTTTTTGTAGGCTTCGGGGATTCTAGTGTTAACAAAATTGTATGTGCTGTGCTTTCCAACCTGCTATATTTATGCCATCGTCGTGACTTGTCTAAATGTCAGTCACACAGGAAAATCACAGAGGTCATCAGGTGGACTCCTCTCTCTTGAATGGTGTCTCACTGGATTTAAGGCACACAACATTGAAAAGATTTCAACAATGCATGTGATGTCTTACATGCACCACCCTCCTTTCATAATGACTTGGGTTTAGCCAATTTTAGCCCCCCTCCCCATTAGTATTACTAAAACCATTAATATAAAACTCACTTTTTTCTTATATGAGCCTGACAACCTTGGAGGTAAACTCGTGCAAGGCTTGCTCATACTTATCTATAGCAATTATCTAGAACGTTAAAACCCTAAAATTAATAAATATACCATCAAATCCTAAGATAAACACATACATTGTCACACTTCACATTCAATACATATCTTTAAAATCAATAAAAAATAATAAAATTAATAAATAAACAATTATCAATATCTTAAAGTACAGCTAAAATGCTAAGAATAAAATAAAAATGTTATATTTAAATATACTCTGTTGCCTTAGCCATATCCACCGGCTTGCTTCTTCCACCATGCTAATCAGTTTTTTTACCATTTGCTTCAACTGACATGTTGAGAACCCAAACTCTCCCTGTAACAATGTTACAGATCTAGCTACAAAGCTGCCACAACATACCTCAGTTGCCGGCACATGCACAGCCCAACCTCTCTGGGTGGCATCAGCTGCCAAGTCTGCATATCTTGCTCTCTTCCTTTCATGCACTTCCTCAATTAAACTTTCCCATGGAATTGTTGATTCAATGAAGTAAACTATTCATTTCCTTTCTGAACAAAATATCATATCTGGCCACAAGTTACATGTAGCTCTTTCTTTTGGAACTATTAGCCTTGCATTAAGGTCTACATCAAGCTTCTAATTTGCCTCACCTAATTGTCCCCTATTTGGTTTAGCCAGGCTTATAGTGACATTGTTCTCCCCCTCCTTAATAAACACCTGCCTAACCACACTTACTTTCTTTGCAGAATTTACTCCCTTCCGTTTTTCCTCCAACGTAGCGGCAACACATGATAGCACTTTATTATGCCTCCACATATATTGGCTCAGACTAACTTTTCAGCCTGACAGAATATACTGTAGTGCAGCAACACCTGCATATAACACACAATAGTCTCAGAATCAGAAATATGGGTGCATACCTATGTCAACTGCATTAAGAGAAGAAGGACAACCCCATGTAAACTGTCTTTGCAGGGCAAACAATTCATTGCAACATGCAGAGGAAACTCACTTGGTGACATGGAAGTTAGAAGAAGAAGACAACAAACAAGGTTTATTGTAAGAAATGTCCACAAAACCAGTAGGCAAGAACAAGCAAGAAAGGCATTCAACAATGTGATTCTGTGACCCAGGGCAATAAGCCACAATATAGTTAAAACACAGCAGTTATGCTCCCCTGCATGCAGTCCATATTTCTGCATGATCAGACCCTTTTGTGGACAGAAGTATGGCTGGGAGATAAGGCTCAAATTTGAAATCATAACATTTTTGGACCAAATGTCGATACACAATATGCATCAATATTTTTTCCTATCCAATTTTACTCAAAAAAGTCACACAGTTAAATTGTTCTTATATTTAATTATTTGGATCTAACTGCACAGTAATAACTTTATATGATTTACATTATAATAGCACAAATAAACAAAATATACACATAATTGCAAGAAATGCATATAAACATTAACGGACTGGTTTTCTTGTCAGATGAGAGAACTTGAGAGAGTGATGGACTGGTGTTGTTGCAACACCCTCTTAATCCCCATCTTGTAGGGGATTCTGTTACGTGCTGATGGGAAGGAGAATTGAGCTCTCTCTGTGCTGCTGTCAAATCCCTTCTCTTTTTTAAATTATTTCTCATACATGCATACACATACACACATGCATTTTGTGTAATGAACAGCCTCGACACACAAAAAGGTTTGGGGCAGCCACCCATATATTGTCCCTGGCTGCAAAAGGGTTTTGAAATAGCACTCATGTGCACTGTTTTCAGTCCTGAACTAAACTGAAGAATTGAAAAAAGATGGTGGCTTTGTAAGCCGAAAGGAGGAAGTGACGTCATCTGGCCGGAACCAGAAGTGATGTCAATCTGTGCGCCAGAACCGGAAGTGACATCAGTCTGGGCGTTGAAAAAGGAAGTGACGTCAGACTGGGCACTGGAACCAGAAGTGATGTTGAATCAGGCAGGTTTTTCTGTATTTGGCCTGCAGAGATAACAGAGGTAGGTTTAATGCACCCCGCCACCCCCTGGCCTGGCAGGTAATTACCTCCACTTGGTCCACTCAGCTCTCTTCTAGTCGCACGTGTGTGACAACGTGCATACACACAAACCCTTTACCAATCAGTAGATGCAACCGGTGAGCAAAGTCTTTTTTTATTTGTTCAAATCAACAGCTTTAATCACATTAGCAGCACTGTCCGTGGTAATGCAAACTTGTCGCACATCATCTAATTTCCAATCATTTCTCTGTTATGGTCATTTGGCACATAGCCTGTCTTAAGACAGAAACTCTTCATCTTCCAATTCTCAATAAAATAGACTGTTATGCTCAGGTATGGTTGCACGGTACAACCTGTCACAGATTGGATGTAATAGAAGAGTGGCTTATGTTCTGAAGCTGATTCAAAATTTTCTCCTTGACCTCTTCATATAGGTTGGGAAGTGCTTCTTCGGCAAAACATTTGTGACTGGGAAGCACATATTTGGGATCAATCATTCTCAGTAGTTTCTAAAATTCATGTATTACAGTAGTAATAACAACCATACCTTTTACAATGTGCAATGTTATGGTAGCTGTTATTTCCTTCCATATGGGGCCTGTCTTTTTGTATGGAATGCCATGACATAATGTTGCCGAAAGTGTGGTTTGTTTTGCGGCAGTACACTTTGTTACATTTTGTGCAGTGGCCTTGCCAAGTTTGATACATTCTTTATACTTTGGAAAAAGTTTTGTTTTCAAATGACTGAATAGGTTTGACATGTTGCAGGTCTTCATTCCTACTTCTGTCTTGCAAAGTTTGCATATAGCAGTCTTTTGTTCTGTATCATTCTGTCTGAAGCCAAACCATTCCCAAACAATAAATGTCACATTTGTACCCTTTTTTGGCACAAAATCATTGCGGACAGCACTACCCACTTCTGCCTCTCTTTCAGCCATTGCTGCTAAGCAGGAGGCGGGCATAAGTCATAATGCCCACACTTTCCACTGAGCCCAGGAGAAGGGTATTGCTGCAGCCCCCAGAGGGATCTGAGTGATGTCATTTTAACTATGCTCGCTATACAGAAATCAACAATGACTGGATAGCAGAGTGCTACTCCAGTCATTAAGAATATATCTCAATATACAAAACCAATTTATTTTGCACTTCAAAAAAAAAAAAATCACTAATAACTGAAAATGAATTGGTAATTGTAATAACGGGACAGAAAAAGGGTGCCCTCGCAGGCGCTATTTACTCAGAACTAACAAATCAAAATCATAATCTGTTAGAAAAGTCATAGTCTAGGCAGAGATTCAAATCCAGTCCATCAGAGGATAGGCAGGAAAGGTAAACAATGCGGCAAAAACACTGGAGTTTATCTGGGGAAACCAAGGAACAAAACAATAAGTGGGAGATGATACAGGCATGCTTACGAGAAAACTATGGAATTAAACCACTAAAAAACATGTTGCACAAACACTTCATAAAGTGCACAGGCAACTAGGTATAAAGTTGTTATATCTGGTTATAAAGCATGCCTTTTAACCGGTTGCAGCTCGCGCCCGCGCTTCTGACTCTGGCACCCTATTTGCTATATACAGCCTTTGTTGTTTTTTATGTATATTTTTAAAGTTGCTGTGTGACAATACTTGTTTAAAGTGCTATATAAAATGACATGTTAGCACTAAGTAAAGACAAAACTAATTTCCTGAAACACCACAGATCTACAACGGTGCAGTGCAGTGGAAAAGGGACAAATGAAGATAGTGTTTAGGATGTACCCCAATCTGCAGAAATTAAAAATTATTGTTCATATTGTGCCACTCGATATATTGCCCTACATGGCCTAGACATAAGTGTGGTCAATACTTGATAATCAGTGAGGACAGTACAACCACACAAGAAAGTCTTCTATTTTTCAACAGCCCACAAGCCTCCAAGACTCTTTCTTAACTTTACAATATTATTTTTTTGGCAGCAGTAAGAGTCATGGATGCAAATGCCACAGTGTGTCCTGTTATAGTCAGGATGGTCTTGAGCAAGGACAAGTCTGAGCCCATAGTCAGACATGTCATGAAATCACAATAAGGCAGTTTCAATAAAACCAAAGCAGGACTGTTAATCAGCAGCTTTTTCACTGTGATAAAGCTGTGATGAGCTTCCTCAGAGCAAAAGATTAAATTGCATATCTTGGTAGAGGCAGGTACATAGTGTTTCTATAGTACTATGTGGCAAATTCAGAAACAAAATTATTATACCAAGCGGGAAGTTCAAGGAATGAACACAGCCTGAAAATGATAGTTGGATTTGAAAGACACTAAAGAGCAGTATGTTAAGCTATAACCATTTGATACAGAAAATGCAAACTGACCCAATTAAATGGCATTTAGATTGATTCAGCTGTAATCCTGCATCTTTTATGCATTTAAGAACTGCTTGAAGTGTACAATCATGGTCAGCTTGTGTTTGTCAGCACAAAATGATATCATCCAAGTAGTTAACAACATCTGGAAACCCCTGTAGGATTGTAGCATCAATCTTGTAAAAAACAGTTGGAGCAGAAGCCAACTCATAAGGGACCTTGCAGAACCCAAACATCAGTTCATGAGTAATAAAAGTAGTTGGATCATGGCTGTCTTCATGAGGTAAAAGCTGAAAGTATACACTTTATAAATTGATTGTGTAGAAACTGTTGTACCACTCAACAATGACAGCATTTCATCAATATGAGGAAGAAGATAGCTGTCGGTAATGATAGCTTTATTACGTTCTCGCAAGTTGACACACCTACAAATATCACCATTCTTCTTCTGGACAACCACAATAGGCGAAACAGACTTTATCTTATTCAATAATTTTTGCTTGAAGAAGATGATTTAGATCTGTACTGACATAATACTGAGTCTAGCACTTCCACTTTGTGTATGATGCCTTTTGCGCATCACAGAGTAACAGTAGATGTTTGTGCTTGCAATTGCAACTTGGGAATAGAATTTGTTGTAGCATGTGGTAAGACTGTATTGCCAATAAAGCACAAATTTAGACCATTTATTAAATCTACGAAGATGGCGTAGAGCAGGCAATATTACTTCTGGGAACCGTAACATGCGACAGTCTTTACATAACCTCTCTCTTTTTTATTTAGAATTATTAATGCTTTGCATGTATTTAATTAATGTTATTAATTAGTGATGTTACAATCAGGCCTTTGGCTTGACTTCTGAATTAATTTTTAAACTAAACTGGAAATGCTGCTGTCAACCTGTGCACCAGCCTGCCTCAAATGCCTCTTAGACAAGCTGTGATCTTGAGAATGTCACATAGTGACAGTAACATTTGAGAATATAGGAGTAAAGTTGGACATGTTTAACATTCCGTTATTCATCTGGTAGCATTGAGATCATTGCTACCTAAAGAGCCCCATCCAAAAATGGAAAGGGTGAATATCCGCAGCAAGGATAAAAGTTACAAGTTCTCCTGGAGATGGAAGAGGCAAAGATCCAGAGCGAGGATAAAAGTAAGGTGGATAAGATTCAGACCTGGGGCCTCATGTATAAACGGTGCGTACGCACAGAAATGTTGCGTAAGAACTTTTCCACGTTCAAATCGCGATGTATAAAACCTACACTTGGCGTAAAGCCACGCACTTTTCCACGGTACCTCATGTCTTGTCGTACGCAAGTTCTCCGCTTGGTTTTGCAGACTGGCGGCACCCAGCGTCAAAGCACTGCTACTGTTCCTGTGTGATTACTCATTATTTTCATGACGCGGCTTTATAAATACACAGAAACTAACAGCATATTGTTTATTAGTGTAATACATCTGATTGTAATTAACTCGTAACAATATTATGGTCCAGGGAACAGCCATAGTATTCCAAATGCCATAACTGCTTTAGCGTTGTTACTCTCACTTCTTCTTCTTCTTCTTCTTCTTTCAGCTCCTCCCGTTAGGAGTTGCCACAGCGGATCATCTTTTTCCATATTTCTCTCACTGCACCACTCGGAGTATTTATATCACTGTATCTGAGTGTGAATCACAGCAGCAGCTGATCGGAAAGAGAATTATCGGTATACGGCATTAAGCACACGCTGTCTCTGCCACGGCAAAATGTTTCAAAGCCTTTCCTGTACGGACCTCGCGGTTCAAAACAGTTTAATCCCAAGAACTTTAAATGCAGCCAATCAATTGCTCCTTGTAGAACTGTTTGTACTTATAAGTACAATCACCCCACTGTAAACTTGCACTATAGTTATAATATCGCACAACCTGAGGCACTTTATAAAGCGCGTATTTACATATGATGACGATATCATTTTAAGGTGAAATGCAGCAAAATATGTTTGTTAAATTATACAGATAAAACTTTAACTTCATTTAAATAATCTATATTCTTCACTGGGAGTGTCGTGAAGGATAGAATAATTAAACATGTACTACGAAGATATTTCAATGTTCTTTAAACGTTTTGAAGAATCGGCTAAGCTTACAGATGGCTTAACGCTCTATTACAGAGCTGATTGTATGGCGATCGGTTACTTGGGGAAAGAAAAGCAAGGACTCTTGGGCGGCACGCAATATATATTGAATATAAAACAGAAAGAGAAAATAACAACACAGCTAAAAACGCAGCGACAAATTTCGACAAAAGATAAATGCTTGTCATGAGCACGAGGCTCATGAAACACATGTTTAATAATGTGCTTTAGCTCCTATCATCATGAAAATGATATCACGTATACATCTCAGTATTTTAGTTATTCAGAGAGCTGTAATATCACGAATGTCATGGATTCTGTGTCCAGTTGGAGGAAGAGAGCCAGTTTAAGAAGCAAGTAGTGATTCACACACATAGATCACATACGATTAGAAGATCAAATACAAAACAAAGCATTTAACGTGCTACTTTAATTACGATGTAATTTTGAGAAACTGGTTAATTAAACGATTTTAAGATGAAGTTTATAATGTTCTACTAAATGACAAAATAAACTACGTGATTAAAGTGGAAAATTCGAGATTAAAGTTGACATTTCGTGCTTTTTCCCCACCGTGTGCCTTTTTTCTCTGTACCCTAATAAACTTTCATATGACACTCAGACAGTGGGCTTACAACTCTTCTTTTCACGGCAACTTTGATATGTGACTTCTTTTTTATTTCCGGCACTGTGCGATTTTGTGAATGTGAGCTTTCAAGTTTCTCCAACACGCTATGTCACTCGATCAACTTCATTTTGTTGATTATACCACGGTTTATTTGAACAAATAGTATGTTTTTCCTTTGCCTCCACTTGGTATTCGCTGAAATTCTTATATTTTCCCCGGGCTTTTCCCATTGTCTTTTCACAGAAGGCTGCGCTTAAGGGCGATTTATATTGATTTGCATATTCAAATAGGCGTAATTCTGGGAGGATTTGGGGCGTTACATAATGCGCGTGCACGAGCGCTAGTTTTCACGCTGATCGGGATTTATGTAACGGAAGGATGTGGAAGTTGGAGTACGCACAGATTCCTGCATCTGGATTTTTCTGTGCGTAAGCACATTTCGGCTTTTGTGCTTACGCCATGTTATAGTGCGAGTTCTACGCACGGCATTATACATGAGGCCCCTGGCCTGTTTTCATATAATAAGAAATGTGCAGAGGAGAGATGCTGAGTATATTGGAAGAAGGATATTAAGGATAGAGCTGCTAGGCAAGAGGAAAATAGGAAGGCCTAAGAGAAGGTTTATGGATGTGGTAAAAGAGGACATGCATGTGATGGCTGTAACAGAACAAGATGCAGAGGACAGAAAGATATGGAAGAAGATGATCCGCTGTGGCAACCCCTAACGGGAGCAGCCGAAAGAAGAAGAAGAAGTTCTATTGCTTTCATCTAAGTTTTTTGAATTGTTATATCTCACAGCAAGTTACAGCAAGTTCAGGTATTGTGATATTTTGAGTACTGTGGAAAACCGGCTTACACCTCGTATTTCAGATGATGTTTTAATGCAGGATGGATTTTATCAGACTAAGTGGATAAAGCACGAGGGGCACTTAAGGTTTTTGTGAATGTGCATTGGTTAAAAAATAAGCAGAGTTCAATTAAAACTAAATTATGTGATCAAGACAGTTAACTGCGGAATGAATTTACCCATGTTAATGTCTAGGAAAGTAAAGCTTGTCTCAGCTATGGAATGGCCAATTGGGGGAGGCAGCTTGATGGCTGAGGTCTCCGGGTCTCTAAACAAATCCAAATCATTTTCTGTGATATCATTTACTGTTAATTTCTGCTCTGTACTTGTTATATTTTGATACTGTATTGAGGATTACTTGTGTTCTATTCTGTGTATTATATTGTATTGACACCCTTCTTTTTGACACCCACTGCACGCCCAACCTACCCGGAAAGGGGTCTCTCTTTGAACTGACTTTCCCAAGGTTTCTTCTATTTTTTCCCTACAAGGGTTTATTTGGGAGTTTTTTCCTTGTCTTCTTAGAGAGTCAAGACTGGGAGGCTGTCAAGAGGCAAGGCCTGTTAAAGCCCATTGCGGCACTTCTTGTGTGATTTTGGGCTATACAAAAATAAATTGTATTTTATTGTAAATTACATCATCCTGGCTGACTCAGTGCCATACTGACTCAGGAACAGAAATTATTCACTCTGTACCAATATCTTGTTGATGAGTCATGCTGAATACTGGTAACTTCAAACAAGGAATCAAATGCCTATTAGGCATGTTCCATTAATGGACACTACAAGCTACCATATCAAAATATTACTGACTATAAATATAAACCTGTGGTATAATCCGAGCAGGTCTGACATCATCTTACTGCCCCTACAATGAGAAGAAGCAACAGTTCTCGATTATCCAAGCCAGACATTTATTATGTTTGTTTAGGGTGATGGTTGTTTGTTTTTATTATATTATTTTTTTTTGGAACCTTGTAAAATTTTGATTTTCCCCTGGGGAGAAATAAAGTATAAATCGAATCTAATTACTGTACTGGCCTTGCTGAATCTCTTATTAAATTATGCAGCAAGCTACATGCAACAACTCTCAGAACCACAGTCTGATGTTGAGAGCATTGAATCACATGAAATGGTGTGAAACTGTAAATACAAATACATACAAACAATAATAAGTACTTGTATAAACATCAGTTAATTACAGTAGCATTTTAAGTACAACCTGCTTCTAAGATTAAGAGCTGAATTAACTTACATTTTACAAACAAAACATTGGCTTTAACATTTCTACAAATTACTTAAATAAAAGATATATAACAAGAAAATATAATAACTTACAGGGAATACCTTCACGGGGACTAACTAATAAGGATGGCGAAGGTTAGTTTGAGGGAACAAACACACCATGCTGTCTGCTGCTTCACTCACTTCCTACTCTCCCTAATTCCTGCAACATGCAACCAGGTTGTCAAACAACTAGAAAATAACTGGTGGTGTCAGAACAATCACCTTTGGAAACAGTTACAGGTAAGCACAGGCACAGGGAGTGGAGAATCACTAGCTTAACTAAAAGTGACTGTAAAGAAATCATATACACATTTAGGCAAAATGGACACTGAGGATCCAGAATCCATCATTAAATCCGCACTTGCTGTAAAAGATGTTTTTGGGAGTGACAGTGCAATTGATTCTAGCAGACACTGAAAGGTCAATTACTTTGTAAATTAAGGATATGAAGTAGTGTTTTTCTAATCTTAAGATATTTTTAAATTTTTACTTTGTATTTTGACATTTTCTAATTTCAGTTTTTATTTAGTTTTATTTGAATCTAGTTTTTTCAGCAATTAACTTTTAGTTTCTCTGACCTAATATGTCCACACGAACACAGTTTTCTTCATAGTTCTCAAATTGTATATCATTCATGTTGTACCAATCAACTTAATCCAAACAATTTTACTGTCTGTAACGGAACTCCCATTTTCTCCTTATATTATGACAGTTCAAGGCTTCCAGTATATTAAGACAATGCAAGAATAAATTAACAGTGTGCTCTGATAATAATTTGTTACTTTAACCTGCAACATGTTTAGGCAAATGGTTATTTAATTTTAAACATGCTCCTTTTTATTTTTGAGATTTTCTTTGTGAGCAGTATGATCACTGCACACATATTTATTTAGTTAGAATTCCCAATGGGGGCTGGGCAGTCTCGTGGCCTCTGAATCCCTGCAAATTTTTTTTTTCTCCAGCCCTCTGGAGTTTTTTCCTGTCCTCCGGGCCATCTGACCTTACATTATTCTTTGTTATTTAGTATTGGCTAATCTTATTTTTATTTATAAATATTTGTTTTATAACCTTTTCTTTCTTCATCTTGTAAAGCATTTTGAACTACAGTACATCATTTGTATGAAAATGTGCCCTATAAATAAATGTTGTTGTTATATAGTCTTATTTTATATTTTTTTTTATATATCATCTGATTCTGCTTATATGCCATCTACCCCTTGTGGCCTGCTCGGGGCACACCAGTTGCCCAACCCCAACACCAGCAGACACTAGGCACAACACAGCACACATTTATTTTGTGGGTGGGGAAGTGCTTTTCTTTTGCTCCCCTCAGCAGCACAGTACACTACTCACTACTTTCTCTTTGTCTCTTCTTATTTCTTTCTCCTTACTCTCTCTCTTGTCCTTCTACCTTCACTCCTCTTCTAGCAAGCTTCGTCTTACTCCTCTCGACTCTGGCTCCCAGAATGGCTGCCGCTGGCTCCTTTTATTCTGTTCCTGGGAGTTCTCCAGGTGGCTTACTAGTCGTGCCTGGAATCACTCCCTGGTGTGGTGAAAGCCCATTGTAGCAGGGCTCTGCCACATCCACAATGTCCCCACAGAACCCAACAGGGCTGCAGCAAACTCCAACTTCCAACCTGCCCTACAGGAATCTGTGATGCCACAGCAGCATAGGGGGGCTGGCCTCTAGCATCCCAAGGGAGGTATTGCCCAGACCACTTTCTCCTTCCACATGACATCATTTCGAAACTTTTTTCAGAAAATCCTTACTGCTGAAATCACTACTTGAATTATGTTAATAAAAATACTAGCTGAAACAGAAATAAACGTTTTTCCATATATATATTGCATTTCTGACCTGGGTTCTCTTCCCGGGTCCTCTCTGTGTGGAGTTTGCATGTTCTCTCCGTGTCTGTGTTGGTTTTCCTCCGGGTGCTCCGGTTTCCTCCCACAGTTAAAAGACATGCAGGTTAGATGCATTGGCAATCCTAAATTGTCCCTAGTGTGCTTGATATGTGGGGGTGTGTGTGTGCCCTTCCGTGGGCTGGTGCCCTGCCCAGGGTTTGTTTCCTGCCTTGTGCCCTGTGCTGGCTGGGATTGGCTTCAGCAGACCCTCGTGATCCTGTAGTTAGGATATAACGGGTTGGATAATGGATGGATGGATGGATGGATATTTCATTTCTACAAGCATACAATTTACATTAAATACTGAACATCTGTTATAACAACATTTCAGATCATTTACATAATAAGCAACATACAAAATCTGGGGAGCTCCTTGTGAGGATGTAATTTAACAACACATGTTGGAAATAATTAAATTTTGGCAATTGAAAGTATTTAATTACACACTTTGAATATTCTGCTATAGAACAATATCTTAAGTTACGTACACTTACAGTCCACATACACATGGTGAGAACATGCAAACTTCATACAGACACTGACCAGGTTAGTAATCAAACATGTGCTCATGACCCTGTGTAATAATAATACATTTTATTTATATAGCACCTTTCAAATGCTCAAAGCGCTTCACAAATAGTCAAAGCACTACAATAGAAATAAAAACATGATGACATTAATAACACAAGACACAAAATATTATCAAACATTAATAAACATTTAAAAGGCAAAGTTAGATTAAGCAAGAAGCAGGATAAAAAATGAAGAAAGCCATGAATTAGTAACACAAATTTTGTACATTTAAATGTATGGATATAAATGTAGTTGTTACTACAGAGATAAGGAACAATGCATAGGATAAGAACGGATTTAGTTGTCAGTTTTACAAGATTACAGTCTGCAATGAATCAGATAGTTCTGGTGCTTTTACTGACTGTGCGCAGTAATGCTAGAGAAAGAAAGTTCGCTGCTCACAGATCATACGCCATTGTTTATTTCAACAGAGCAGACATGGTAAAAATTCTGAGCGGGGTGGCGTACTTCAGAATTAACAGTACCAAGCACAGGATGCCACGATCATGATAAAAACTAAACTGCTGCGGCATTCCAAATATATTAATATTACTGCACTCCATCCGTTGATACACCATAATCAAACAAGCAGGCTAATATCTGTGTGAACTTAGGTTACATTTTTGAAATTCCTACTTTATTGGGTGTACAGTATGATGATAAAATTTTTCCTGTCTAAATACTTTGGGGGGTTAGTGTCTATTCGATCTTGAAAAATCCTCCTTGGCTCTAATTTTCAAACTGTTTAGCTGTGTTTAAGCGCATGTTTATTAAAGTTTCGTGAAAGTTATCTTCCATTTGCTGAAAAAGGGTCTGTGATTCACGATTAATTGTGGACAATAAATTCTACAGAATAACAACCGATGAAGGCTTAGTATTCGAAGAAAAAGATCACTGATAGATGAAATGACCAATGAAAAACACAGATTCAGACGCCAGCAACGTGGGGAACTTGCACATGCAGACGAATCAATGCTCACTTCTATCCAGATTAACTGGTTTTAAATAATGTTTAATACATATTACAATAGTTCTAGCTGCACACTCACATGTACATTGCACACAAAGACTAGTGTAGAGAAAATCAAAATTAAAATTACAAAAACTATATCATTTTTATTTTCTTGTTTTCATAAATTTTTTCATTTTCATTTTAGTTTTAGTTAACGACATGATCATTTTTTTCTATAATGACGTATTTTATTAAAGTTTTAGTTAACGGGAAGAACCCTCGAGGTCAGATAAGGCAACTTCCTGTGCAGAGTACCTTTGCAAGTAACGAAAGATCCGTGCAAAACGACCGGTGTATTTGAGATCCGCAGCGATAACAAGATCAGAGGTTGCCAGAGATGTGTAAGTTTTAGGCTTTAAAGATGGTCTGCTGCGACAGCGACCTGCACTAGAAACAGGTTTAGTATGTACTTGTCTATCTCCGGAAGTAAATGTTGTCTGCGCAACACTAGTTGCAATTTGCATAGCGATTATAATGACATTGTCCAAAGTCAATTCGGCTTGTAGAAATAAACATTCACGTATGTAATGACTAGCCGTATTTTATACCAATTGTCCTTGCAACATTTAATGTAATTTAGTTTGAAAGTCACATTTAACTGTTTAGTTTCATAAGGGTGCTACGTACAGTGAAGTAGTTTCATTAGCATCTTCAATGCGTTTTCCAAAAGCATGCAGCTCAACAACATTCTCTTTGGGATAAAATAAGCTTGCGCATAACTTGAGTCGTAAGTGTGTAAAACATTCTGTCCTTCTGCCTCATCAATCAGCACATAATTACTGAACATCTTCAGCCCCATGTCAAAGAATATGGTGGAGGAACAGGTAATGTACTTGTCGCCAGTTTAAGCTATTTGGTGGTAGAATGAAAAGATTCAGTGTCAAAACAGTTAACGATTTAACCCAGTGATTTTAAGCAAACATTGTTTGGCACAAACACTTCTATCGTCCTGTTTCTTTATTCTCCTCTGTCTTGTACATCTAGTGTAGCCGTTTTTAGTCCCCACCCAGCGGCACCGAAAGTACAGAACACAACAATGAGCTATATAAGTTTTTGTTTTCTTGCACTGAATTAGCCTTATTTTTCAAAATGGATAAAATCTGAAAAAAAGATGTACATCAGCCTTAGGACGTGTTGGATATTGCAATTTTCTAACTTATATGTCTAATGGATAAGCTAGGGCTCAACTAGCGGTTGCACTGCTTTGAAGTGCGGACCGGGGCTCTCTACTGCTGCACTGCTTTCTGCTTGAACTATTGATATATGTTTATATATTTCAGCATTTCATTTGATGCTTTTTCAGATTGGATAAATGTTAAAGGAAAATATCTATAAAATAACCATGATGCCCTTAATTTTCACTTTCTGTTTGCATGTGATCAGAAATTGAAATATGAATTACAGAGATGGGAGTGACGACGCCATGTATGAGTTTGTTGTCTCTCCAGAAATCGCTCATGAAAAACGTGTGAAAAAATTAAGGAGAATTCCAATAGTATTTACGAACACATCAATTCACACAGCATTGCTTTAACCTCTTTTCTATATGTGATAGAAAGTAAACATTGCTTTAGTCTTTGTAAATGCTGGCAACATGCAGTTAATAAAAACTTACCAAGTCACTTAACTAATGTGAATATGTAAGTACATCTCATGAAAACTGTTGACTTTTACAGCATATTTGAACAGATTTCTAGATTAGGTGTCAATGATTAGAACTTCTTTAGAGAGTATGTTGGTTGAACCTGTCTTATTTAAACCACAGATATTTGGGATCTAGTATTCTCTGTTATTGACTTGTGTAGTGTCATCATGCCAAGACTGAAGTAGCTCTCATTTGGCAAGGGATTTAAAAATATTGGCAATGTATTTTGTATAGCCATACCACATGCATACTATCATTTAATAGGTGCTTTTCACCACCTGCATTGAATTAAAGGATTGCAATAAAAAAGAGAGGCTCTCCAAACTGACCTCAACATGAATTTAAAATAGGGACCCTGAAAGGAGCTGTGTTTAGAAGAGTTTTGAGGGTTTGAAAGAGAGTTACCCATCACAACAAGTGATCAGTAGGTAAAAGGTGTTACTGGCATTACTGGTGTGGGCATTCACACACTGTATACTGTCAGTTACATGCACTAGTATAGTAACAGGTTATTAAGAGAACAATAGTTACCTGGCAGGAGTGAAGGCCTGTTCATAGTGGACCCAAGTTTATTTATTAAAATTGATGTTGAACAACAGCCTGACTGTTATAGATACCATATTTAAGTATATAAATGACTGGCATGCAGTGGAGCTGTAGCTATCGGTATTCCATGTACAAGCAAGTACATAAAGAGCTTGACTAGCATAAGTTACCAAAAGGTGGCTCTTGTTATGCATTATTTGTTGATGACACAATCATTTTCTTTACTTTCTTTATTGTGCACATTTAAGTATACTTAATATGTGTTGGAAAATTTTTGCTATGTTAAGTTTATTTTACTTAAAAAGTTACAATGTTTTTATAGTTTCTCTGAATACTTTTGCTTGTTTTCACAGTAAAAAAAAACACCTTTTAGACAATGCGTAATAGGAAATTTGAAATTACCAATGTAAAGAATTTATTACCTGCAAGAATCTAAATATTGCAGACATTTATACAGTGTAGTTGTATAAAATACTAGTATGTTGTGTTTTCTTTGCAATCCACCTTTAGTTTGACTTGAGCAGTTGCTTCATACTAACAAAAACCATGTACATGTACTCAACAGCATGTGATCTAAATCCCAGCTTTGTGTTATGAAGCACAGGATTTGATTTTAGCATGAAGTGACAGTGGCTTTTCGCTTAATAATATAAATTTTATTTAGATAAAGTAAGCAGATAAACTTTTTTTAATAAATGCAAGTTAAAATGTTTGCTCTCCTATGAAATATCTTTTTTGAAACCGATGTCCAAAGTTCCCTACAATTTGTAAAAGACATGTACCCTCGTTTTAAACGGGTAAAATCCACTTGTGCCCTATGCACTGTCTTAAGATTAGTTACTTTCTACATTTATGCTCGATGTTAGAAACGAGCTCCTGTTCTCTGCAACATAAAAGTCATTAATGCGAGATCAGGAAATTGGCAATTGGGGGCTGAATGAAAGATTAAAGCATTCAGGGTCTAGCAACTTATCCAAAAGTGAAAATGCTACAAATGACAGAGTAAATATTATTCAGTATGTAGTTTGCAGCGACAGTGTGGCTGCTTAACTTTTATTGTAAACTAGTTCACTGTGTATTCAGTCACAAACACATTACTGTATAAGTAATTTATTCAACAATTAAAATTTGCCATTCAAACTTTTTACATGAAGCGCTTATAGATAGTTGTCTTTCAGTTTCAGTCATTCATGTAACTCGCTGTCAGCACTCTGTTACAATATTTCCTGATACTTTATCTATGACTTGATTAATGACATTTCTTCCTGGCTTGCTTTGAGGAGATCCATAGCCAGATTGATTGGATGGTGACATTGCTTTATTTGCATAAATTGCAAATCATGCAGTAAATAGGAATCATTAAATGTTTACAGATAATTTTATACTTCAGTTCGATTCAGTTTTTTGTGATTATTCAGTTTATTTCAGTTACCTAAATTAAGCTTCTATGTTTATGTTTAGAAGGCTGTCTTGGTACAATTAAAATTGCAAATAAATTGAAACCCCAAATGAATCTCGTTTACATGTTTGATTTTTTTTCTTTCACTCATGTAACACGGAGTGAAGAGGGATTTGAAAGGGGAAAATGTTTGTGTTTTGTACAGTATATTTTGCTTTGTAAATTATATCTATTACTAAAAAACTCCAATAATTTAGAAGAGTATTAAATGCAAAAAAAAAAAAGAGAACCCATTGACATGCCGGTTCTAATGCTTGTAATGTCTTTCCTAACTAGAACATAGACATTAACATAAACGATTGAACTTCTACCTTGCCTTTTGAAACTGTCAGAGTGCTGCTTTGCTTCAAACCACTTCACATCTTGTCCCAGGCAGTGCTCGTTCCTTTCTCATGTAAACTTAGCTCTTTCAAACTCTTGATTAGTTTAAGATTGTTCAGCTATGAATACATGTGTATGTAAAGGCATAGAGGTGGGGATGCTTTAGGTTGATTCATTTCAGAGTTTAGAAATTAGAATGCAGTGTCAATTCACAAGAAGAGTGTGTTCTCTCTGTGTTTTCTCCTACAGTCCACAGACATGAACGTTAGGTTTTAAATTAGGGATTTTAAATTAAATTGGAGATTTTAAATTATAGATGCTAAATTGGTGTGTGATCACCTTTAATTTGTCTTGCATTCTGTCCACAGATTGTTCCAGTCTTGTGCCTGGTGCTTACTGGGATAGGTGCCTGCTTCCCCAAGACCATTCCATGAAAAAGAAGATTATGAAGATGGATGAATAATGGGCTATATGCTAACTTCAGATTGTTTACAGGGAAAGACATCTGCAAATTTAACAGCTTACAGTGGTAAGTCTGTGAAATTATTTTAAGTTGATACTGCTGCAGACCCATTTTTCAATTTTTGTCATGTATTGCAGTGTGCTCCAAACTGTGTTGGGAACCCCTTCATGCTCTTTGATACTCACTATGCCCACCATTTCACTGTTCAACATTATTGACTACAAACTTTGTACATGTCAAAACAAGACAGGAGCCTCTTTGCAAGACTCTTCCATAAAAATGCACATGAAAATATGTAATAGCAGACTTTTTTTCTCTTTTCATGTTTCTTCAAAATAGGGTAACAATATTTTGATTTTCAAAGGTTGGGGGTTTTAGTAAGTAAAGGCATCATGGCAGTATGTGTTTATGTGGGTAGATGTGGGAGAGATAGTTGGCAAATTGTCTCAAATGACATACAACAATGTTAATGAACTTTAATACATGTCTTCAACAGTCTTCAACAAGCATCACTATCTCACAACAGGGATACTCTGTTGCTTCCGGCATTGAGATTGAGTGTTCTCCCCATATGCGCATGGGTTTCATTCCACAGGTTCGGTTAAACAGCAAAAGTAAACTGGTCCCAGGACATATGTGTGTGTGAGATGGTGGTGCCCTGTCCAGGGATTTTCCTGCCTTCTGCCTGGTACTTGCATGTGGTAGGCTCCTGCTGCCCTGCAACCAGGGTTGCCAACTGTTTGTAAATTAATGGACAATCCATAAATTAAAGTACTAAATCCACCTTGTCCATATATATATATATATATATATATATATATATATATATATATAAAAACACCATGATTAACTATCCGGCTCACTTAAGTAGTGTGCAGAGGGCATGCTCAAAAATGTGTGTAATGCCACGAACAGTGCCTGCTGACACTTTATTATGCAAGCAATGGTATGTGCATTCTTGCTCCGATGTAGAAGGGAGCTGAGTTTACCTCTGTTATAGCGCGTCTGTGTGAAAACAGCAGTATCAGATGCAGGGGTGGGGTGTGTTTGGGCTCGTGAACACGGCCGAGATAATAAAACTGACTAATAAAAAATAAAAATAAAAAAGCTAACCTTTACAAGTATCATAAATTACACCGGCTGTAACAGATTGAAATCAAATGTATGTTTTTATTCTAAAATAATAAGACTTAGAGTAGTTTACTTCTCAAAAGGGAATGGCGCAGGATCGAACTCGTGATCTTTTGGTTCCCAGTCGGGAGCTGAATCAATTGCGCCACAGAGGCAGTCGTAATAAGCAATTGTCAATGTCGCATGTTAAGGCGGCTTTTTGTTTCTGCAGTTATATTTTTGAATAAAAGTGCAATTGTTGTGTTAGATTTGTACCTTCTGTGGAAAATATTTCTTTGATATTTGGACTTCAGGCTTCATACATTATATAGTTTATGACTACATTTTGTCATCTACTACTAGAATAGAAAAAAGTTTCTGTTTTAACAATGTGTTTACACAGATTACTGTAGAAACGGAACAGACGTGAAATGCGTGTGTTCCAAACAACGATCTATTATTTCCACTCTAAAACTCCACTTCACTCCCAGAAAATCAATCAAGGCATGAGCTGGGAGAAGTTTGTGCACGTTCTAAGTCGGTGGGGGGATGGAATAGCCGGCTACTTGCAGCTTTTCTTTTATCAGCACATTTAGATTAACAAAAGACGCTGGCGGAGAGGTGAGAACGATTTTAAGAAGCGATTTAAGGTGGGACGGATTTATGAGTTTTTTCGTAGGCTCTGGTAATTCTAGTGTTAACATCGGCCAGTTCTGATGAGGTTCCTTGCACCATCACCCTGTGCTTCCTGTGTCTGAGCCAATTCTGCGCCCATCTAATAACATCACCCTGAACTCCCACTTCTTTTAATTTGATGCCGAACCTCTCATATGGCACCTTATCAAATGCTTTCTGATGGAAACACTGCACTCATATTTAATTAAACTTACCAAAATAGCTAATCTGTCTGCTGAAAATATTCTACAATTTGACATCATAGATTTAGAAAGCAGCGCAGATTCATAGAAAATCAGGTAGCTATTTACAGATAGTAATTTGTTTTTTTTTTTAAACGGACAAGGTGAATTTAGTATGTTTTTATTTCAACAGACTGTCCACAAATTTACAAACGGTTGCAGCCTTGGGTGTGTGTCAGCTGCAGGTTTCAGTGTATCAAAACTGAATTTTAGTATTATACTGCTGGTAAAACAAGTTGTTCTAGTGATGCTGCAATTGATCAGCTGCCAAACTCAAAAAATGATTTTTATCAGCATCTGCTTTTGTATGGTAATTTTAGTGCTCCTTTACACCAGATATTACAGTAAATGAGCCTGTAGACTTATGTTTATTGTTGCAAGAACCTTCTGTAACCAATGAACAGTTATAGGACAGTCCAGTTACAAGACAGACTTTACAAGAGATGGAAGATTGGAATGTTGACTTTTAGAAAGAAAGTGAAGTAATAAACTGAGAAAACAGAATAGGAGAAATTGCTCTGTGAAAATAGACAAATGGCAAGAAAAGCTGCTTTAATGTATTCAGGCCTTTTTATTTTGTCCTTTAATTAAAATGGACACTGCTTGTCTGATTATGGATGATGACTAAGCTTGTGGTTAGTACAGCATCTCACATTTTTAATTTGAAATTGTAGGTTAGTAAACAGGCTGGTTAGCTGTAAAGTGAAATTTAAATTTGTCTGTTTTACTTGTAAATGTGTTAAGCATCTTAGCCTTGTATCTTCTTGATGCACATATTATGAACATTTTTTACATTGCAATCTAGACTAACAAAGGCCTTTCAGCCCAACAAAGCTTCCCAGTCCTAGCCACTGAATTATTCTAAAAGAAGTTGTACCGTCTACCACACTATTTGGTAGCTTATTCCAAGTGACTGTGGTTCTCTGTGTAAAGAAAAACTTCCTAATGTCTGAGTGAAATTTTCCCTTACAAGTTTCTAACTGTGTCCCCGTATTTTTGATTAACTCATTTTAAAATAACAGTCTTGATCCACTGTACTAATCACTCTTCTCTGGACTTCTTCTAAAGCTGCTATACCCATTTTGTAGCAAGGAGACCAAAACTGTATGCAGATGAGGCCTCACCAGTGCATTATAAAGCTTGAGCACAACTCCTTGGACTTGTACTCTACACATTGAGCTATATAACCTAACATTCTGTTAGCCTTCTTAATGGCCTCCGAGCACTGTCTGGCAGATGATAGTGTCATGTCCACTATGACTCTTAAATCCTTCTCATAAGGTGTACTATCAATTTTTCAGACCTTCCATTGTGTATCCAAACCTAACATTTTTAATTCTTATGTGTAATACTTTACATTTACCGATGTCAAATTTCATCTGACACAAATGTTCTCAAACCTGAATACAGTGGAACCTCGGTTCACGAACGTCTCGGTACATGTACAACTCGGTTTACGACCAAAAAGTTTGCCAAACTTTTGCCTTGGTTTACAACCACACACTCGGTATACGAACAAGCCAGTTTCCCTTGAGTTGTGTACATGTTCAGTCTTTTCCTGTGCAGCGAGCGAGGAAGAGAGAGAGAGCGCGACACACAGACACAGACACACATACACACAAGACAGAGGCGCATGCACGCACGCGAAAGAGACAGAGACACACACACAGGCACTCCAGGCTCGCAAAAGAGACACACAAAAGAGAGAGAGAGAAAGAGAGAGAGCGAGCAAGCGAGAGAGGGAAGGCTGGACGCATAAGGTAGAAAAGGCTTCTTTTTGTTTTCAGTTCTGTTTACAGCGATCGGTTCATAGCGTGCATTGTGGCAATGTTACTTTTCTTGGTGGTTTGTTAAATTACGGATTTTTCAAATGTTCATTTTTTTCCCTGTGCTTAAAACTCATTTAAAAAAAGTGTTTTTAGTGAGCGGTTCCTAGCACTATAGCGCAAACTATTGCAGTGTTAGTTTTTTCTGTTGTTCAAGGTTTTATCAGTGTTATTCAATGTTTTTACATTTAGTTTACTATTATGCTGTGCATTCTATGCTGTAATTAACTATATTTGTGCTTAAAAACTAAAAAATATATATTTACATACAGTTCGTACGGTCTGGAATGGATTAATTGTATTTACATGCAAATGTCGCATGTTAAGGCGGCTTTTTGTTTCTGCAGTTATATTTTTGAATAAAAGCGCAATTGTTGTGTTAGATTTGTACCTTGTGTGAAAGTGTTTCTTTTATTTGGACTTCAGGCTTCATACATTATATAGTTTATGCCTACATTTTGTCATCTACTACTAGAATATAAAAAATGTTTCTGTTTTAACAATGTGTTTACACAGATTACTGTAGAAATGGAACAGACATGAAATGTGTGTGTTCCAAACAACAATCTATTATTTCCACTCTAAAACTCCACTTCACTCCCAGAAAATCAATCAAGGCATGAGCTGGGAGAAGTTTGTGCACGTTCTAAGTCGGTGGGGGGATGGAATAGCTGGCTGCTTGCAGCCTGATTTTTATCAGCACATTTAGATGACAAAAGACGCTGGTGGAGAGCTGTGAACGATTTTAAGAAGCGATTTAAGATGGGACGGCTTTATGAGTTTTTTTAGTAGGCTCTGGTAATTCTAGTGTTAAAGCTGTGTTATTTTGGTATTCGCTGTGGTAAAGGTTTGAGCCATCAACACAATAATTACCAGAGCCAAAGAAAAAACTTGTAAAGACATGCCTTTTTCTTTTTGCTATATTAAATAATAAAGTCACTTTAATGCTTTTTCTTAACACTAGAATTACCAGAGCCTACGAAAAAAGTCGTAAACCCGACCCACCTTAAATCCTAAACCCCTAAACACTTTCACAAAAGGTGCAAGTAAAATGCGACAGCTTCCGTGGTGCTGGGGTTAGAACTGCCGACTTATAATCGTTGTCGTGAATTTGAAATCAGCTCCCTGGCAAATAAATGTGTGGCATTTCTAAAAGTTAGCTTTTTTTCAGTTTTATTCTCTCAGTCACGTTCACGCTCTTACTTACCAACCCCTTTTGATCTGACTCTAACATAACAGTGCAAGTACAAATTCACACCCGATCTGATGCTTTTTGTTTTCAAATAATATTTCATTATTGCAACAATGTTTTCTTATTGGTACTATTCAGGTCATAAAATGATTTATTCAAAATGTCACATACAATAATGGACGAAATTTTCGGCACCCTTGGAATTTTCCCAGAAAATGCAACATTTCTCCCAGAAAATTGTTGCAATTACAAATGTTTTGGTATACACATTTTTATTTCCTTTATGTGCTTTGGAACAACACAAAAAAACAGAGAAAAAAAGGCAAATCTGACATCATGTTACACAGAACTCCAAAAATGAGCCAGACAAAATTATTGGCACCTTTTCAAAATTGTGGGTAAATCGTTTTATTTCAAGCATATGATGCTCGATAGAACTCACCTGTGGCAAGAAACAAGTGCAAAGCAATCACACCTGAAGCCAGTTAAAATGGAGAAAAGTTGACTCAACCTTTCTGTTGTGTGTCTAAGTGTGCCACACTAAGTATGGAGAACAGAAAGAAGAGCAGAGAATTGTCTGAGGACTTGAGAACAAAAATTGTGGAAAATATCAACAAGCTCAAGGCTACAAGTCCATCTCCAGAGATCTTCACATTCCTTTGTCCACTGTGTGCAACATAATCAAGAAGTTCACAACACATGGCACTGTAGCTAAGTCTCCCTGGATGTGGACAGAGGAGAAAAATTGATAAAAGACTGCAACGAAGGATAGTCTGAATGGTGGATAAACACTCCCAATCAAAACATATTCAAGCTGTTCTGCAGACTCAAGGTGCAACAGTGTCAGCTCGAACTATCCGTCGACATCTGAACGAAATGAAACGCTATGGCAGGAGACCCCACTGCTGACACAGAAACATAAAAAAGCCAGACTGGAGTTTGCCATAATGTACTTGAGGAAGCCAAAATCCTTCTGGGCGAACGTCTTGTGGACAGATGAGACCAAGGTAGAGCTTTTTGGTAAAGCTCATAATGAGTTTATGCTGTTTACATGCTGTTTCATGATGAGTTAATGCTGTTTACAGAAAACGGAATGAAGCCTACGAGGAAAAAAACACAGTACGTAGAGTCAAACATGGTGGAGGTTCTAAGATGTTTTGGGGATATTTTGCTGCCTCTGGCATTGGATGCCTTGACTGTGTGCAAGGCATCATGAAATCTGAAGACTACCAAAAGATATTGGGGCGCAATGTAGGGCCCAGTGTCAGAAAGCTGGGTCTGCGTCAGAGGTCATGGGTGTTCCAGCAGGACAATGACCCCAAACATACCTCTGAAATTCAGAAATGGTTGAAGACAAAGCGCTGGAGAGTTCTGAAGTGGCCAGCAAGTTGTCCGGATCTAAATCCAATTGAACACTTATGGAGAGATCTCAAAATTGCTGTTTGGGAGAAGGCGCCTTTCAAATCTGAGAGACCTTGAACACTTTGCAAATGAAAAGTGGTCGGAAGTTGCGCTGAGATATATATATATATATATATTGAATATATTGAAATAGTTTTACTATCAAATAATGCAAACAGTATGCGTCACGTGCTTCGCCCTAATTCTGGGCTCATCAAGCAGTACACACTCCCTGCACCCACTCTCGCGAATCGAACCTAAGACGTCAGCGCTAAAGGTGAAGCCTCTCATGTTGCGCTATGGTGTGTGGGTCGTTTATTTGACAGTATGTAGATTGGGGTGTGTGTGTGTATATATATATATATATATATATATATATATATATATATATATATATATATATATATATATATATATATATATATATATATATATATATATATATATATATATATATATATATATATATATATATATATATATATATATATATAATATATAATATATATATATATATTTATATTATATATAAATATATATATATTATATATATATATATATAACACTTTTGAGAATGCAGCGTATAGTTTTGCCCAGGAGGAAAGCAATGTTGTCTCAAATCAATGGCAACCTTTTGTAGGGTGTGTCCCTGAAACTTATTAATTGTCATCGCGAAGCAGAGCCTTACTGGAAATTTGAGGCATTTCAATTCAAATGGGAGATCAGAGGGTATAGCGGTGATGCCAGCAATACATTCAGAGTGTGGCGCTCTGCTTTTTCTGTGTAGCTGCCTTCACACAGCCTCTCCGCTGCTTTATAAACGAACGCCATAGAAAGCCATCGCCTTGTAAATTGTGTAATGTGTTTTTTGAACAGGTTTGATACATGGAAGTGATCACTTGTACTGCGTTCAGTAAGTTCTCGTGAGCTGTTATCTTGTGTGATGTTGCGATGTCTATGGCTTAATTTAATGTTATCTAAAACCCGGTACTTAAAAGTTTCTGGCTGCACTCCGGTTGTAATATGGCGAAGCTGCTCGAGCTCACTTGAGAATGCAAGTATAGTTGTCAGGAGAAAAGCAATCTTGCCTGAAATCAATGGCATCGTTTTGTAGGGTCTGTCCTTGAGACTTATTACTTGTCATCGCGCAGCTGAGCCTTACTGGAAATTGGAGGTATCTGAATTGAAATGGGAGATCAGAGGGTATAAAGGGGACGCGAGGAATATATTGAGTGTGGAGAAACTCCAGAGACAGCGTGTGTATTAACTTGTGGATTTTTCTGTGAGTATTTGGTGGGAGTGTGATGAAGTTGCTTCGGAAGACGCCGTTAGCCGCAGAGCTCAGCTCAGAGCGAAATGAGGTAAATGGGAGGGGATATGATGACGTGACTCCCCCAACTGCGTTAACTGTCAATCCCCAACAAACAAAGTCTCTCGGAATTTGCATAAGCACACCCCTTCACCTGCAATTTTAACTTAGTTACAAAGTGATCAAAACTCTCGTTTATATCCTCGTCCTCTCATTAAACTTGTATCCCGCATTACCCGTGGGCATGAGAAACACCAGCGGCACCCTGTCTTTTAACTTAATTTAAAGTTTAGGTTTACACCTTTCTTTCCGAAGTAGCAGCACTCATTAATATGGTAGTATATGTCACTTGCTCGCTTCTTATTGTTTCGCTGCCTTCTCAATTATATAATGCATGTTTTCTTCAGCGTTTTGGAGCTCTTCCTGGTTTTCACGTAGTGCGTTGACAGTCAGTTCACGTGATTAAGTGGGAGGCGTGATGATGTCACACGAAACTCCGTCCCCCCACGGCTTTCTAGCTAAACTCCATTACAGTAAATGGAGAAAAATACCTTCCAGTTATGACCATTACGCGTAGAATTTCGAAATGAAACCTGCCCAACTTTTGTAATGAAGCTGTAAGGAATGAGCCTGCCAAATTTCAGCCTTCCACCCACACGGGAAGTTGGAGAATTAGTGATGAGTCAGTCAGTCAGTGAGTCAGTGAGGGCTTTGCCTTTTATTAGTATCTATCTATCTATCTATCTATCTATCTATCTATCTATCTATCTATCTATCTGGAACATTTGTACCGATCTCTCTTTTGGGCTCCTAAAAAAAAAAAATGATGTTTTATGATGGATTTTGTGCCATTTGTATTAATTCATCTCTGCTTTTCAATCTTCCCATATTTTTTTCTTGAACAGTTTGTTTGTTTTTTTTTAAACTGCATGTTTTTCTCCCTCCTGGTACAAAGTAGCCCTACCCGTTGATTCTGTCAGAAAAAAAGATAAAAGTAAAAAAGTTTCAGTTATCTCGCGGAAGACACACGTTTTATTAATGACACATAATTATCTAAGTCTGTAACAACCTCCCAAATTGCCGATCATGATCGTCCAAAAAATACCCTGAAGGGTATTAGCCATCAGGTCGACCTGTCACCCAGCGTGAAGTGGAAAAGGTGTTTGAATTTAGATTTTATTTTACTCTTGATCCACATGACCGATTGTGCTGATTTTTTCAAAAAATGTGGTACATACTTGTATCAAGACATGTGCAAAGTATTGTGTAATTTGGTTTTATATTTTGAAAGTTATTAATATTTTTTCAATTTTAACTGCCCCAGTTACTAATGTTCCATTTTTTAAATCTATAATAAATCGTGATTTTAATTAATGGTGACACTTAATAACCTTTAGTAATTGAAAAAGGGTGTTTTGATGTACCGTCTTTCCTTTTTAAATCATAATTATCTTCTTTTATCTGCTCAGAAAGCAAAAAAACACTTTTGGGAGCATTTGTATGTTTTATTCTTAATTAAGCATATTTTGGAATAACTGATCAGTTTTTAACAGCTGGGTGTCGTTTATGGATTAGTACATGAATGTCTCTGAACGTCCTGATCGTTTTGATGGTCCGTGGTGAGCAGAAAACAATCCATTCAAGTAGCGGCACTTCAGCAAAAACTCGCAAGAGATAATGCATGTTGAGACGGCTTTATGAGCGCTCATTTCGGTGGGCGCCCCTAGATGGTTCTATTTTTTTTTTTTTCTAGCGGCACTTCATCAAAACTCGCAAGAGATAAACACGTTAGGGCGTCTTTTAAGCGCTCAGCGCCCGGTGTAGCACCCGCTAGATGGTTCTATTTTTTTCCGTCACCGTTGTACTATACTGTACATGATTTTAATATTTAACCCTTTTCAGAATATTGCGTGATATGTGTAATGAGTGGATATTTTTGCCTATTGATTTTAAATGTGTCTTATTTTTACTGCTTTGTTTTACAGAAGCAATATGTTTTTACGTAATGGTCGTGCACGAATATATATATTTTTTATTTTATTTTAATAATAAATATAAGTCGCTATATGAAATATAAACTGATAATACTGATACGCAGAATAATGGATTTCAGGTATGAAGAGCCTTGCTTAGACATCGAGAAATGGAGCTTTTTCACTATAAATAATATACCTATATATATATAATAACAAACGTGATTTTTTCCGTTAGCATCTTATAAAATAAAGCTGAGTGTGTTAATCTTACTATCCGGAAGTGAATGAAATGACAGCTGCTGCGAGTTTTCAAGCACACTGGATGAAGACCTACGAAAACTTGGAAGCTTCACTGATCTTTGACATCATATATAAGGTAAGATTTTTCATGTTTTGTGCTTTCTGTACATTGCTTAAGTGTTTTTTTGTACATATTTAACTTGTGCATGTAATGTATTATATAATTAAGATGCATTGTGATGTGAACTAATTAGTCAAATTTGTCCTTTCATTCTTTTACTTAACCTGCTTCCTATGGTCTCATTAATAACAGTGCACTGCTTAAAAATGCAGAAATATATGCATTTGAAGCATAAGGTAAAGCTATAACAAAATCCAGTACTAGTCAATTTTTCCATCCAGCCACCTTCCTAACCAATTTATAGGGCAGGGGACAGCTGAAGCCTATGCCAGTCCTTCACAGGGTGAACACACACACACACACACACACACACATCAGGGCCAGTTTAGTGTTACCCACCCACCTAACCTGCATGTCTTTAGACTGTGGGAGTAAATCCACATGAACATGGAGAGAACATGAAAACTCTGTACAGGAGCACTTGGGACATAAAACTTGGGCTCCTTGTTATGAGGCAGAAGCAGCACTACTGAGTTACTCTGCCATCTGATGATATTCATTATAGAAAAATCCATCCATCCATTTTCCAACCTGCTGAATCCAAACACAGGGTCACAGGGGCCTGCTGGAGCCAATCCCAGCCAACACAGGGAGCAAGGCAGGAACCAATCCCAGGCAGGGTGCCAACCCACCGCAGGACACACACCAAGCACACACTAGGGCCAAGTTAGAATTGCCTATCCACCTAATCTGCATGTCTTTGGACTGTGGGAGGAAACCAGAGCGCCCGGAGGAAACCCACACAGGGAGAAAATGCAAACTCCACGCAGGGAGGACCCAAGAAGCGAACCCGGGTCTCCTAACTGCGCCACCATATAGAAAAATGAATTCTCTAATTAAATAGCTTAGTGGTGCTGAGGAATTGCAGCTAATATAGCCTTACAGAAAGGAATATGACACACTAGTGAAATATGCTAGTCCTTGCTTGCTGGGATAGGCTCCTGCTACCTGCAACCTTGTCCTGGTTTAGAAAGTGGATGGTTAAATGGATGGATGACATGATTGCTTTGTGAGATTTATACAGCAATGGGGTCTGAATGTTATCACAAGTAGGGTCTGTCAGATTCAGATAAACAATCAATGAAGTAACCCACAAGAATACAATATCTTAGTTAGGCCTGAAGCCTTTCAATACAAAACAACTACTGAAAATATAGTGAGTACAAACAATGTAACACATATGTTAATGAGTTAACGTGTTCAAATACAAACTTTAAAGATGACAGGTTCATTCCGAACTAAGAACATATGACTGTAAAATCATCAAATTCGGAGGTCAGACAATGTAAAGATGACCATCTGATTAGAGAGCGTGCTGGCCTTGTAGAAGAGCAGGGCCAAGACGGGCTGATTCTGTACACTTTTTAATGGAAGAGAGAAATCGATCTTTAAAACAAATCACATTTCTTACACTCCCTTAAGAAAAATGCTTAAATATCACATTGTATAAGTTAAAATGACTGTGATTGTAAACTTGAATAAGCAGGTTTTGTAAATGAGCGGATAAACAAATAAAACAATTTAAATTTCACATATTCTTTAATTTGTCAGGAAATAGAAAGAACAGAAAATGAACAATATATCTCATTGATTTTTTTCAGCTGCTGTATTCTTGTACAACACCATAAAGGGGATCTTCAGGTCTTCAGGGGGCAGTGTGATAATGGAGAAGTGCCACCACATCATGGCATCAGGCCCAACAGTACA
This sequence comes from Polypterus senegalus, assembly GCF_016835505.1. NCBI lineage: Eukaryota > Metazoa > Chordata > Cladistia > Polypteriformes > Polypteridae > Polypterus > Polypterus senegalus. Next base: position 105,359,972 of record NC_053157.1, read on the forward strand.
AGAGAGGGTGAAGAAAGCTTTAGGCAGCTGCCCTGAAGGAGAGGAGATGGCAGAGACGTTCAGATCACTCACAGTCTGACGAGAATGAAATCTGAACGCAGAAAAACAAACGTGAAGTACCTCAGGATCACAAGATGTCAGCTGAATGTGTGGCTTGAACATCCGGTCAGAGTCTGTTACTGTGAGTTTGAAATGTTTATTACACTGACTCATTATTACATTATGAATTAAATATTTAATTAGTATGACAATTGTTTTGTTTAATAAAAAAACTACACTGACATTTGTACTTCTTTGTTCAATAAAAATATTTTTTCCTGAATTATGTTTTTGTATTATTTGTTCTCTGTTATTTTGTTTGTGATTACATTGTTTGATGGAGTGTATAAAGCATTTACTTTAGTCAGGTATGGACTATTTCATTATAAAATATACATTATTTTACAAAAAAAAACCAAATATGTTTAGTGAATGGAGGAGGGTTGTTGTGAATGTAGAGTTTTATTTCAAATTTCAGTTTTACAAATTTGACTTAAGAAACTAGTTTGTGAAAATTAAGTTTGGATGGCGACATGGTGGTCTTTGCCTTGTACTGTAATAATACTGTTACTATTCTCCCTTATGTTGCTATTTTTAAACATAGTTTATTTAAGTTTAAATATAATATTTCAAGGATTTTAAGGTTTGGTTTTGTAACTCAAGGCACCCTGAGCACACATTACAGGGAAGAAGAAAAGAAATTCAAAAATCCCACTAGTTTTCAGTAAGTTGTATTAATCAGTAACTTAATATAACCAGGTGCTGGCCACATTTGCACAAGGCTTGTCTCCATTAAAGTTTTACTTCACTTTTTTGCATTTAAAACTATTTAGTCTGAGTTCCAGTGGAGTGTTACATAGATAAAGCAGTCTCAGTGGTCATGTGGTGGGCCTTAGAGAGGAGCAGAAACAACTCGAGACACAAATCAGAATTGTGTTAGGCCTCTGACACGTCACTGTGCGTTAATAAGAAAACCTTCATACTTTGTTAGCAATCAATCGTTATTGCTAGGATTCCTTATATTAATTCTTTTACTTTTTATAAAACTCACATTCATTTACTAGGCCTTTGATTTCCTTTTTTTCATATAAAACTACAATATTGTTAATCATTATTAATATTTTCTGTAGTGACCTAATCCTCCTGACAAATTTCTCTTTCTTGAAATTGCATCTTCCTGCAAGCCTCAGAGGGGAAGCAAAATTTACCTTTAGTACAAATTGAAATTACTTAAGCAACAACATTTTTAAAAAGCAGAAATACACCAATTCAGCCTAATCAGCCTGTCTTTGTGAGACTTCAGGATGTTTGCAGGTTTGCCCTCGATCACAAAAATACACAAATACAACATGGAATTTACCAGCAAAACACACTGACTTTTAAAACTTGAAGCCTCACATCTTAGCTCATGTATCGGACATCAAGACCTGAACAACAATCCATCAGGATTAGAGCTCGGCCTAACAGTCCACCTCATCTTATCTTGGCAGTGAAGAGAATAGGAAAGAAGGAGAGGGTGCAGGAGTGACATTAATGACTCAATATAAAAGTTAAATATGTCTGTATAGCTAAAAAAATTCACATCTATCTGTGTATTAATATTGTAGTGTACCCAGCATGAAGTATTATGGTGCTATAGCCTTTCAACAAACAATGTGCTAAAACCAGGAACCTACTAAGGTTAAGATTAATGTTTAAAACAAATATAAATAGAAAAATATTTTTTAAAAAGTCACCTTTTTGTGTTACAGAAGTGCCAATTGTGTTACAAAATTACCCTTTTTTGGCTTGTTACTTAAGAGCCTGACTTGTGTTACAAAAAGGCCCTACAAGTTACAAATATTCCCTGTGCTGTGGGACAAATGTGCCTTAAAGTTACAAAATGTCCCTACTAGAGGTACAAATGGGCCATTTAGTAG